>NC_135803.1:82191835-82500773 GCF_964213995.1 Mustelus asterias | reverse complement strand
GAACACTGGCCTCTGCGGAGTTATTTCAGTGGTGATGAGGATGGGATCCTGGAGGTGCTGGTCTCTGAAAATGGACTGTCTTTTGCCAGCCAGGAGTTCACCTGGTTCATGAAGTCAAATGGGATGTGACATATTAGGATGGTGCAATACCATCCATCATTGAACAGCCTCACGGAGAAAGTGGTCTGGACTTTAAAACATGATTTTAAAAAAGCAGCAAGTAGCCACAATGGACATCAAGCTTTCCTGTTTGCGATTTGATTATAGAACAATGCACCATGCCACTATGGATAAAGCACCCACGGAATTACTCACGGGTAGACGACTCCGCACCAGATTGAGTTTTATCTTCCAAAACCTTGGGGAGGAGGTGGAAAGGCTGCAAGAAGCCCAAAGCAGAGGTCACAGTAACAGCAGACAGGAGAGACAATTGGAGGCCGGTGAAAAACTACTGGTGAAGAATTATGCCAATGGTCCTGCATGGTTGCCAGGAACGGTGGACGGTGTCGGTGTCGGTGTCCTACAAAATATGCATCCAGAAAAAGCATCTGGAATAGGTGTGGACATGGAAATCACAATTCGTTCAGGAGCCAACATTGCCCAGTGGGCCGAGAACCGAGGAAAGCCCTCACAGACTAGCCAGCCCCGCCTCTCCGATGCTCGTAGTTAGGACCTCGGAGTCTGAAATGGATTCTGTGGATGAATCCACGGCTTTCCTTTGCCTCCCAAGGAAGGGGGCTAACTCGAACTTCAACACTGACATCATAAGCCTGTTTGATGTCCCTGCCTACATCAGATGTCGGACCCCCCCACTGTAACGCCGCAAGAAACCCGTGAGCCGTGCAAACCACTGAGGTTCCTTGGACTTAGGGGGAAAAGCTGAGCTCCCCAATTGAGGTAATGATTGTCTGCCCAATCAGGGAGTTTCACCTGTGTATATTATGAGGAGTCTCAGGGATACTGACTCTCTGCATTCTGATAGTGTATCAAAAGCATTCTAGGAAGTAGAGACAAGTTTGTAAATTAAAGGGATTCTGGTGAAGGGACACTGGCCTCTGAGGAGTTATTTCAGCAGTAAGGATCACATGATGGGAGTGCAGGAGTTTTCCCTGGAGTGCAGGCAGAGAACAAGAATGGAGTAGCTGCTCAGCTAGTGAATAAAGTCTTGTATGTTACAAGTCCATTGCTGTCAGTGTTAAGGAATGATGTGGAGATGCCGGCGTTGGACTGGGGTAAACACAGTAAGAAGATTATTCTGTAAATTGAGTTTGTGTATTTGTATGCCCTGTTTGTGAGCACATCTCCCACTCCACCTGACAAAGGGACAGCGCTCCGAAAGCTAGTGGCATTTGCTACCAAATAAACCTGTTGGACTTTAACCTGGTGTTGTTAGACTTCTTACAGTGTTTAGGAAGCCAGCACTTCTACATGGTGTCAGGAGTTGGCAGGAGGACAAAAGGACTTTGCTGCATCAACTTGCCTGACTTCAATGAAAACATTACAGACTGTTGGTAAAAGAGAGAACAAGCAGAGTACTTACTGTAGCGCTGCATTATCTGACAAATAAAAAAAGGTGCACCTTACTGAACTTCATGGTTGCTGAGACCATTGAGAAGTTTGAGTCATTTGTTTTCCAAATGGAGGAGGAGAAAAAGGATCCCAAAATAATTCTAAAATGTTTGAGAACATTTGGCTTCTGGTAAAAAATATAAAACTCAACAGGCAGATGTTTAATTCAACAAACCTAAGGGCAGATGAATCAATACAAACCAATGCAGCAACCTTGAAAACCTGAGTGAAGAAATGTACATTTGGAATCCTTACGACTAAGTTAGTCAGGAACAAATAGTCTGTGGAATCCACAATGATCTTGTCTGTAAGCAGTTGCTGTGAGAGAAATAGTAACGTTACAAACAGCCATTAGTATCTGCATGTCAAAACAAACTGAAAAAAGCAGCAGAGATTTTAGGCAGAAGTTTTCATGTTACACAGCAAGTCCTGCACCAACTGTGGCGGTCATCACCCTCAGAACAGAACAGCGTGTTTCATGCATAGTAAATGCCACAATAAATGTGGCAAGTGGAATGATTTTGTTAAATACTGCAGATCAAAACCAGAGCCTTCCTCTGCCACCATCTTCATTGCAACCAGACAGTCCTCCAAAGTTAGGAGCGTCAGCAAGGTGAATGAAGTGGAGTTCAGCCAGAGTAACCAAACCACTGAGCCTCTAACAACACTCTACCGTGAGAGTGTCAACACTGAACAGCAAAGGGTGAGATCCTCACCGTCCTCAACATAATTTGCAACAACGCGAAACTGAAGGTAAAGATTGACACTGGAGCAAAGTGTAATGTGTGGCCCAGCTGAATGTTACTGGAACTAGATCCATATGAGCAACCTGACTCCAGTACCCAGGTGGATCTCATGACTTATGGCGGACAAACCATCTGCATGGAAGGTGTAGCCATGTAACCACTCTCCATTGCACATGGGGTTGATTCAAGTTCCATATAGTCGACCAGAATATCAGGCCTTGTTAAGTCTTCCGCACAGAATCACACTGGGGCTTATCCAACTTGGTCCAGAGGTGGATGCTCTGCAACACCAGTCCCAGAAATGAGAGAGTACAAAGACCTCTTCAACTGTGATGTCACTGGTAAGCTACCAGCACATGAGACTAGATGACTCGGTGCCACCAACAACGTGTGTTCTGAGAAGAGAACCAATAGCCATGAAGCAGAAAGTAGTCAATGAGCTGCATCGGATGACAACACTGGGTGTCATAACTCCCATAGACAAGGCCACAGAATGGGTTTCAGCAATGGTGGCTGCAGCAAAGAAAGATGGCACAGTCAGGATTTACATTGACCCAGTTCACATTAACAACGCACTGCTCAGACCTCATCACCCTATGAAGACAGTGCAACAGGTGGTAGAACATAGAACATAGAACAGTACAGCACAGAACAGGCCCTTCGGCCCACGATGTTGTGCCGGGCTTTATCTGAAACCAAGATCAAGCTATTCCACTCCCTATCATCCTGGTGTGCTCCATGTGCCAATCCAATAACCGCTTAAATCTTCCTAAAGTGTCTGACTCCACTATCACTGCAGGCAGTCCATTCCACACCCCAATCACTCTCTGAGTAACAACCTACCTCGGACATCCTTCCTATATCTCCCACCATGAACCCTATAGTTATGCCCCCTTGTAATAGCTCCATCCACCCAAGGAAATAGTCTTTGAACGTTCACTCTATCTATCCCCTTCATCATTTTATAAACCTCTATTAAGTCTCCCCTCAACCTCCTCCGCTCCAGAGAGAACAGCCCTAGCTCCCTCAACCTTTCCTCATAAGACCTACCCTCCAAACCAGGCAGCATCCTGGTAAATCTCCTTTGCACTCTTTCCAGCGCTTCCACATCCTTCTTATAGTGAGGTGACCAGAACTGCACACAATATTCCAAATGTGGTCTCACCAAGGTCCTGTACAGTTGCAGCATAACCTCACGGCTCTTAAACTCCAACCCCCTGTTAATAAAAGCTAACACACTATAGGCCTTCTTCACAGCTCTATCCGCTTGAGTGGCAACCTTCAGAGATCTGTGGATATGGACCCCAAGATCTCTCTGTTCCGCCACAGTCTTCAGAACCCTACCTTTGACCCTGTAATCCACATTTAAATTTGTCCGACCAAAATGAATCAACTCACATTTATCAGAGTTAAACTCCATCTGCCATTTTTCAGCCCAGCTTTGCATCCTATCTATGTCTCTTTGCAGTCTACAACAGCCCTCCACCTCATCCACTACTCCACCAATCTTGGTGTCATCAGCAAATTTACTGATCCACCCTTCAGCCCCCTCCTCTAACTCATTAATAAAAATCACAAATAGCAGAGGACCAAGCACTGATCCCTGTGGCACTCCGCTAGCAACCTGCCTCCAGTCCGAAAATTTTCCATCCACTACCACCCTCTGTCTTCGATGAGATAGCCAGTTACCTATCCAATCGGCCAACTTTCCCTCTATACCACACCTCCTTACTTTCATCATAAGCCTACCATGGTGGACCTTATCAAATGCCTTACTAAAATCCATGTATATGACATCACCTGCCCTACCTTCATCAACACATTTAGTTACCTCCTCAAAAAATTCTATCAAATTTGTGAGGCACGACTTGCCCTTCACAAATCTGTGCTGACTATCCCGGATTAATCCGCATCTTTCTAAATGGTCGTAAATCCCATCCCTAAGGACCTTTTCCATCAACTTACCAACCACCGAAGTAAGACTAACCAGCCTATAATTACCAGGGTCATTTCTATTCCCTTTCTTAAACGGAGGAACAACATTCGCCACTCTCCAGTCCTTTGGCACCCGTGGACAGTGAGGACCCAAGATCAAAGCCAAAGGCTCTGCAATCTCATCCCTTGCCTCCCAAAGAATCCTAGAATATATTTCATCAGGCCCAGGGGACTTATCGACTTTCAGTTTATTCAAAACTGCCAGTACATCCTCTCTCCGAACATCTACTTCCTCCAGCCTATTAGCCTGTAACACCTTCTCTTCCTCAAAAACATGGCCCCTCTCCTTGGTGAACACTGAAGAAAAGTATTCATTCATCACCTCTCCTATCTCTACTGACTCCATACACAAGTTCCCACTACTGTCCTTGACCGGCCCTAACCTCACCCTGGTCATTCTTTTATTCTTCACATTAGAGTAAAAAGCCTTGGGGTTTTCCTTGATCCGACCCGCCAAGGACTTCTCATGTCCCCTCCTAGCTCTCCTAAGCCCCTTTTTCAGCTCATTCCTTGCTAACTTCTAACCCTCAATCGAGCCATCTGAACCTTGTTTCCTCATCCCTACATAAGCTTCCCTCTTTGCTCATTGTTCCACAGGAGCAGGCTGAGGGTAAGGGAGCTTGTTTGTGCACTAATTTATTTAATTATTTTTCAGTTAAATTAGTGAAAAAAATCGGAGGTTTTTTTTCTAAACAGGAAATAGGCCCAGCAGCAGCCTGGGAAGGTTTTGGAGGGTTTAAAAGTGCTTAACTTGGAGGTTTCAGCCTCATTGTTCCACAGGAGCAGGCTGAGGGTAAGGGAGCTTGTTTGTGCACTAATTTATTGAATTATGTTTCAGTTAAATTAGTGAAAAAAATCGGAGGTTTTTTTTCTAAACAGGAAATAGGCCCAGCAGCAGCCTGGGAAGGTATTGGAGGGTTTAAAAGTAGGCCGCACCTTTGAGCGGGCAGCGTCGTTAGTGGGCAGTGGAGTGAGCAGGGGACGGAGTGAGAGCTAAAAGGGCTTTGGCTCACAGGGCTTCGGCGCAGGCGAGGAAGGTTGTTTGTTTGTTTTTCTTCAGTTACACCCCCTTTTTGTTTTATCCCAAAAACTAAAAAGGACATGGCTGGTATGAGTGGGAGGCCAGTATAATGCATTCAGTGTGGGATGTGGGAGTTCCTGGAGACAACTTGCCTCCCAGAAGTCCATATCTGTGCCAGATGTATGGAACTGCATCTCCTGAAGGATCGTGTAAGGGAGCTGGAGCTGAGGCTCAATGAACTCAGTTTAGTTAGGGAAAATGAGAGAGTAATAGATAAAAGTTATAGTCAGGTAGTGACACCAGGGTCTCGGAAGGAAGACACGTGGGTCACGGTTAGGAGGGGTAATAGTCAGAAGGGTGATGTGCCAGAAAGTACCCCAGTGGCAGTCTCCCATAAAAGAAAGGGATGGGCAACAGATGGGAGAAGGGAAGGGAGTGAGCAGTCTGTGGAGGGATCCCCTGTGGTTGTCCCCCTTCAAAATAGGTATCTTGTTTTGGATTCTGTGGAGGGGGATGACCCTCCAGGGGTAAGCCACGAGGACCAGATCGCCTCCACGGAGACAGGCTCAGGGATCCGGAAGGGAAAGAAGGGGTTTAGGAGAGCGATAGTTGTGGGGGACGCAATGGTTAGAGGCACGGACAGGCGCTTCTGTGGGACTGAACGAGAATCCAGGATGGTAGTCTGCCTCCCTGGTGCCGGGGTACTGGATGTCTCCGAGAGGGTAGGAAGCATATTTAAAAAGGAAGGTAGTCAAACTGATGTGATTGTACACATTGGTGGAAATGATGTAGGTAGGAAGAGCAGGGGGGTCATACGAGAGAAATTCAGAGAGTTGGGTGCTAGGCTAAAAAGTAAGACCTCCAGGGTAGCAATCTCTGGACTGCTCCCGGTGTCTAATGCAAGTGAGGCTCGGAACCGGGAGATTCTACAGTTGAACGCGTGGCTAAAGGACTGGTGCAAGAGGGAGGGTTTTAGATTCATAGATAACTGGGAAATCTTCAAGTCAGGATGGCAACTGTACAGAAAGGATGGGGTACACCTTAACTGGAAGGGAGCAAATATCCTGGCTGGGAGTTTTGCTAGAGTGTTTCGGCAGGATTTAAACTAGTGTGGCAGGGGGGTGGGGAACAAAACAGGAGGTCAGTAAATACTGAGGCTGGGGTCGAGCGGGGGGCCAGGGCAAGGCTAGCTAAGAGGAGGAGCACTCTGGAGGAGGAGGACCTGACTGGGCCTGGAGGTCTGGAGTGCATCTGCTTCAATGCGAGGAGTGTGACGGGTAAAACAGACGAACTTAGAGCCTTAATGCTTATGCGGAATTTGGATGTGGTTGCGGTGACGGAAACTTGGTTAAAAGAAGGACAGGACTGGCAGCTGAATATTCCGGGGTATAAGTGTTTTAGGCGAGACAGAGGAGGGGCTAAAAAAGGTGGGGGAGTAGCGATATTAGTTAAGGAGCATATTACCGCGGTGCAGAGGGTAGACAACTTAGAGGGGTCATGTACTGAGTCGCTGTGGGTGGAACTCAGAAACAGGAAGGGTGCAGTCACTATGCTGGGGGTGTACTACAGACCGCCCAACAGCCCACGGGAAGTGGAGGAAAGGATATGTCAGGAGATTCTGGATAGGTGCAGAAAACATAGGGTTGTTGTAGTGGGGGACTTTAATTTCCCTGGCACAGACTGGAAAGTGCTTAGAGCTGGGGGTCCGGACGGGGAGGAATTTGTAAAATGCGTACTGGAAGGTTCTTTGGAACAGTATGTAGATAGCCCGACTAGAGAGGGGGCTATACTGGACCTAGTTCTGGGAAATGAGCCCGGTCAGGTCGTCAAAGTTTTGGTAGGGGAACATGTGGCAAATAGTGACCACAACTCTGTTAACTTTAGGATAGTAATGGACAAGGATGAGTGCTGTCCTACGGGCAGGGTGCTAAATTGGGGGAAGGCTGACTATAGCCGGATTAGGCAGGAATTGGTGGATGTTGATTGGGAGAGGATGTTCGAGGGTAAGTCCGCGTCTGGCATGTGGGAGTCTTTTAAGGAACTATTGATAAGGCTGCAGGATAGGCATGTGCCTATAAAAAGGAAAGATAGGAAAGGTAGGATTCGAAAGCCGTGGATAACCAGGGAAATTGAGGATCTGATTAAAATGAAAAGGGAGGCGTACGTTAAGTCCAGGCAACTGAAAACAGATGGAGCTCTGGAGGAATACAGAGAGAGTAGGAAAGATCTCAAACGGGGAGTTAGAAGGGCAAAAAGAGGTCACGAGATGTTCTTGGCAGGCAGGATTAAGGAGAATCCTAAGGCATTCTATTCATACGTTAGGAACAAAAGAGTTGTCAGGGAGAAAATCGGACCTCTCAGGGACAAAGGAGGGGAATTATGCTTAGAACCCAAGGGAATAGGGGAGATCCTAAATGAATACTTTGCATCGGTATTCACGAAGGAGAGGGGCGTGTTAACCGGGAGTATCTCGGAGGGAGGTGTTGACCCGTTAGAGAAAATCTCCATTACAAGAGAGGAAGTGTTAGGTTTTTTAGGGAACATTAAAACTGACAAAGCCCCAGGGCCTGATGGCATCTATCCTCGACTGCTCAGGGAGACGAGAGGTGAAATTGCTGGGCCTCTGACGGAAATCTTTGTCGCTTCTTTGGACACGGGTGAGGTCCCTGAGGATTGGAGGATAGCGAATGTGGTCCCGTTGTTTAAGAAGGGTAGCAGGGATAACCCAGGAAATTATAGGCCGGTGAGCTTGTCGTCCGTGGTAGGGAAGTTGTTGGAGAGGATTCTTAGAGACAGGATGTATGTGCATTTAGAACGGAACAATCTCATTAGTGACAGACAGCATGGTTTTGTAAGAGGGAGGTCGTGCCTTACAAATTTGGTGGAGTTTTTTGAGGAAGTGACAAAAATGGTTGATGAAGGAAGGGCCGTGGATGTCGTATATATAGATTTCAGTAAGGCATTTGACAAAGTCCCACATGGCAGGTTGGTTAAGAAGGTTAAGGCTCATGGGATACAAGGAGAAGTGGCTAGATGGGTGGAGAACTGGCTTGGCCATAGGAGACAGAGGGTAGTGGTCGAAGGGTCTTTTTTCGGCTGGAGGTCTGTGACCAGTGGTGTTCCGCAGGGCTCTGTACTGGGACCTCTGCTATTTGTGATATATATAAATGATTTGGAAGAAGGTGTAACTGGTGTAATCAGCAAGTTTGCGGATGACACGAAGATGGCTGGAATTGCGGATAGCGAAGAGCATTGTCTGGCAATACAGCAGGATATAGATAGGCTGGAAAATTGGGCGGAGAGGTGGCAGATGGAGTTTAATCCGGATAAATGCGAAGTGATGCATTTTGGAAGAAATAATGTCGGGAGGAGTTATACAATAAATGTCATCAGGAGTATAGAAACACAGAGGGACCTAGGTGTGCAAGTCCACAAATCCTTGAAGGTGGCAACACAGGTGGAGAAGGTGGTGAAGAAGGCATGTGGTATGCTTGCCTTTATAGGACGGGGTATAGAGTATAAAAGCTGGAGTCTGATGATGCAGCTGTATAGAACGCTGGTTAGGCCACATTTGGAGTACTGCGTCCAGTTCTGGTCGCCGCACTACCAGAAGGACGTGGAGGCATTGGAGAGAGTGCAGAGAAGGTTTACCAGGATGTTGCCTGGTATGGAGGGTCTTAGCTATGAGGAGAGATTGGGTAGACTGGGGTTGTTCTCCTTGGAAAGACGGAGAATGAGGGGAGATCTAATAGATGTATACAAGATTATGAAGGGTATAGATAGGGTGAACAGTGGGAAGCTTTTTCCCAGGTCGGAGGTGACGATCACGAGGGGTCACGGGCTCAAGCTGAGAGGGGCGAAGTATAACTCAGACATCAGAGGGACGTTTTTTACAGAGGGTGGTGGGGGCCTGGAATGCGCTGCCAAGTAGGGTGGTGGAGGCAGGCACGCTGACATCGTTTAAGACTTACCTGGATAGTCACATGAGCAGCCTGGGAATGGAGGGATACAAACGATTGGTCTAGTTGGACCAAGGAGCGGCACAGGCTTGGAGGGCCGAAGGGCCTGTTTCCTGTGCTGTACTGTTCTTTGTTCTTTGTTCTTCCTTTTTGCAAGACATTCCACCTCTTTTGTGAATCATGGTTCCCTCACTTGGCCATTTCCTCCCTGCCTGACAGGGACATACCTATCAAGGACACCCAGTATTTGTTCCTTGAAAAAGTTCCACTTTTCATTAGTGCCTTTCCCTGACAGTTTCTGTTCCCGTCTTATGCCCCCTAATTCTGGCCTAATCGCATCATAATTACCTCTCCCCCAATTCTAAACCTTGCCCTGCCGTACGGCCCTATCCCTCTCCATTGCAATAACAAAAGACACCGAATTGTGGTCACTATCTCCAAAGTGCTCTCCCACAACCAAATCTAACACTTGGCCCGGTTCATTTCCCAGTGGGCGGCACGGTAGCACAGTGGTTAGCACTGCTGCTTCACAGCTGCAGGGTCCCGGGTTCAATTCCTGGCTCGGGTCACTGTCTGTGTGGAGTTTGCACATTCTCCTCGTGTCTGCGTGGGTTTCCTCCGGGTGCTCCGGTTTCCTCCCACAGTCCAAAGATGTGCGGGTTAGGTTGATTGGCCAGGTTAAAAATTGCCCCTTAGAGTCCTGAGATGCGTAGGTTAGAGGGATTAGCAAGTTAATATGTGGGGGTAGGGCCTGGGTGGGATTGTGGTCGGTGCAGACTCGATGGGCCGAATGGCCTCCTTCCGCACTGTAGGGTTTCTGTGATTTCTATGATTTCAGTACCAAATCCAATGTGGCCCCACCTCTTGTCGGCCTGTCCACATATTGTGTCAGGAAACCCTCCTGCACACACTGCACAAAAACTGCCCCATCCGAACTATTCGACCTACAAAGGTTCCAATCAATATTTGGAAAGTTAAAGTCCCCCATGACAACTACCCTGTGACCCCCACACTTATCCATAATCTGCTTAGCAATTTCTTCCTCCACATCTCTATTACTATTTGGGGGCCTACAGTACATTCCTAACAACGTGACCGCACCTTTCCTATTTCTAACTTCAGCCCATATTACCTCAGTATGCAGATCCCCCTCGAAGTGCCTTTCCGCAGCCGTTAAACTATCCTTGATTAACAATGCTACTATTCCACCTCTTTTACCAGCTTCCCTACACTTACTGAAACATCTATACCCCGGAACGTCCAACAACCATTCCTGTCCTTGTTCTACCCACGTCTCCGTAATGGCCACAACATCGTAGTCCCAAGTACCAATCCACGTCCCAAGTTCATCTACCTTGTTCCGGATGCTCCTTGCATTGAAGTAGTCACACTTCAACCCACCTTCCTGTCGACTGGTACCCACCCTTGACCTTGATACCTTCCCCAATACCTCACTACCCTCCACACTGACTTCTGGACTACAACTCCTTTTCCCACCCTCCTGACAAATTAGTTTAAACCCCCCTGAAGAGCCGTATCAAATTTCCCTCCCAGGATATTGGTGCCCCTCTGGTTCAGGTGCACCCCGTCCTGTTTGGACAGGTCCCACCTTCCCCAGAATGTGTTCCAATTATCCACGTAGCTGAAACCCTCCCTCCTCCACCATCCCTGCAACCACATGTTTAACTGCACTCTCTCCCTGTTCCTCAACTCGTTATCACATGGCACTGGCAATGTACCAGAGATGACCACATGTTTTGTCTTGGCTCTCAGCTTCCAGCCCAGCTCCCTAAATTCCTGTTTTAAATCCCCGTCCCTTCTCTTACCTATGTCATTGGTACCAATGTGTACCACGACTTGTGACTGTTCCCCCTCTCCCTTAAGAATCTGGAAAACACGGTCCGAGACGTCACGGACCCTAAACATACCATCCGTGAGTCTCTTTTGCTGCTACAGAACCTCCTATCTATCCCTCTAACTAATGAGTCCCCAATAACTATTGCCCTCCCACTCTCCCCCTTACCCTCCCGAGCCACATGGACGGACTCAGTGCTGGAGATCCGCTCACTGCGGCTCACCACTGGTATGTCGTCCCCCTCAACTGCATCCAAAGCAGAGATAACCAATACCAATGCTTTCAGCATCCTTGATGTGAACTGCAAGTTTCAGGAATCCCATTCGATAAACAATCCTCAAACCTAACCATATTCCTGTGTCAGGTAGGCACATATCATTTTATCAGAATGCCCTAAGGAATCTCCACTGGCAATGAGGTTTCCCAACCGTGCATGGAGCAGCTCACTGCAGGCCAGCCTTGTGAAATCATCGTCAATAACATCGTGGTTTGGGGTAGTACTGCAAGAACATGATGAACATCTTCATCTCATCCTCGACAGAATCAGCTGAACCTTGCGAAATGCAGATTTAGGGTCAACCAGGTTCCTTACATGGGTCTAGTTCCCTATGTGGATCACTTACTCACAACCAATAGTGTGAAGCCCGATCCTGACAAGATAATGGCCATACAACAAAGGGCTGCCCCCATGGACAAGCACACTTTACACCACTTCCTTGGCATGACAGATTATTTTTCCGTGTTATAGTGAGGTCACTGGACCTCTCATCAGCTCTTCTACTAGGATGTCAAATGGTGGCTGGCAGGAGCAGCACACAACAGTCTTCAATGGACTCAAACAGGCACTCACAGTCCCACTCAGTGCAACAATACTTTGATGTTCAAGCATCCATTCTCATATCAGCCAATGCCTTGCAGCATGGACTTGGCACAGTCTGCATCCAGAATTTCAGACCAATAGCCTTTGCATCAAGCTCCCTCACTGACACTGAGACTTGTTATGCTCAGATCGAGAAGGAACTCTGTGTTCTAGTCTTCTCTTGTCAGAAATTTCATGACTTCATATATGGTCATCCTGCAACTGTTGAAACTGGTCATCAGCCACTCATAACTATCTTAAACAAGCCTTTCCACAATGTCTCTACATGACTGCAATGCACGATGCTAAAGCTGCAACATTACAATCTTGGCATCATCTACAAACGCAGTAAGGAGCTGCACTTGGCTGATACCCTTTCCAGAACCTTCCTACCTGCTACAGGCCAGGCAGATCATGAGGAAGACACAAACATCATGACAATAGAGGTGCTGTCCTCTCACAGAATCCAGGAATTCAAACACACCTGGACCACAATTCCTACTGCTAAGACTCTGTTGAGGCATAAACTTGAAACCAACGTGCATAATACCCTCATGGAATGCCGACTAAGAAGCAAAAGCATGATGATTGAAATGTCCACAGTCTGTTCCCTCTAACACAAGGGCCAGAATTCTCTGACCTTGCCCATGGCTGAGATTCTCTGGTGTCACTAGCAAATGGAGATTTGGCTGAGCACCAAATTCTCCGTTCTTGCTGGTAGCGGGGCATGTGAGACCAGAGAATTTCGGCCCAGATCAAATGGTCAGGATCTGGACTGCAGATGGCCACGACAAGTTGGCAGTGATAAACAGTAATGCCCTGCAGCTGGACTGTCATGTGGCAGTCTCAGATGGTGTCCTCTATATTCCGCCCATAATCTTGTGTGTTTACAGTTTCTTTTGTTAATAAATGTTTTAAATTGAATGTTTAAAATTGCAAAAGTGTTATTGGAATTTGTGACTTCTGAATTCAGTAAACGTATATTGCTGTGGTCAAAATGCGAAAAAAAAAAGAGTTGTGATATGGAGACCAAGTTTCCTTTTGGCATTTGGTTTGTGTGCCATTGAACACCTGCTGGATCATAGCACCACTGACTTATTGCATGCAGAGCCTCCCTCTGACTAAAGTTTGCATGGTGTTCAGTAACTCTGTAGGTGGCTATCAGTGTGAGATTGAGTGCCAAGTAAATGTTTTGATGATGTTCATGTCATTGTTTAATGGTTGGCAAGCTGTGCAATGTGGGTGTGAGGCTAACTGTGTGAGGGTGAGGTAAGGCTATGAATGTGAGGTTTGAGTTCTGGGTGATGGATGTCATTAGTAGGTGAGTGAAGGGGGTATGATGATTGGAGCAGTGTGCAAGCCTAAGGACATGGCATTTAAACATGTATATGCACTAACCTTGACCACTTGTATAGGATGCTGTGCATCCAGGTTCTTAGGCCTAGTCTATTGGTATTGACCATGATGGCTACCTGCCTTCTGTCTGCATTGTCCCACTGTCTGCATTGAGGGCATCCTGGTCCCCTGATGGAAGAAGATCTCTCTCCTTTTCACCTTCTGCACCAAGGCCTTCAATGCAGCACCAATGACCCTTGGAGCATGCTCTCTGGCCTGTTTGCCCTATTTACCCTGTTCTTCCTGCTCAGAATGTCTTCTGAAATCAGCTTTAGGACACTCAGTTTCTTTCAGAGTGTAAAAAGCTATAAGTGTCACCAACTTCACACAAACTTGAGACCCCCACTCAGTTGCGCTGCCACTCAATGGTGTATTTTGTGCCAGGCTGCATGTTACTAAGATGATAATGACAAAGTATATCGTGCAACATTTGCATGTTGCCTGCATTGCAATGAACAGTCACAGGTTCATTATACTTTACGTTCATTGGTTTCGGGCCCATTCCAATTCTTCTCCAGATTTCATCAAATCCTATTTTGGGGAGATCTGTACTGTTATTCAGAGCAAGGCTCACATACCAGGAATTGAAATGAAGTGATTGACACTTTAGTGATGTTGACCCACTTTAATCCAACCAATGCGCCTTCACATACCACAGCACGTGTGAAACATACGTCTCTTTTTCCTTAGTCCATAGAAACCACAGTAAAATATTAGGAATCAAATATCTAAAGTTATTCTTTGTTCTGTGTTTTATAAGTTTGGAATCTGGCACTTGAAATATTCTGTTTCAAAACTGCATGGGCAATTTCTTTAATCGGCTCATCAATATAGATGGCAGTTCATATCTGTTTTTTAATGATTCATTTTTACCAGCCTTTATTGTAAGAGCAATATCACTGCACTACTGTTCCAAACAGTGGTAGAACCATGCATATTGAGTTATCTACATGATATCATAGAATCATAGAAACCCTACAGTGCAGAAAGAGGCCATTTGGCCCATCGAGTCTGCACCGACCACAATCCCACCCAGGCCCTGCCCCCATATCCCGACATATTTATCCGTTAATCCCTCTAACCTACGCATCTCAGGATTCTAAGGGGTCCTTTTTAGCATGGCCAATCAACCTAACCTGCACACCTTTGGACTGTGGGAGGAAATCGGAGCACCCGGAGGAAACCCACGCAGACACGAAGAGAATGTGCAAACTCCACACAGACAGTGACCGAAGCCGGGAATCGAACCCAGGTCCCTGGAGCTGTGAAGCAGCAATGCTAACCACTGTGCTACCGTGCCGGTATCAACCCAGTTATTAACAGAAGTTATTTCGATGCTCAGAGTAAGAAGTCTCACAACACCAGGTTAAAGTCCAACAGGTTTATTTGGTAGCACAAGCCACTAGCTTTCGGAGTGCTGCTCCTTCATCAGGTAAGTGGGAGTTCTGTTCACAAACAGGGCATATAAAGACACAAACTCAATTTACAAAATAATGGTTGGAATGTGAGTCTTTACAGGTAAACAAGTCTTAAAGGTACAGACAATGTGAGTGGAGAGAGGGTTAAGCACAGGTTAAAGAGATGTGTATTGTCTCCAGCCAGGACAGTTTGTGAGATTTTGCAAGCCCAGGCAAGTCGTGGGGGTTACAGATAGTGTGACATGAACCCAAGATCCCGGTCAAGATCCTGGTCATGTCACACTATCTGTCACCCCCACGACTTGCCTGGGCTTGCAAAATCTCACTAACTGTCCTGGCTGGAGACAATACACATCTCTTTAACCTGTGCTTAACCCTCTCTCCACTCACATTGTCTGTACCTTTAAGACTTGTTTACCTGTAAAGACTCACATTCCAACCATTATTTTGTAACTTGAGTTTGTGTCTTTATATGCCCTGTTTGTGAACAGAACTCCCACTTACCTGATGAAGGAGCAGCGCTCCGAAAGCGAGTGGCTTGTGCTACCAAATAAATCTGTTGGACTTTGACCTGGTGTTGTGAGACTTCTTATTGTGTTTACCCCAGTCCAACGCCGGCATCTCCACATTATGCTCAGAGTGATAGTGATGAGTGTAGCTATCTCCTTTTCATAATGACGTTAGAGAAACATGCAGGTTTGTGATCCCGCCCACACTTTGCACAAATTTAAACCGTAAACATCACACAGTCTGTTTGATATTGCAGCAAGCAACAGTTAGTCAACCGCAGACCAGGGAATAAGGCAGTAATAGAAAACTAGCCCTGATCATCAGAATAAAGGAATATTCGGCCCCTCAAGACTGTTCCACCATCCAGTTAGAGCACGACTAATCTGTATCCCCACTCCCCCGTCTGCCTTGTCTACAAATAGCTGTAGTTAGTGTAGAATCTATTGATTTCAGCTTTAAAATCATTAATTGAGCCAGCATCTACTGCGTTTTGTCGGAGAGAGTTCCCTAACACTTCCTGGAAAGAACTGTTTCCTAAATTATTTCATGAATGGCCAGGCTCTGATTTTAAGGTTAAAAAAGTTAATGTTCTAGACTCATTCACTGACAGAAAATATTTTCATCGACCTTGTCAATTCCTTTCAAAGTCCTAAAATCTTCTTTCAAGTTAGTCCCTTAACTTTATATATTTCCGTGAAAATAAATCTCGTAGATGTAATTTCTCTTCATAAGCCCCGATAACATTCCGTTTAATCTGCACTGCTCTCCTTCTAAGGTCAACATATCCTTTGTAAGGTCTGGTATTCAGAAGTTTCCAAGGTGATGTAGATGTGGTCTAACCAGAGTTTAGTATGACTGTAGTAAAACATCCTTCCCCTTATATTCTAACTCACTGGTCATGAAAGCCAACATTCCATTATTCTTTCTGATACTTGGACCATTTAACATATTCAGAACACAGTTCTTAGATTTTCATCCTTTTATAAATACTTGGATCGATCCTTTTTTGGTGGATGTTCCCACATTTCCGTGCAGTACATCTGCCACAGTTTTACCCACTCTGACTCTTTGTTACTTTATGTTCCAATCTATGCCAATTACTATTCCATCAATCTCTGTGCCAGTGGCAATGTTAGATGTACAGCTCTCTATTGTGCTAAGTCATTAATAAATATGGTGAATAGTTGAAGCTTCTGCACTGATTCTTGTGGAACTAGACACTTCCTTCCAATCTGAACACATACCTATTATTCCTGCACTATCTTCAATCACCAAACCAATCTTTGAAAACGGCCAATAATTTATCTTCAACTCACAGGCCAGAATTTCCTAGCCCCAACACAGCAGCCTCCCAGTGGCGGGCATGAGGAGCCATTCAAAACATTGACTTCAGTAAGACCAGAAGATCCTACTGGTGAGATGGGCTGGAAAATTCTGGCCATTGATTCGTTACAGCACAGTAAGAGACCATGGCCAGCTCTTTGTAGAAAAATCCAGTCAGTCCCATTCCATGCTCTATTCCTGTAGCTATGTAAGTTTATTTCCCTCAAATGCCTATCTAATTTCCTTTCAAAATCATTCATCTAATTTCCTTTTGAAATCTGCTCCCACCACCCTCATAGGCAATGATTTCCAGGTCATTGCCACTTGCTACATAATAATGTTCATCCTCACATACCCCTGCATATCTTGCCTAAAATCTTAAATCTGAGTCCACTAAACCTTGTACCACCAGCAAATAATTCTGTCCAGTCGAGGCAAAATCAGTGGACCAGCTTAGAAATGACAGAACTAGCTGTAGAAACATGATAAGTATGCAAATCAATGGCAGATGGAACTTCACAATGATATTAAGAAATCATAGAAACCCTACAGTGCAGAAGGAGGCCATTCGGCCCATCGAGTCTGCACCGACCACAATCCCACCCAGGCCCTACCCCCACATATTTTTACCCACTAATCCCTCTAACCTACGCATCTCAGGACTCTAAGGGGCAATTTTTAACCTGGCCAATCAACCTAACCCGCACATCTTTGGACTGTGGGAGGAAACCGGAGCACCCGGAGGAAACCCACGCAGACACGAGGAGAATGTGCAAACTCCACACAGACAGTGACCCGAGCCGGGAATCGAACCCAGGACCCTGGAGCTGTGAAGCAGCAGTGCTAACCACTGTGCTACCGTGCCGCCCTATTGGAAGGTGAAAATTGTTAGCACACATACTGCAGGACTAGTTCAGCATGAAACTGGGAGAGGTCAAAGACAGGATATTTTCCCACACATGTCAGAACTCTAACATCAAGGTCAAGTGGGTGTCTAAAACTGGCACTGGTGAATGATCACCTAGTAATTTGGTCAGTTAGTAGCCACTGGGTGGGCCCTTTGTCCAACTAAGGATGGTGAATGAGCTCTGGAAGATGGAGAACTAAATGAGACCCTCTACCTAAGGAAGAAGTAGCATTTTTTTAACCTTAAGCAGTCAGGCCACTGTTTAGATAACATCCCCCACAAGGTGGCCTGCAGTTACCGCTGATCCCAGGAAGGCTGACCCAGTCTACAAGCACTGTGCCCCTTGGTCAACCACCGGAAGGCCACCTCCAGGCAGTTATCCTGTTCATTGATACCTCTGGGGAGGGCCTAGATGCTGAATGAAAAATTCCATTCAGCTTCTGACAATAGGCCTCAATAAGCCTTTACACTGCCTTAATTAATAAGACAGCTTCAACCTCGTGAAGGTACTTTGTTTCTTCACACTCAATGTGATTAAGAATTGGAATGAAATAGAAGCATGGAGGCAAAAAACCCAATGAGCAATTTAATCAATAGTTAAAAGCATTTGGAACTTTCGGGTCACCCTAGAATTATGATGGACTGAATGACCTTCTTCATCTGTAATTGTCTTGTGAAAATCCATGTAAAGTTCTCTCACTCCTCTGGATATCAGGAGATGGAGTAGGATTCAGCTAGCCTGGGAACAGGGTGAGGACCAAACACGACCAACATCAGCAGTGTGATTTTTAATTCCTACATCTTGCCAGCCTGTTGCCTCTTCAGGCAGGCTGGGATTAAAATTTCAGTCAAGACCAAATGATCCAACCTGCATATTTAAAGGAATATACCGCTGGCTACAATCAAGATTGGCACATATTTGTCTCGAAATCAATGGGCAAAACACCCAGAGTATTTGAACCATCTACCCACCTAATAACAGGTGAGATAGAACAAGGGAAAATCACCCCACCTCAAAGACTGTAGACAATTTGTATTGCAGACTTACATTAACAGCTCAGGAAATTATTAATTTCTTACAAACATCCAAATAGTAGAGAAATTATCATTTTTAATGTTGCAAACATAATTTGCCCTACAGTTTATTGCTGAGTCCTCACTGGATGAGGTTGTAGTTTTGCAGCATGCACTATACAAAATGATCCTTGCCATTGTTCCTATATGAAACCATACTTCCTTTATTCACACCATTGAAATTCAGAACAAGGATGGAGATTGTAACCTTTCACCAGGTACTGCATCCACAAATTAGATCATTGGCACAAGGAGATAATGAATTTCAGCCCGTGAGTCTACTTGCACAGGATCGGTGAAGTGGTTTGTGAAGAGATTTGTGTATTCCTGACAACTTCACCACATTAATTTATGTGCCCATTTTGGAGTTACTGTATGCAAGGGGAGAAGCAATTACACAGTAGGGTGGTGGTGGCACAATAGTATTGTTGCTTGATTCACAAGAGAGATCTCAGGTAATGCTCTGTGCGTCTGAGTTCAAATCCCACCCCAGCAGATGGTAGAATTTTTAAAATAAAATATCTGGAATTAAAAATCTAATGATGATCATGAAACCATTGTTGATTGTTGGAAAAGCCCATCTGGTTCATTAATCTTCTTTATGGGAGGAAACCTGCCGTCCTTGCCTGGTCTGGCCTACATGTATCTCCAGACCCACAGCAATATGGCTGATTCTTAAATTCCCTCTGAAATGGCCTAACAAGCCATTTAGTTGTATTCAACTAAGGGAATAAAACCGGACAGACCATCAGGCATTGACCTAGGCACTGGAAAGGACAACGGCAAACCCAGCACTGTCAACCCTGCAAAGTCTTCCTTACTAACATCTGGGGACTTGTGCCAAAATTGCGAGAGCTGTCTCACAGACTAGTCAAGCAACAGCCTGACATAGTCACCCTCATGGAATCATACCTTACAAATAATGTCCTAGAGACCATCACCATTCCTGGGTATGCCCTATCCCACTGGCAGGGCAGACTCAGCAGAGGTGTCAGCACAGTGGGAGGGAGTTGCTCTGCGAATCCTGGACATTGGTTCTGGACCTCATGAAGTTTCATGGCACCAGGTTAAACATGGGCAAAGAAACCTCCTGCTGATTACCAAGTACCATCCCCCCCTCAGCTCTTGGATCAGTATTCCTCCATGTTGAACACCATGGAGGAATACTGGTGTTCAACATGGAGGAATACTAAGGGCGGCAGGGTGCAGAATGCACTCTGGGTGGGGGACTTCGATGCCCATCACCAAGAACCAGTAATACCACCACAGATTGAGCTGGCCAGGTCCTAAAAGACAAAGCTGTTAGACTGGGATTGCGGTAGGTCGTGAGGGAACCACCAAGAGGGAAAAACATATTTGACCTCATCCTCAACACCTACCTGCCACAAATGTAACTGTTCATGACAGTATCAGTAGGAGTGACCATCACACAGTCCTCGTGGCGACAAAGTCCCATATTCACATTGAGGAAACCCTCCACTGTGTTGTGTGGCACTACCACTGTGTTTAATGGGATAGACTTCAAATAGACCTAGCAACTCAAGACTGGGCATCCATGAGGCACTGTGGGTCATCAGGCACCCTATTCTACCAATTTTGTATTCATCCTTCATCACATAAAGCTGTGAGCATGATGTTATGTACTGCACTCACCTTGCCGGAACACATCAGGTCATTGATTTGCTAGTCACATTGCAGTCATATGTGTGGGACCACCATATGGCTGCTCACCTCTTCAGCTATATCCATCCCTGGTTTGACGCACTGGACTTCTCTCATCCAGAGGGAACAGAACTTCCCCATGAGTCTGAGCAGTGTGGAGGAACATCTCCAGAGAGGTATCAATGAACTTTGCAGTGACCCTTGATTGTCCTTTGGTTATTTCAACAATTTGTGTACTTTCCAGGACTCCATCAATGTTCCTTCCAGGGCTGCTTCCTACACAAGCCCCACTGGATACCTTTAAAGATAGTTCCAACATTGCCTGATCTGGGACTCCCTCCCGCCTGCACTGTCCAACAGGTCAACTCCCCTGCCTGTCGACATTAATTGGCTGTACCTGAGGATATTGCACTCTCTCCTCTGCCCCTTGCTCATGTGACCACACCACCCGCTTGACCACCCAGTGGTGGGACTTCTTTGTTGCTAGTAAAATCCAGGCCTGTGTCATTGTAGCTCTGTTACAGCATTGCTGTTTCTCTTGATACAGTGACTTTCTATCACCATTACTGTCTTTGTATTAGGACTCTCTATCCCCGTTACTATCTCTATCTCCATTAGTAGGCCAGTTACCCTGTTACTATATCTTTGTTACTCTCTTATTGAGTCTCTGTTACATGTTTACGACATTTTAGTGAATAATTGTCAGGTCCTCCATGTGCCCCATGCATGCACTGAAATTTCAAACCCATTGCCTCAAGACAAACTGATATCCAATCCTGAAAAGAGGAAAAAAACTACAAATATTCACACATGAAGGAAGACATTATCTAGTGACAGTGGCACAATTTCTGTCTCTCAGTCAGAAAGCTGTAGGTTAAATTCCCATTCTAGAGATTTGAGAATGATGTGTGGGAATTATTTTCCCTCTCTGTGACATGTTTTGCAGCAGCAGGTGGCAGCGCGCTGTCTGCTGGTGGTGGGACCTTATGGTCCGGCCAGTGTCAGCAGGGTTTCCCGTTGAATATACCCCTTGCTGCGGAAAACCCTCAGTGGGAATGCACCGTTGGTGGGACTATAAGACTTCAGTGGCTGGTACTGTAAGAACTGAGGGCTTGAAGGTGATATGTTAAATGGAAACTCCACCTCTCCTCAAGTAAAAAGATCCCATATTTTATGAGGAAATCTTTCCCACAACATTTAAGAAGAACTTAGATGAGCTCTTGAAATGCCATAGCATACAAGGCTATGGAAAATGGGGTTAGAATATATAGGTGCTTGATGGCTGGTGCAGACTCAGTGAGCTGAAGGGCCACTTTCTGTGCTGTAATGATTCTAAGTTGACATTCTTCCTATGATACTCTGAATTAGGTGTAATTATCCAGCTGAGGCCTAGCCTGCGTAAAGTTCCACATCATTTTCTTGCTTTTCTACTGAATGGGGAGAAAGTTGCTCATGTGACGCCACTGTTTAAAAAAGGAGGTAGACAAAAGGCAGGTAACTATAGGCCGGTTGGCTTAACTTCTGCAGTAGGGAAAATACTTGAATCTATCATCAAGGAAGAAATAGCGAGACATCTGGATATAAATTGTCCCATTGGTAAGATGCAGCATGGGTTCATGAAGGGCAGGTCATGTTTGACTAATTTGGTGGAATTCTTTGAGAACCTTACATGTGCAGTGGACAATGGGGAACCTGTAGATATGGTGTATCTGGATTTCCAGAAGGCATTTGACAAGATGCCGCACCAAAGACTGCTACATAAGATAAAGGTGCACGGTGTTACGGGTAATGTATTAGCATGGATAGAGAATTGGTTAACTAACAGAAAGCAAAGAGTGGGGATAAATGGGTGTTTTTCTGGTTGGCGATCAGTGACTAGTGGTGTGCCTCAGGGATCAGTGTTGGGACTGTAATTGTTTATGATTTACATAGATGATTTGGAGTTGGGGACCAAGTGTAGTGTGTGAAAATTTTCAAATGACACTAAGATGGGTGGAAGAGCAAAATATGCAGAGGATGCTGAAAGTCTGCAAAGGGATATAGATAGTCTAAGTGAGTGGGCGAGGGTCTGGCAGATGGAGTACAAGGTTGGTAAATGTGAGGTCATCCAGTTTGGTAGGAATAACAGCAAAATGGACTATTATTTAAATAGTAAAAAATTGCAGCATGCTGCTGTGCAGAGGACCTGGGTGCCCTTGTGCAGGAATCTCAAGGAGTTGGTTTGCAGGTGCAGCAGGTAATTAAGAAGGCAAATGGAATTTTGTCCTTCATTGCTCGAGGGATGGAGTTTAAAAACAGTGAGGTTATGTTGCAGTTGTATAAGGTGCTGGTGAGGTCACACCTGGAGTACTGTGTACAGTTTTGGTCTCCTTACTTGAGAAAGGATATACTGGCACTGGAGGGGGTGCAGAGGAGATTCACTAGGTTGATTCCGGAGTTGAGAGGGTTGGCTTATGAGGAGAGACTGAGTAGACTGGGGCTATACTCATTGGAATTCAGAAGAATGAGGGGAGATCTTATAGAAACATATAAGACTATGAAGGGAATAGATAAAATAGAAGCAGGGAAGTTGTTTCTACTGGCAGGTGAAACTAGAACTAGGGGGCATAGCCTCAAAATGAGGGGAAGTAGATTTAGGACTGAGCTGAGGAGGAACTTCTTCACACAGGGTTGTGAATCTGTGGAATTCCCTGCCCAGTAAAGCAGTTGAGGCTACCTCATTGAATGTTTTTAAGGCAAGGATAGATACATTTTTGAGCAGTAAAGGAATTAAGGGTTACGGTGAGCGGGTGGGTAAGTGGAGCTGAGTCCACAAAAAGATCAGCCATGATCTTACTGAATGGCGGAGCAGGCTCAAGGGGCCAGATGGCCTACTCCTGATCCTAGTTCTTATGCTCTTATGTTTGTATGAAGCTGCATTTCTCACATTGTACCACTTAGTTTATATTACCTCACCTTATTTTCCTCCCAAAATATGTACTTCCACAGCTTCCCTGAATTAAATTTCATCTGCCATATGTCTGTTCATTTCATAGTCTGTCTATATGCTTCTCACTGTTTACTGTAATCCTGAGCTTTATGTCATTGGTAAATTTGTAAATTATGCCCCCATACCCAAGTCCAAGTCATGAATCCTAATACTGAGACTTGGGTGTTGGAAAAATAGTTGTTCATCATTATTTTTTACTTTAGTAAATTTTGTATACATGAAGCCATTGCCCTTTAATCTCATAAACTTCAATCTTGCTGAACAAAATACTATTGTGTGGCATTTTATAAAATATGTTCTAAAATCCAGTTTCCAAAACACAACCTAATCAACTCTTTATCACTTCCTCAAAATTCATCATTCAGTTTGTTAGACATGGTTTTCTTTTAATAAATCTATGTTGGCTGTCAGGAAACCTCGTGGAAAAACCAGGTTTTCCCAGGTAAGATTTATTTTTCTCCCAGGTTATGGCTTCTGGAAGGTTCCCCGCAACTGAGGTTAGGTTGATTGCCCTCTAAAAACCAAACTCCACTCTCTCCACCTTTTTGAACATGGATTTAGCATTTGATGCTCTCCAGTTAGAACCATATAACCATAGAAAATTACAGCTCAGGAACAGGCCTTTTGGCCCTTCTTGTCTGTGCCAAACCATTTTTTGCCTAGTCCCACTGACCTGCACTTGGACCATATCCCTCCACACCCCTCTCATCCATGAACCCGTCCAAGTTTTTCTTAAATGTTAAAAGTGACCCCGCATTTACCACTTTATCCGGCAGCTCATTCCACACTCCCACCACTCTCTGCGTGAAGAAGCCCCCCCTAATATTCCCTTTAAACTTTTCTCCTTTCACCCTTAACCCATGCCCTCTGGTTTTTTTCTCCCCTAGCCTCAGCGGAAAAAGCCTGCTTGCATTCACTCTATCTATACCCATCAGAATCTTATACACCTCGATCAAATCTCCCCTCAATCTTCTACGCTCCAGGGAATAAAGTCCCAACCTATTCAATCTCTCTCTGTAACTCAGCTTCTCAAGTCCCGGCAACATCCTTGTGAACCTTCTCTGCACTCTTTCAACCTTATTTACATCCTTCCTGTAACTAGGTGACCAAAACTGTACACAATAATCCAAATTCGGCCTCACCAATGCCTTATATAACCTTACCATAACACTCCAACTTTTATACTCGATACTCTGATTTATAAAGGCCAATGTACCAAAGGCAGTCTTTACGACCCTATCCACCTGTGACGTCACTTTTAGGGAATTCTGTACCTGTATTCCCAGATCCCTCTGCTCAACTGCACTCTTCAGAGTCCTACCATTTACCCTGTACGTTCTACTTTGGTTTGTCCTTCCAAAGTGCAATAAGGGCGGCACGGTAGCGCAGTGGTTAGCACTGCTGCTTCACAGCTCCAGGGTCCCGGGTTCGATTCCCGGCTCGGTTCACTGTCTGTGTGGAGTTTGCACATTCTCCTCGTGTCTGCGTGGGTTTCCTCCGGGTGCTCCGGTTTCCTCCCACAGTCCAAAGATGTGCGGGTTAAGTTGATTGGCCCTGTTAAAAAAAAAAATTGCCCCTTAGAATTCTAAGATGCGTAGATTAGAGGGATTAGCGGGTAAAATATGTGGGGGTAGGGTGGGATTGTGGTCGGTGCAGACTCGATGGGCCGAATGGCCTCCTTCTGCACTGTAGGGTTTCTATGATCTCACACTTGTCTGCGTTAAATTCCATTTGCCATTTTTCAGCCCATTTTTCTAGTTGGTCCAAATCCCTCTGCAAGCTTTGAAAACCTTCCTCACTGTCCACTACACCTCCAATCTTTGTATCATCAGCAAACTTGCTGATCCAATTTACCATATTATCATCCAGATCATTGGTATAGATGACAAACAACAATGGACCCAACACCGATCCCTGCGGCACACCACTAGTCACAGGCCTCCACTCAGAGAAGCAATCCTCCACAACCACTCTCTGGCTTCTTCCATTGAGCCAGTGTCTAATCCAATTTACTACCTCCCCATGTATACCTAGCGACTGAACCTTCCTAACTAACCTCCCATGAGGGACCTTGTCAAAGGCTTTGCTGAAATCCAGGTAGACAACATCCACCGCCTTCCCTTCATCCACTTTCCTAGTAACCTCTTCGAAAAACTCTAATAGATTGGTCAAACATGACCTACCATGCACAAAGCCATGTTGACTCTCCCTAATAAGTCCCTGTCTATCCAAATATTTGTAGATCCTATCCCTTATCACACCTTCCAATAACTTGCCCACCACCGACGTCAAACTTACTGGCCTATAATTTCCCGGATTTCTTTTGGAACCTTTTTTAAACAACGGAACAACATGAGCCACCCTCCAATCATCCGGCACCTCCCCCGTGAATACTGACATTTTAAATATGTCTGCCAGGGCCCCTGCAAGTTCAACACTAGCTTCCCTCAAGATCCGTGGGAATACCCTGTCCGGTCCTGGGGATTTATCTACTCTGATTTGCCTCAAGACAGCGAGCACCTCCTCCCCTTTAATCTGTAAAGGTTCCATGACCTCCCTACCTGTTTGCCCTATTTCCGTAGACTCCATGTCCGTTTCCTCAGTAAATACGGATCTCTGTACGGATCACAGTAAATACAGCTCTCTGGTACCACTCCCATATGCCAGGAGGATTGGAAGATTGGGGTCTGATCCTTCAATATTTCCATTATTACTTCCCTTGGCAACTTAGGATACATACTACCCAGAACATTTTTGCTTTCAACAATGTCAAATTTTGTAAGTGTTCCCTCTTGATTTTTTTAATCTATCCAATTACTGTGCCCATCCTGATTTACAGTACCACAAAGGCTAAAGTATAATTTTGATGCATTAGGTCTGTATGGTGTTGGCATGATGTTTCTGAATACTGCAGTTTGGTGTGATATTTCCACATTTAGTTGTGGAGTAGGTGTAAAGTTTCAGTGGTTGTGGATAGTTGGGGTTGGTGTGATCTTTCAGTCATCTGGGGACTATTAGGTTGTGTGATCATAAGAAATAGGAACAGGTGGACGTTATTCGGTCCCTAATTAGCTCTGCCATTCATCACTATGCTGATTGTGGTCCTAACTCCACTTTCCTGCCTGTTGCCATAACCCTTGACTCCCTTTTGATCAAAAGTCTATCTAACTCAGCCTTGAATATATTCAATGACCCAATTTCCACAGTTCTCTGGGGAACAGAATTCCAAAGACTAATGACTTTGAGAGAAGAAATTCCTCCTCTTCTCCATCTTAAATGGGAGACTCTATTTTCAAACTGCCCCTAATTTGGTTGGAGTTGTTGTCATATGTGGTGGTTACTTTGCTGCAATGTTTTGATCTCTCGTCATTGGTTGGATATTTTTGTGTGTTGCAGTTGGTGTGTATTTTCACTGTGAATGCGATTATTTGCAGTTGGTGGGATGTTTTGGTGTAAGGTTGATGTGATGTTTAACAGTCATGTAAAGCTCATCTTAACTCTTGTTCTGGGCTTTGCACTTCAGGAAGAACATTTGAGAGGATTGCAGATTCAGCAATTTTGAGGACAGATTGCACAGATTAGGTTTGTATTCTCTTGCGTGTAGAAGATTAAAGGATAATCCAACTGAGGTCTTTCAAATGCTTAAACGATTATAGGGTAGATCGAGATATGGTATTTACAAAACAAGGGGGCATAACATTAAAGTTAGAATGAAGCTATTCATGGGGGATGCCACAAAGCACTTCATTACACAATGGTGTTAAGGGAAAATAAATTATAAAGATTGAGATCTTAATATAATTCTGTTCTGAATCATTAATTCTACATTCTTCCCATGTCTGCTCGGGTCACCTATAGATTATCAATACTAATATGATATAAATATGTGCAGTCATTCTGTAAACACCAGAGTCTTTCTCTGAAGTAATGCTTTCCCTGCATTTGTTTGGATAAATGATTGTAACTTATTCTGAGTCTCCTATGATTAGCTCGTAAGAAATCAGCGATAACAATGGGGAGTGGAAATCTGGAACTCTCTTCCCTGAGAAGTTGCTGATCCCAGTGGTCAACTGAAAATATCAAAATGAAGGTTGATAGGTTTTTGTTAGTTAGGTTTGTTAAGGGTTAAAGTACTAAGGCGAGTTAAAGTATAGATCCGCCATGATCTAATTAAACAGGCTCAAAGTTCTAAATGGAATAGGAGTAGTCCAATGTTCCTAGAAGGGGGTAAAACAGAATATAAAGAAATATTTCACAGAAAAGGAATTAAAAATTAGCAAGGTTTGCAATCATGTCAGAATGGATGGGATAAACATAGATCCTTTTACGAACATGCAAGCTTTACTTGATGATCACACCAAAGCCACAGTGTTTATTTGTTATGAGCTGCATCCAGCATGTTGTGTGACTAACGCTCGATTGGCACAGAAACCCTGTATAAATATGGAATAAATAAGCTGTTATGATAAACAGCTGCACAAATTAACAAGAGGATTCTAGCTCTTTGTATTAACATTAGCAGGAACTGGAAACTCCCTGGGTACCCTAAGGTAGCACGAGATAGTAACAAATGTCATTGTTGGACCTGCCTCACTATGTTTTTAACTCCAGTACAACAGGAGAAAGGTTCTCAATATGATTCAGCCAGTGAGGACATTTTGTACTGTGATTTGGCAGAAAGACAATGACCATTTGGCTGTCTCACAGTAAATTTTGCTTTTGTGCCAAGAGCATTAATTGAAACAAAACAGGTGCAACATTGCATCTTATTGATAAGCAAATATCTACTTCACCATGTCACCGGGTTTTGCGTATACTACAGCTCTCTTAGGAATGGGACTTTTCAATCTGCCATCTGCCTTCATAGTCACTGTTAAAGAGGCTCACAATCATCTCCAAAGTACAGCACATGTTATATTATTAAGGATCCTTGCAATTTGCAAAGTAATTCATTTATTTTCAGTATTAATATACTTTCTGAATGAAATACCTTTATTGTCTTTTGTGTGTCCTATGAGTTAGACTGGCTCAGTCTGCATTGAACAGATGATGGATATTGTTTCCAGTGACAGGCTGGAAAAGATCTGTTTTTCAAATATCTGAGAGCCTCATCGAGCTCATGAGCAGACACAGGACAGGACATTCAGCACAGAAATAATTGACACAGTGCAATATTAACAACCATCAAACATGACAAAATTCAGTCCTGTTTTGCCACTGGCTTTTGGTGCAACAGGAGCCCGGAGAGGAAAAGATGGCAGGGAAACTGTACCTGACAGCTTCTGGCACAGCCCGTGTGTTAAAAACCACGCAGATGTTATCTGAGAGGGTGTCAACTTGAAACACCGGTTTGTGGTGGTGTATAGTTTTGTTTTTGGAGTGGTGTGAGGAGTCGTGTAAAACCTCCAGTGAGAATAACCAACCCAGTCAACATGTAACAATTACAAAAGACTATTTATTAAACAAACAAAAGGACAAATACAGACTAATAATACTAAAAAACAATTAAATATATGAATTACCAAACACACACACACAGTTTATATAGAAATCACCCCTTGTCCAATATATATAGATACACCCTGAACCGCTTAAGACTTTCCTGTTTCCAAAAACGTCCAACGTAAATAACTCTAAGTCAAATCCAGCTTTTATCTACCACAGAGTACAAGGCAGATGATCAAGTCTGGGATTTGTGTCCGCAGTGAATGGGCACTGAGAATTCCGGCCATTGTCTTTCAGAAAACATCCTTCAAAGAAAGAGATAGTCAGGAAATTATCTATCTCATTGCTGTGTGAGAGACCTTACTGTGAGAAAATTGGCTGCCGCATTTCTTACATTACGGCAGTAACTGCAAAAACGTGTAATTGTAATGCACTTTGGGATGTCCTGAAGTCATGAAAGATGCTGTATAAATACAACTTACTTTTTCTAAATTGACTATCTTATTTTGAAGGGTATAGAAAATTGAATTCTCCCAGTGATGCTGAAAGAAGCATTTCTCTGAGGCTGAGGTCAAAGTGGATAATTAGATCGGGGAAATTAATAATTTGTGTTACTTCAAACCTATAAATTTAGCAGAGTATTTGGGGGGAGGTGGTCTGACAAATATTCTGTACGACTGATTATAATTTACTTCCCTTTGCAATCCACAGTGCCATTGGGTTAAAGTAATAGCATTGAAAGAAACAGGTTGCTACATATGATGCTTGTTATAGAAAACTATGGATAAGAAATTTAACCTGGGAGTGCTCAATCCTGACAGGAGTACAGAAAATAGGAAATTGTACCAGGTCGAGTGCTGACAAGTCCACATAAAGTCACAAATGAGAAAAGGATATTGGAAAAGAGCTCAGTTGGACACTTAACTGGGAAAGTGATTTGAGTGTGGAGCTCATGTCAACTCAGTATTGGAGAATTGACTGGCTAATGTCAATCCTAGCACACTTGCAACCCCACAGAAACAAATAAATCCTGCTCCATGTTCAGGTGAGACAATCCATTATTATTTCTTTAACTGAAGGGAGATTGAAGAGATCGCATTATTGTTGTGGTAAGGTTCCTTTAACAGTTGTACAGTTTTGTGAGGAATCATATTCCTTACCCTTGCTAAAAGCACCAGGAATGTGCCCAGTTTGGAGGCATCAAATTTATTCATTTTATTTTTGTTTTCCCGTCGTTGAAAGAATGCTAGCAATAACATTGCTTTATAAAAATGTTGAGAAACAAGTTCAGAAACCCCTCAAGGTACCTGAATGGTTACAAATGTGCAGATTGCATTGTGGTAGACTGTCTATGGGCTCTATCACTTCAATCCAATTTTCAGACCTCTACTCTATCCCCAGGTGTCAAGATAGTCATTAAATTTCAGATGAAAAGTGGAACCATATGGCAGGCAGCATCTGTGGAAAGATGAGGTTGGGTTAACATTTCAGGTCAATAACTTTTTGTCACAACCACTCCTACAGATGTGACATGACCTACATTTTATATCTTTGTTGTAGATTTCCAAATCTTCTGCAATTTGATCTCTGTTTAATAGGAAAAGCTTGCATTTATATAGCACCTTTCATGATCTCAGGAGGGATCCAAACTGTTTCACAGTCAATCAGTGCATCGGTGTAGTCACAGTTGTGATTTGCACACTGCAAGCTCCCACAAAAAGCAATCAGCTGACCCATTTTTGGTGATGTTGGATGACGGTTCAATGCTACCAGAAAAATAAAGAACTCTGCTGCTCTCCATCGAATAATAACCAGTAACTTCAACCCCAGTGAAACAGTGGGCAAAATCTTACCAAAAAATGGCACTGTTGGTTCTCGTGCAAAAACAAAGTGTTTCCTGCTGACAGCACTGACGTGTTTTCAGGCTGAATCTTATGCCTCATTCGTGATCATTTTTATGCCCACGAGTTTCATGCCGCTCCTGCATGTGTTCTCTCTGATTCGCCTGTCCCTCAATGATGTAACTGCTGCAGGCACTAGGGCGCTCCATATAAACGGCTCCCCAGCACTTGTTCCACAATGACTTCAGGGGATGGCAGCCAAGAATGCAGCACCGAGCTTTTCAGAAGGGGCCATCACCAAAATGATGGATGGTCTTCAGGAGATGGCCTTTCAGCAGGGTCACCACCCTGCCTGGGATGCAGTGACAGCCCTGGTTAGTGCAAGCACACTCCAGAAGAGGACAGGCAGCAGTATCGGAAGAAGATGAATGATCTTGTTCACTCAGCCAGGGTAACTGAACCACGCCAAGTCTCCCACCGGACCCCTTCACACATTCCAGGCACTCCAACGCCCTCTCACACTCAGCCACTTTGGTCTTTGCCCACACCAGACACCAGATTCCCCCCTCCCTCCACAATCACCATGTTCATCCAGTAGCTGCTAGGCTCCTCACACTCCAGCTCCCACCCAAACCCGCACCTGCCACACCTCATCAACATCTTAAATGTTAACACTCACGCCTACAGGGCATCTCCAGCCCATCTGATACACCCCCTCCATTTGAGTGACACACCTCCAGCACCTAACAGCGAGGAGGGAAGCAATCAAACATCCGTGCTGCCTGAAAGCAGGTCTGGAACCTCAAGGTCCCAGCCCCTTAGGGGACGCCCGCCAAGGTCAGCTCAATCAAAAGGGTGTTGTCATCAACAGTGTTATTAAGCAGCATCTGCTCAGCAATAACCTACTGAGAGATGCTCAGTTTATGTTCAGCCAGGGTCAATCAGCCCCTGACCTCATTGTGGCCTTTGTTCAATCATGGACAAAAGAGCTGAATTACAGAGGTGAGGTGAGAGTGACAGCCCTTGACATCAAGGTCGCATTTGACTGACTGTGGCATCAAGGAGGCCTAGCAAAACTGGAATCAATGTGTATCACAGGGCAAACTCTCCGCTGGTTGGAGTCATACCATACAAAGATGGCTGTGGTTGTGGGTTCAGTCACCTCAGCTCCAGGACATCACTGCAGGAGTCCCTCAGGGTAGTGTCCTAGATCCAACCATCTTCAGCTGCTTCATGAATGATCTTCCCTCCATCATAAGGTCAGAAGTGGGGATGTTCGCCGATGATTGCACAATGTTCAGCACGATTCGCAACTCCCCAGCTACTGAAGCAGTCCATGTTCAAATGTAATAAGATCTGGATAAATCCAGGCTTGGACTGACAAGTTGCAATTAACACTCGCACCACACAAATGCCAGACAATGACCATTACCAATAAGAAACAATCTGACCACTGTCCCTTGACATTCAATAGTGTTACCATCACTGAATCCCCCACTATCAACATCCTTGGGATTACCATTGATCAGAAACTCAACTGGATTCACCACTTAAACACAGTGGCTACAAGAGCAGGTCAGAGGCTAGGAATATCGCAGTGAATAACTCACTTCCTGACTCCCCAAAGCCTGTCCACCATCTAGAAGACACAAGTCAGGTGTGTGATGGAATACTCAAGACTTGTCTGGATGGGTGCAGCTCCAACAACACTCAAGAAGCTTGACACCATCCAGGACAAAGCAGCCCGCTTGATTGGCACCACATCCACAGACATCCACTCCCCCATCACTGACGCTCAGTAGCAGCAGTGTGTACTATCTAGGAGATGCACTGCAGAAATTCACCAAAGATCCTTCGACAACACCATCAAAACCTATGACCACTTCCACCTAGAAAGACAAGGACACTAGATAGATGGAAACACCACTACCTGCACGTTCCCCACCAAGCCACTCCACTCTGACGTGGAAACATATCGCTGTTCCTGCTCAGTCGCTGGGTCAAAATCATGCGATTCCCTCCCTGACGGCATTGTGGGTCAACTCGCAGCACATAGACTGCAGTGTTTCAAGAAGGCAGCTCACCACCACTTTTTCAAGGGCAAGGAATGGGAAATAAATGCCAGCAACGCAATTGTCCCACGATTGACTAAAAAAACGTCAGCGGGCTACCTCAACCTCAGCGTGGATCCTGGGCTATACCTAGATGTAGTGGGAGAGTCAGGAAGATTAGGGCATGGATGAATACAGGCACTGGTGTAGATAAGTCACCATTTTGTTTTGAATGTTTGGCGATAAATTTTACTTTGTTCACCACAGAGCCTCTGCCCTGTCTTTCATACCACCAAGCTTGGAGAACCGTCGCACCCACCTGGCACCTCATCTCTTTGGTGTATGAAAATGGCAGTGCTATGACCCTCCCACCCTCTTGCCAACCCCCACAATGGAAGGGCACCCCCTCAGCTGCGAAAGAGGCAGGAACCCAGGAAGGAGGACACAAGAAGCACTGCCTGCATACCAGCCTTCACAGTCCCTTTAAATTAAGAAGCATCCTGACATGAAAGGCAAGGCCTGCAAGTGACCCCTCCTGACCCCGTTCCCAGAAATGGCGATTCTGGGACCCACATACCCACCTCCGAGTTGAACCTATCTCTGTTCCCCAAGTCCTCTCCAGTGCCCCCTGAGCAGTGCACACTGTGGAGGGAGCTGGCTGCCTGAGCGCTCACTTCCGATACCCGCCTTGGAGGTGAAGGCGCCAAGTTCATGCTTATGTGGACCTGTTGCAAATGGTGCCAGCGTGACATCATGCCAATGCCTGTTAAATATCAGATGTGAGGGGATGTCCTGAAGAGAATGCTCACTAATGACACAGTAATGTATTAAAATGAGCTTTATGCAGTCCCACAGCATGCTTCACCCCACTTCACCGGTGAGGGGGTAAAATCGGAACTTGGAAACACGCCAGCGTGAATCGTGCTCTCCAGATTTTGAGCACATGCTACCATTCCGGCAGACAGGAAGTGTGGGCTCAAAATCGCCCCCACCATAAATATTACATCAATCCTGATAGACCCCTACAGAATTTACTGGTAAGTGTCAGAGAATTCTGTCTTATATAGGGGATCTTATAGGCAGAATTTTCCGGCGGGATTCACGTCGGCGGGATTTTCTGGTCCTGCTACACTGAACGAAGATTTGGCTGAGTGTCAAATTCTCCATCCTCTCTTGCAGTGAGGCATGAATGTCTGGAAAATTCTGGGTTTTATATATATAAACATCTCCCAAAATCAGTACATTACTTAAACATTGAAGTCAGGTCTGAGAGGCTTATCAAGCACATCAAAATGCAATTGTTTTGAAAAATACACATAAAGGTCACACTTGCAACAAACGCTGAAACTTTGCCAGGGATTCAAATGTGGTACAGTTTGAAGTTTACAATCTCAGGCCTTTGTCAGTCCAAAACTCAGATTTTCCAATGCCAAATGTGGTGAATGTTCTGACATTTGTTGCTGTTGCGCATTAGGACCCTTTGGAGGTCTTGACCAGTGCATATGCACAGTAATATCCCAGGAAGTTTAAATTCCAATAGGTGTTCCTCCATGAATATCTTTTATACCAACTCAGTGTTGGAGACTTGGGTCTTTTGTACAATAAATATCCAAATACATGCCTTAGTATAATCCTGGGTGTAAATCAATGACAACAGAGCCCAAACCATCAAACATCACCCTCACTCAACCCGCCACCCACCTCCAACTACCCACCCTATCCCAACTAACTCCCAACCCACTATCTACCCCCCAACTAACCTGCAACCCAACTACCCACTCCAACTATCCACCACCCCAACGAACCCGCAACCCAACTACCCACTACAACTACCCACCCCCCAATTAATCCCCCATCCAACCACCCACCCCCCTCAGTTTCCATCACCTCAAATGACTGTACACACCAACTACCCACCCTCATTTACTTCTCCACTCCTTCACACCCTGTCACCACACACTGTCTCATTCCCCCCAAACCTCGCCCACCGTCCCATTCTCATGTGTCGTCACATGCACACCCCCACCCTCTCAGCCATCCCTGCTCATTCACTAGCCAAACAAAAACTCTTGAGACCTTTAAAATGTACCTGAACACAGCAGCTGGTGTGGTAAAAAGGGTGGGGATGAGTGGTGGCCTCTTCACTGCTTCTCTTTGCAATTGCTCTCGGTGGATGATGGTGAGGAGGGGCTACTGCTGAACAGCCAGTGAAAGGTAGAAGCAAAATTATCTGACTGGATGGTATGGGTCATCATAGACTGAACATTTTTATACATTTAATGTACACTTTCCTCATGATAATCCCCACAATTCTGTATTAAATGCTTATGTAAGTGTTAAAAAATAACTCAATGAAAAGAATTCAATTGAATTCTCCCTTATCAACACAGTAATTTTTCTTACTTAGCTTATACTTTTGCCATTAACCTGACGGCTTTGTTTTCTCTAATTTCTACTCTATCAAGTGCACCTGAAATTATTATAAATCTGTCTTTGTATAGCACTGTCTTCACATATTATTTTACCCTTTGGGAAATGGTGGGGTAGGTGGTGGATGGATCACTGAGCTGATTATCAGCCCAATGAACTGTTTAAAAACACTGTCCGAGCCGAACAAACCCTGGCGTTGGAATTGAACCTGGAGCTTCAATCCAGTGTGTCACAAGACCTCGATTTTTTATTCATACCAATTACAACAGATGATCAACATCCAGATGTTTTTCTCAGCAGCACTGTTTGATTACACTGTTATCCAGTGTTAACCCAGTATAGATTGTCTTTAATTAAACTTCTTAGCGCTTCATCCTAAAGCACTGGTGCAGAGTCAGCGCTGGGCAGAGCCAAATTAAGCTGTGCTCCTTGGATTTACAGTTAAGGGCTACAAAACAATGTTAATTCCAAGCAGTTAGTGGCGTTCAGGCAGGCTGACTAACCCTTTCCTGACAAAGGAAGGTTTCTGTGTCCAGAAAAGGTACAGAGAATTTGTTTTGTGTTTTATTTGAAAGATGATATGATGGTGAGGGGTGAGTGTTGTGTATGTGTGTGTCGGGGTGGGGGGGGGGGTGGCAAATGGGGTACAAATTTGGGCTCAGTAGAACCCATTTTATGAAAGCTATGAGGGCTCTTAGGATTCCAAATTGGTATCTTCTGTGTATGGATACACATTTTCAATTTATAACTTTATAACCAGGGTCATCTAGGTAACAGGTTTAGAACATGTAATTAGCATCTTCTGGAAGCATGCAGAGCAGGCAGTGTGTGACATTAATCAACATGCATTACTGGTTAGATGCCAGTGCTGCCATTTTGGAGCTTGAAGCTCCATTCAACAGCTTCTCTTAGCCTTACACAAATGTGCATAAAGTAGCGTGAAGGACCAAATTACTCTATCCCAAGATTATTTCTCCTAGATGTTGCTACTATCCAGCACCGCACTGTTAAAGGAATCCACAACCACATTCATTACAGGATTGAAACTGCTCGACTGGGATTTTCTGGTCCCGCTTGCTGGCGGGATTTTCTGGTTTAGCCAAAGTCAGTGGACGTTTGGCTGGCTTAATGTGGATTAAACATTACCTTCATTCAATTTCTCAGAATGTTCTGTGTCATATGCTCGGTGGGTGAGCATCTTGGGGATAGCGATCATAATTCTATCTCCTTCACGATAGCATTGGAAAGAGATAGGGTCAGGCAGGCTAGGAAAGTGTTTCTCTGGAGTAAAGGGAAATACAGTGTCATCAGGGAGGAAATTAGACGGGTAAATTGGAAGGAGGCATTCTTGGGGAAAAGTACCGAAGGAAAGTGGAGGATTTTCAAGGAATGTTTGTCTGGAGCTCTGCATGACAACGTTCCGATGAGACAGGGGGGTGTTGGTAGGGTACGGGAACCGTGGTGCACGAAGGTTGTGATGAACCTGGTGAATAAGAAAAGAGAGGCGTACAGAAGGTTCAGAGAGCTAGGAGGTGTTAAGGATTTAGAGGAGTATACGCGATGTAGGAAGGAGCTTAAGAAGGAAATTAGGAGAGCGAGAAGGGGTCATGAGAAGACCTTGGCGGGTAAGATTAAGGAGAATCCCAAGGCTTTCTACAAATATGTCAAGAGTAAAAGGATGAGATGTGAAGGCATAGGACCCTTAAAAGGTGAAGGGGGAAAAGTTTGTGCGGAACCGTTAGAAATGGCGGAGCTGCTTAATGAATACTTTACCTCGGTATTCACGGTGGAAAGGGATCTGGGTGGTTGTACTGCTGGATTGCGGAGGACAGAAAGGATCGAGCATGTGGACATAAAGAAAGAGGATGTGTTGGAACTATTGAATGGCATCAAGGTTGGTAAGTCGCCGGGACCGGATGGGATGTACCCCAGGTTACTGTGGGAGGCGAGGGAGGAGATTGCGGAGCCTTTGGCGATGATCTTTGCATCGTCGATGGAGACGGGAGAGGTTCCGGAGGATTGGAGGATTGCGGATGTGGTCCCTATATTCAAGAAAGGGAACAGGGACAGCCCGGGAAATTACCGACCGGTGAGTCTAACCTCAGTGGTTGGTAAGTTGATGGAGAGGATCCTGAGAGACAGGATTTATGATCATCTAGAGAAGTTTAGTATGATCAAAAGTAGTCAGCACGGCTTTGTCAGGGGCAGGTCGTGCCTTACGAGCCTGGTTGAGTTCTTTGAAAATGTGACCAAGCACATTGACGAAGGAAGAGCGGTGGATGTGGTCTATATGGACTTCAGCAAAGCGTTCGATAAGGTCCCCCATGCAAGACTTCTTGAGAAAGTGAGAGGGCATGGGATCCAAGGGGCTGTTGCCTTGTGGATCCAGAACTGGCTTGCCTGCAGAAGGCAGAGAGTGGCTGTGGAGGGGTCTTTCTCTGCATGGAGGTCAGTGACCAGTGGAGTGCCCCAGGGATCTGTTCTGGGACCCTTGCTGTTTGTCATTTTCATAAATGACCTGGATGAGGAAGTGGAGGGATGGGTTGGTAAGTTTGCTGACGACACCAAGGTAGGTGGTGTTGTGGATAGTTTGGAGGGATGTCAGAAGTTGCAGCGAGACATAGATAGAATGCAAGACTGGGCGGAGAAGTGGCAGATGGACTTCAACCCGGATAAGTGTGTAGTGATCCATTTTGGCAGATCCAATGGGATGAAGCAGCAGTATAAAATGAAGGGTACCATTCTTAGCAGTGTAGAGGATCAGAAGGACCTTGGGGTCCGGGTCCATAGGACTCTTAAATCGGCCTCGCAGGTGGAGGATGCGGTCAAGAAGGCGTATGGCGTACTGGCCTTCATTAATCGAGGGATTGAGTTTAGGAGTCGGGAGATAATGCTGCAGCTTTATAGGACCCTGGTTAGACCCCACTTGGAGTACTGCGCGCAGTTCTGGTCACCTCATTACAGGAAAGATGTTGAAGCCATTGAAAGGGTGCAGAGGAGATTTACAAGGATGTTGCCTGGATTGGGGGGCATGCCTTATGAGGATAGGTTGAGGGAGCTTGGTCTCTTCTCCCTGGAGAGACGAAGGATGAGAGGTGACCTGATAGAGGTTTACAAGATGTTGAGGGGTCTGGATAGGGTGGACTCTCAGAGGCTATTTCCAAGGGCTGAAATGGTTGCTACGAGGGGACACAGGTTTAAGGTGCTGGGGGGTAGGTACAGGGGGGATGTCAGGGGTAAGTTTTTCACTCAGAGGGTGGTGGGTGAGTGGAATCGGCTGACGTCGGTGGTGGTGGAGGCAAACTCGTTGGGGTCTTTTAAGAGACTTCTGGATGAGTACATGGGATTTAATGGGATTGAGGGCTATAGATAGGCCTAGAGGTGGGGATGTGATCGGCGCAACTTGTGGGCCGAAGGGCCTGTTTGTGCTGTGGCTTTCTATGTTCTATGTTCTATATGTCACTGAGGATCCCACCTCTCTATTTTGGGCAACTCATCACATAATGATACTTCAAGTCATACCTGCAGCACGTATGAAATATTCTTAGGGATTTCTAGGATTCATTCACATACTATTATTTCAATTTTGTTGTATGCTGTAATAACTAGTTGTGCTTTTACCCTTGGTCCTAGTAGTGAGTGATGGAGCTGTGGAGCCTTTAATGCAATGTGTAAGGTTAATAGTGCCATTGCTAGGAGATGGCATTTGAGGATGCAGTCACAGCCTTAAGTAATCTTGTGCAGTCAGTAATGTTTTGCAGCACTGTAGCTGGGTCCTTGAAGCCAGACTCCTTGCATTGACCCACACGTCCACCAGCTTTCAATTCCTTCAGAGTGCGTGCCTCATAAAATCATAGAATCCCTACAGTACAGAAAGAGGCCATTCGGCCCATCGAGTCTGCACCGACCACAATCCCACCCAGGCCCTACCCCCATATCCCTACATATTTTACCCACTAATCCCTCTAATCTACGCATCCCAGGACACTAAGGGGCAATTTTAGCGTGGCCAATCAACCTAACCTGCACATCTTTGTACTGTGGGAGGAAACCGGAGCACCCGGAGGAAACCCACGCAGACACGAGGAGAATGTGCAAACTCCACACAGACAGTGACCCAAGCCGGGAATCGAACCCAGGTCCCTGGAGCTGTGAAGCAGCAGTGCTAACCACTGTGCTACCGTGCCGCCCTCCTGTGGAAACTTAACCTCTCTTCCCCTTATCACTCTGCTTGGCCTGCAGGTTGAGCGGTACTCAGTCAGAAACATTGTCTGAAACACTTACTGCACCAGCTGCTGTCAGCATTCCCCTCTCCTTTAAGAAGTTCAGTTTAGTTGTTACTCTCTCTAGTCTTTCACACATCTAAGAACATAAGATCATGAGAAATAGGAACTGGAGTAAGCCATCAAGGATTTTTGGATTTTAGTTCCTTGCATTTCTCTGCTATTATTTGCTACTGAGATGAATTACCTTCATGGCCTTACTATTATTAGCTCCTAGGTTACAGGTCACATATGATATGGAACTTGTGTCTTCTGCTGTGAAGACTGACACAGTAAGAAGTTTAACAACACCAGGTTAAAGTCCAACAGGTTTATTTGGTAGCAAAAGCCACACAAGCTTTCGAGGCTCTGAGCCCCTTCCCAACGCCGGCATCTCCACATCGTGAAGACTGACACACAGGGCGCAATTCTCCCGCCCCGCTGTGCTGCTTGAGGCCAGTGCAACAGGCCAGGAGACATCAGCGGATGACCTGTAGCGGAATTCGTGACCAGGATCCAGTCTATCGCAAGTCTCCCAGGCCCTTTTTTTCGACATAATTAGTCTTGCACCAGAAATCAGCACAAATACCAGGCCAGTATTCTTCGGGCTTTCTAATGTCTCCCCACCCCCACCAGGAAAGGTTCCCACCAGCGGAGATTAAAGCTGGTCCCCATCAACAGGGACCAGGCGTGATCACCCAGCTGGAGTGAAGAGAGACCATTAAGGCCTCCCGGGAGGACAGGGACGGTGGTGGGGGGAGTGGGGGGGGCCTTGGGCTGTGCCAACTTGGCACTGTCAACCTGGCACCCTGGAATTGCCAGCTTGGCACCCTGGCACTGGCAGTTCCAAGGAGGTGGGGCTAGAGTGGGCGGGGCCTACTGGGGCTCCAGGCAGACAGTATTGTGTCCAAATCGTTCTGCCAGGCACAAATAAGAGATTCAAGCACTGCAGCCAATCCAGAGACACAGATAGTCATAAGGCTGAGCCCTAGGTCAAAGGGATTTAAAGTTTATTAATTAGTGTCACAAGTAGGCTACACGGTAGCACAGTGGTTAGCACTGCTGCTTCACAGCTCCAGGGTCCCGGGTTCGATTCCCGGCTCGGGTCACTGTCTGTGTGGAGTTTGCACATTCTCCTCGTGTCTGCGTGGGTTTCCTCCGGGCGCTCTGGTTTCCTCCCACAGTCCAAAGATGTGCGGGTTAGGTTGATTGGCCAGGTTAAAAATTGTCCCTTAGAGTCCTGGGATGCGTAGGTTAGAGGGATTAGCGGGTAAAATATGTGGGGGTAGGGCCTGGGTGGGATTGTGGTCGGTGCAGACTCGATGGGCCGAATGGCCTCCTTCTGCACTGTAGGGTTTCTATGTTTCTATGTTTCTATTAACCATGCAATGAAGTGAAAATCCCCTAGTCACCACACCTGTAGCTGATCGGTGGCCAGAGGGGGGACCTGCTGCACACTCTGCATTAGGGATCGGTGGGAGAGGGAGGGAGGAGGTCGATTGGGGCTGCACATGGTGGGAGGGGGGATTGGGGCTGCAAATGGGGGGAGGGGTCAGGGCTGCCCAGGGGAGGCCAGAGATCGGGGGGTGGTGGGGTAGGTCAGGAAGGCTGATATCCCTCTGTTCCCCATCTGTTCATGTGACTATCCAGATAAGTCTTAAATGTCGTGAATGTATCTGCCTCAACCACCTCACTTGGCAGGCCCCCACCACCTTCTGTGTAAAAAACTTACCCCGCACATCTCCACTGAACAGTTCTCCACTTATCTTGAACTTGTGCCCCCTTGTAATTGTCATTTTTGTCATAATTGCCATGGGAAAAAAAGCTTCCAACTGTTCACCCTATCTGTCCCCCTCATAATTTTATAATTTTATAAACTTCTATAGGCATGTCATGGTAGAATGGATCTACAATAATTCCCTTTACTTTCACATGGTATGGCTGATTATCGGCATTCAATATTTCAGAACTGAAAGTGATAGCAGTCTTAAACAATGCTTTCCAACTGCTCAGGAATCAAGCTCCCAACTTTCCTCTTTCTATCTGTGTGCCACATGGCCTCTGCGTTTTAACTTCTTTCCTGCTTCTGGGTCAAAGATCGTTAGGTCACATGTACCAGTATTTCCGATTATCCAAAAATTATAATTGATCCTTTATCATTGGTACAAGCTCTTATGAGTCCTTTTCAAACATTCTTTTCAAAAAATACAGTTTCACTAACATGTTAAAGTAATTATACATTTTCCATACTGTTATTTCTTCCAGACCAAAAATTGTCAAACTCAGTAGATTTCTGTGTTTCTCTCTTTCTGCTAACCAGATCACATGAGCATGTCTCCAAGTTGAGGGGACATTCTGGATTTTTCTGTTGCATTTTGAATTAGAGATACATTTCAGACAAAATCATCTTGTGCAGTTCAGTGCTCATGATACTTGTCTTCCCTCATAACTCAGATGCTGGAGTGTGGTGACTAGGGGTTTTTCACTTCATTACAGGGTTAATGTAAGCCTACTTGTGGCTAATTAATAAACTTTAAATCCCTTTGACTTAGGGCTCAGCCTTATGACTACCCGTGTCTCTGGATTGGCTGCAGTGCTTGAATCTTTGCCTTGGCAGAATGATTTGGACACAATGCTGTCTGACTGGAGCCCTGTGTAGTTCAATTACAAATTCCTTTATTCTGCTTTAACTAAATGCAGTTTAACACACAATTGGCTTTATTGATTGCTGCTTTGCTGCAGTTCGATATGTTGAAGATTGAATTTACTGAGATTCCTAGGTCACTTTCAGATTCATCCTGAACTATTCCAATGCTATTCATTGCATGCGATAGGTTCCTATTGGGTGTAGTTTGGTAGGTCTTATTAAGATATTCGTAGTCTTAGGTAGTTTCAACGGTAAGTATTTGCTAACTACTAGAAACTATACACATAGGTGCAGTAAAGGTCTAAGCTAGGAGCTGTCTCCATGCATGCTCTACACCCAGCTCTGTCCAGCACTACACTGAACTCTAGGTGTGGATCATGTGTTCTCTTACATCACTGTGTTGGCAGTACCGTATTGAGTCCCATGTTAACCCTTTATGTGCCTAACCTTATGCTACAGTTCCCATTTTCTTTCCTAAATCCTGCATTTTACACTTGTCTCCATTACATTTCACCCCCTGCTGATCTGCCTACTTGCATATTTTGCTGCACTTATTCTATAATTCCTGAGCTATGGCTTCAGATTCCAGTGAACCACCTAATTTGGCATTATCTGCTATCTGTACAAACGAGAGATCAAGAAACTTTTCGGTGGATGTGAATCTTCATGTGTTGTTTGTTTGTTTGTTTGTTCTCAAAGCTTAGTTCCTTTTGACATTCTGGAGGAATGAGGATGAATTTTGGACTCCCTGCTCTGCTAGTTGAGCCTCATGTTTTTTTCAAGCAACTTAGAGTTAAATTTTGTGAGATGTGATTTCGGGTCAAATTATTAGAAAGGGTTGTCAGTTTGCACAGCTTCATGTAAATCATTAATGCAATGTTAGACTTTTCTGATGGACATTTGTTAGCAGTGGGTGCAAATCCAACCACAGCACAACCATTGCCTGTTAAAATAAGCACCAGTATGTTGAGGAAATTAGCTCCTCCATGGTGCTTTTCAAAAGGAGAACATCATTTTGTTGTAAATTTGTGTGAGAGTTTGAGATTTCCTTCACATATGACTGTTTGAATTTATTCTTTCATGGGTTGTGGGAATCGCTGACAAGGCCATTTATTGCCCATCCCTAATTGCCCTTGAGTGGCTTGCTTAGTCATTCCAGAGGGCAAGAAGACTCAACCACATTGCTGTAGGTCTGGAGTCACATGTAGGCCAGACCAGGTAAAGATAGCAGATTTCCTTTCCGAAACACGTTAGTGAACTAGATTTACAATAATCAATGATAGTTGTTATAGTCACCATTATTAAGACCAGTATATATTCCAGATTTATCAATTGATTTCAAGCTACGCGATGGACTTTGAATCCCTATCCCCAGACTATTAATATGGCTCTTTGGATTACATTGACATTATCACTATGCCACAATCTCCTCATTTTATTCAAGTCATTAGTTGGCTTCCACCTGCTGTGTGCTATTCAGTATATTACTAGGATTTTACTGGATTTGGCTTCACGATTTGCATTTGGAATCATAGAATCCCTACAGCGCTGTAAGCGGCCATTCAACCAATCATGTCTGCTCCGACTCTCCGACAGAGCATCTTACCCAGGCCCACCCACCACCCCACTCCCTTAACCCCACTCATTTACCCCTCTAATCCCCTTAACCTACACATCTTGGGCCACCAAGGGGCAATTTAGCATAGCCAATCCACCTAACCTGCACATCTTTAATCTTTAAGACTAATGAGACCATCTTTAAGAAAGGTCCATGAATGAAACATCAAATTACAGAGCTGGAAGACTTCTACTATCTAGAGAATGTTTAAAAGTATTCTGTAGATAACAGGAGGGAGCATTTGAGGAATATCAGCTAACCCAGGACAATGTGTCTTTTTATTCATTCATGTGAATGTGCCACTGGCTAGACCAGTTTCTGTTGGCCATACCTAACTGCCCTTGGTAAGGGGATGGCAAACCACATCTGGAACACTGTAGTCCATGTAGTCAACCACCTACAAGGCACAGGTCAGGAATGTGATGTAATATTCTCCACTTGCCTGGATGAGTGCAGCTCCAACAACACTCAAGAAGCTCCACACCATCCAGGACAAAGCAGCCCACTTGATTAGCTCCCCATCCTCATCCATCAATAAACAGTGCAGCTGTGTGGACCATCTATACCAGTGGTTCCCAAAGGGTGCGGCGCGCCACACTGGTGCGGCAAGAGAGGATGACAAGTGTGGCTGGAAGATTCAAGGATAAAGAAACATTTAAACATGGATTAGATATTTTTCCAAAGTGATTGTTTTATACTTTCTGGATGTCCCATGATCACATTATAAAGTAGTTGTGTTCTATGTTATGAATCAAGCACTGCTAGGAGTTGTTTTTTTTTGTTTTTGAATGTATTTCTTATCAATAAAAAATTTGGTGTGGCGCGAGCAAATTTTTATTCCGAAAGTGCGGCCCAGTGAAAAAAGTTTGGGAACCACTGATCTATACAATGCACTACATCAATTCATCAAGGCTCCTTTTACACCACAGTCCAAACCCCCAATCTCTACCATCAGGAAGGACATGGGTAACAGATATATGGGAACACCACCATCTGAAAGTTCTCCTCCAAGACACTTCCTGATTTGGAAATATATTGCTCTTAATTGTCACTGGGTCATGGAACTCCCTCACTTTCAGCACTGTGGGTGTACCTACACCACATGGACTGCAGCAGTTCAAAAAGGCAGCTCACCACCCAAAGTCTTTCAGAGATGGTAATAAATGCTGACCTAGCCAGCGACACCCACATCCCATAAATGAATTTAAAAATATATACTTACAGTACTATTAGGGAGGGATAGTGAAGTAACATTGATATCGTACCAAGTCAGAATGGTATGTGGTTTCAAGGGTAGTTCGCAGGTGGCTGTGTTCCCATGTGTTTGCTGCCTTTGCCCTTATAGGTTGTCGAAGTCATAGGTTTCAAAGCTGCTGTTGAAGGAGCCTTGGTGATTTGCTGTAGCACATCTTGAGTGGAAGGCAGAGACTGGGGATAATGGAGTCTTTTTCAGGATGGCAGCCGGTGAATAGTTGTGTGCCTCAGGGGCCACAATTTTCACAATATACATTAACGATTTGGAGGAAGGAACTGAAGGCACTGTTGCTACGTTTGCAGATGATACAAAGATATGTAGAGGGACAGGTAGTATTGAGGAAGCAGGGGGGCTGCAGAAGGACCTGGACAGGTTAGGAGAGTGGGCAAAAAAGTGGCAGATGGAATACAATGTGGAAAAGTATGAGGTTATGCACTTTGGAAGGAGGAATGGAGGCCTAGACTATTTTCTAAATGGGGAAATGCTTAGGAAATCAGAAGCACAAAGGGACTTGGGAGTCCTTGTTCAAGATTCTTTTAAGGTTAACGTGCAGGTTCAGTCGGCAGTTAGGAAGGCAAATGCAATGTTCGCATTCATGTCGAGAGGGCTAGAATACAAGAGCAGGGATGTACTCCTGAGGCTGTATAAGTCTCTGGTCAGACACCATTTGGAGTACTGTGAGCAGTTTTGAGGAAGGATGTGCTGGCCTTGGAAAGGGTCCAGAGGAGGTTCACAAGAATGATCCGTGGAATGAAGAGTTTATCATGTGAGGAACGGTTGAGGACTCTGGGTCTGTACTCCTTGGAATTTAGAAGGATGAGGGGGGATCTTATTGAAACTGACAGGATACTGCGAGGCCTGGATAAAGTGGACGTGGAGAGGATGTTTCCAATAGTAGGAAAAACTAGAACCAGAGGGCACAACCTCAGATTAAAGGGACGATCCTTTAAAACAGAGATGAGGAGGAATTACTTCAGCCAGAGAGTGATGAATCTGTGGAACCCTTTGCCACAGAAGGCTGTGGAGGCCAGGTCACTGAATGTCTTTAAGACAGAGATGGATAGGTTCTTGATGAATAAGGGATCGGGGTTATGGGGGAAAGGCAGGAGAATGAGGATGAGAAAAATATCAGCCATGATTGAATGGTGGAGCAGACCCAATGGGCCGGGTGGCCTAATTCTGCTCCTATGTCTTATGGCTTATGGAAGGTCACACTTGACTAATTTTTCAGATTTCTTTGAGGAGGATACAGGCATCGTGGATAGGGGAGAGATAATGGTTGTTATTCAGCTGATTTTCACATTTGACATGGTGCAGCACACTGGCAGAGTGGTTAGCACTGCTGCCTCATAGTGCCAGTGACCCGGGTTCAATTCCGGCCTTGGCTCACTGTCTGTGTGGAGTTCGCACGTTCTCCTTGTCTCTGTGTGGGTTTCCTCCGGGTGCCCCGGTTTCCTCCCACAATCAAAAGATGTGCAGTTAGGTTGATAGGCCATGATAAATTGTCCCTTTGTGTCAGGGATCAGCAGGGTTAATATGTGGGATTATGGGGGTAGGGCCTGGATGGGATTGTTGTCGGTGCAGGTTCGATGGGCCGAATAGCCTCCTTCTGCATTGTAGGGATTCTATGACATCATCCCATGTGAAATCTAAGCCCATGGTATAGATGAAAGTGATTTAAACTAAAAGCAGGAAGAGCTCAGGACATCGAGCATCATCAGTGGAAAAAGGAACAGAGTTGAAGGCTTGGATTTTCACAGAGTTGGGCTGACTCCAGATATCTTTAAAATTGGGGAAAGGACTTGTGCATCCAGGTCCTGTTCCTGTTCTGGTTGATCCCATTTCTCCAACACGGGGAAAATCACACAGGCAAGAAATGTGAATTCAGCAGAATAATTTGTAATTAGTACTCGTAATGACTTTAACAGGGGCCCATGTGGAATTCCCACTCACCTGAAGAAGGGGCTTGGAGCTCCGAAAGCTTGTGTGGCTTTTGCTACCAAATAAACCTGTTGGACTTTAACCTGGTGTTGTTAAACTTCTTACTGTGTTTACCCCAGTCCAACGGCGGCATCTCTACATCATCCCTAGGATCTGTCCAGGCCGGCCTTGACCCCTACCCCCCCAGCAGCCCTGAAATCCTGAACCAACCCACCACCGGCAGCCCTGAACCCCCCCCCCCGCCCCTTGCCCTCCCACAGCCGTGAACTCCTGATCGCTGCCCCGCTCCCCCCCCCCCCACCGCAGCCCCGACCCCCTCAGCATGCTGACCCCCCCTCCCCCCGATGGCCAGCCCCGATCAATGACCTCCCTCCCTCCGTCACTCAGCCCGAGTGCAGAGTGGCAGCAGGAACCCCCCCCACCACTCCCACTGATCACCCTCCCGCTCCCAGAGGCCCCACCTCCATCAGGCTCTGCCCCCATTAGGCCCTGCCCCTTGACACTGCCCTATGCCCAGTGGGCAGTGCTAAGATTCCCCCTGGGTAGTACCAGGAAGCCCGGGTTGGCACTGCCAAGTTGGCAATGCCCAGGGGACAGTCCCTGGCACTTGACCCTCCAAGGGGCCTTGACTGCCCCCTTCACTCTGGTGGGATCGGGCCGCCAGCTCCCTGCAAGTGGGGAGCTACTGTAAACTCCGCTGGAGTGAACCAGTCCTGGCTGGGCGGGGAAGGAAGAGGCTAGCAGGCCCAGAGATTACAGTTCCAGGCCTGCTAATGGTATTTAAATTGTATGTAAATTCAATTTTAAATAAATTATGCAGCTCTGCGCCAATTTCTGGCGCTGAGCTGACGGCATTGGAAATCTGGCTGCCAGAGATGCACAGAGGCTGTGGCAGCCAGCGGGGAGCCTGCGAAATGGCCTCAGTTCAAGTCTCCTGGCCCGCTGTGCTACAAAAGTGCTCCCATGGAGGATAAGCGGAGAATCGCCCCCATGGCATCTGGGATAAGTTGCTACCTGTGGCGCCAGCTGCGATTCTGTTTGTAGGAAAGGGCTTGCAAGGTACACAGTGCAGGCAAACAGTGAGACTCTCATGCTAAATGTCGGGTGTGATTGGTGAGGTTCATGCTGGCTCACGCCATGTCGGCTTAGCTCAGTGACCTCCCGCGCTATAGCTTGATATTGTTCAAAAATAGTGGAGTGGTTCAGTTTTCGGTTAAGGGATACTCGACCTGCAGTGCAATGTCATGTGATTTAGTATTTGTGCTACTGTTGTTGACAAATCTTATAAATGATTTAATGGAAGCAATTATGTCCAAATGATGAATAACATAATACTCAAATTCAAAAATACCTGATTAAACTCGATGAACAGGCATTGAAATGGCAGCTGTGATCTAATATTGAGAAAGTTATGAGATATAACATAAATTCACAAAGCATTAAGAAAAATGAACAGAACAGTCAAATACATAACACTGGACCTATCATATAAATCTGTACAGCTTTGCATTTGGTCCTGACGAGATCAAGCCGAACGTATAATGTGCAAAGTGGGCCTTCCTGTTTCAGAAAGGGTGCTGTATCCTGTACTGAAGAAAAGCTAAGCAGCGTGCCTTAATGACTGTTGTCCGGTGGCTCTGACATCCATCATTATGAAGTGCTTCGAAAAGTTAGTCATCGCACAAATCAATTCTGGCCTTCCAGATTTCCTGGATCCACGACAGTTCTCCTATCACCTCAACAAGTCCACAGCAGACGTCACCCCTCTGGCCCTACATTCAACCCTGGAACACCTGGAGAACAAAGACAGCTATGTCAGACTCCTATCCATAGACTACAGCTCAACCTTTAACATCATTATTCCTACAAAATTCATCTCCAAACTCTATGGGTTGGGGCATGGCTTCTCCCTCTGTGACTGGAGCTTGGACTTTCAAACCTGTGGTGAACCATTGTTGGTTCCCACTAGATAGTACTGAGCCAGGGTCTGGCCAGTACGACGAGTATGTATATATGTTACTGTTGGGGTTAGGGTTGGGTTGTTCTACTTGTTGCTGTTGGGGTTAGGATTGGGCTGTTACACCTGTATTATAGTTATTATGGTACATCCCAGTTGGGCTCCGCCTCCTGGGAGAGGTATAAAGGTCACTGCTCTGTCTGGGACCCCTCAGTCTGGGATCGTGTATTATATATGGTAGCTTCGTTGTAATAGTAAATAAAAGCCTTTATTTCCTTGAGCATCTCAAGCCTCGTGTGTGATAATGCGCATCAATTTTATTTACTATTAATTAAACTCTCGTCGTTAAAAAAAAAGAAAACGATACAGAGAGTATGGAGCAAATGTTAAAACCCGAACGTCTTACACTGGATCCACGTGCGGCGGGCGCCTCTAACACCTTCGACCACTGGTTGAAATGTTTTGAGGACTACCTTGCAGCCTCCGCAGCGGTCACCACAGACGACAACAGACTCCGGGTCCTCCACGCGAGGGTAAGCGACACCGTATATCTCGCGATCCGTGCGGCCACCGACTACACAAGGGCCCTCGAGCTTCTTAAGAAGCGTTACATTAAACCGCCAAACGAGATGCATGCTCGATACCTCTTAGCCACTCGATGACGGCAGCCCAGCGAAACGACGGAAGAGTATGCAATCGAGCTCCTACAGCTAACCAGGGGCTGTAACTGCAAAGCAGTGTCGGCAGACCAGAACATGAACGACCTCGCTCGAGATGCATTTGTGGCGGGAATCGGATCATCTTATATCCGACTCAGACTGTTGGAGCAAGGTAATCTTGATCTCACTAAGTCGATAGAACTAGCGGATACGTTGGAGACGGCCTCCAAAAGCCTAGTATTGTATCCCGAAGACCACGTGGAGGCAACGTGGCAGGAGCAGTCGCTGATCCCTCCTCGTCCCTCGGGTTCGAAAAGCTGCGTGCTGGCGTGCCCACACTCGGACCTGACGACGGCAGCAGCTCCGGGTGGCCCGCGGTGTTACTTCTGTGGGGGAGTGAAGCACACTCGGCAGCGATGTCCCGCTAAAGCTGTGTTGTGCTCCGCCTGCGGTAAGAACGGGCACTATTCGAAGGTATGCCGATCCAAACTTACTTCCAGGAACAGCAGTGCAGCCTGCGACTCCCCGGAGCCCGGTTCTTCGTCGTCGGCATCGTCGAGGGTTTCGTCCACGTGCGAGGCCAGGACGCCGCCATTACAGTCAACGGAGTCTCAAGAGATGTGCGACCACCAGGGGTCGCTGATTTTGGTGCCATCACCCACGTGCGACCGATGGGAGCAGCCATGTTGGTCGGCACCGACCGCGAACGACCAGCAGGGGTCATCTTCATCTATCTCAGCTGCCTGCAGTGGCGCTCACGAACCAACGGTGGCGTCGATCATCCTGGACCAGGCCAAGCCTCACAGACTCGACAAGTCTATGATGGACATTCAGGTAAACAAACACTTGATTTATTGTCTGTTTGACAGCGGGAGCACTGAGAGTTTTATTCACCCAGACGCTGTGAAGCGGTGTGGCCTCCAGATCCAACCTGTCAAACAGACGATTTCGATGGCATCAAGGTCCCGGTCTGTCACCATGCGAGGGAGTTGCATGGTAAATTTAACGGTGCAGGGCACGGTTTACGAGCGCTTCAAGCTCCTGGTGTTACCGCACCTTTGCGCGCCAATACTCCTCGGACTAAATTTCATGGTCCACTTAAAGAGTGTAACCCTACAGTACGGTGGGCCACTCCCTCCGCTTTCAGTGGGAGAACAGCAGCTTCCAAATTGCCCAACGCGCCCCGCCTGTAGCCTCTCGACGCTGAAGATTACCACACCCTCCGTGTTCCAGAATCTTGTGCCAGGCTGCAAGCCCATCGCGACTAAGAGTAGGCGTTACAGGGCTGAGGATCGGATCTTCATTTGATCTGAAGTTCAGCGGCTCCTCAAGGAAGGGATCATACGATCTAGCGCTAGTCCATGGAGAGCGCAGGTCGTGGTGGTCAAGAGTGGGAACAAACCCCGGATGGTCATTGACTATAGTCAGACCATTAATAGATACACGCAGCTGGATGCGTATCCCCTCCCGCGCATATCTCACATGGTCAACCAGATTGCGCAGTACCGGGTGTTCTCCACCATAGACCTCAAGTCTGCCTACCACCAACTCCCCATTCGCCCAGAGGACCGACAATACACGGCTTTTGAGGCGGATGGTCGCTTGTATCCTTTCTCAGGGATCCTTTTGGTGTCACCAATGGGGTCTCGGTCTTCCAGCGTGCTATGGACCGAATGGTGGACCATAACGGACTGCGGGCTACCTTCCCGTACCTGGATAACGTCACCATCTGCGGCCATGACCAGCAGGACCACGACACAAATCTCCTTAAGTTCCTACGCACTGCATCTCGCCTGAATCTGACCGACAACAGGGAGAAGTGTGTATTTCGTACGCGCCGTTTAGCCATCCTCGGATACGTGGTGGAAAACGGGGTCATTGGCCCTGATCCAGCCCGTATGCGTCCCCCCCTTGGACTTCCCCTGCCCACTAGCGCAAAAGCACTGAGAAGATGCTTAGGCTTCTTCTCTTACTATGCACAGTGGGTTCCCAATTACGCGGACAAAGCCCGTCCGCTCATCAAGTCCACCTCTTTTCCCCTAACACCAGAGGCCCGATTGGCCTTTGATAAACTAAAAGCCGACATCGCGAAAGCCACGATGCACGCTGTTGATGAGTCCATCCCCTTTCAGGTGGAGAGCGATGCATCTGATTTCGCCCTGGCCGCCACACTTAACCAGGCGGGCAGGCCCGTCGCCTTTTTTTCCCGCACCCTCCAAGGCCCCGAAATTCGACATTCAGCGGTGGAAAAGGAGGCCCAGGCCATTGTGGAGGCCGTCAGGCATTGGCGCCATTACTTGGCGGGAAAACGGTTCACCCTGATCACGAACCAGTGGTCCGTGGCGTTCATGTTCAATAACACGCTGCGGGGCAAGATCAAGAACGACAAGATCTTGAGGTGGAGAATCGAACTCTCCACCTACAATTATGACATCATGTATCGTCCAGGGAAACTCAACGAGCCCTCGGATGCCCTGTCGCGTGGAACATGCGCCAGAAAACAGGAGGACCGTTTGCAGGCTCTCCATAATGACCTATGCCATCCTGGGGTCACTCGGCTCTACCACTTCGTAAAAGCTCGCAATCTGCCCTACTCGGTGGAGGATGTCAGGTCCATAACGAGAAGTTGTCGGGTTTGCGCGGAATGCAAACCGCAATTTTACCGACCTGACAGGGCACAACTAGTCAAGGCCACTCGTCCCTTCGAAAGACTGAGTGTCGACTTTAAGGGCCCCCTTCCCTTGACAGATCGGAATGTGTTCTTCCTCAACATCATTGATGAGTACTCGAGATTCCCTTTTGTTATTCCCTGCTCTGATACATCCGCTGCCACGGTTATCAAGGCATTCCGTGATCTTTTTACTCTGTTCGGGTACCCCTGCTACATTCACAGCGATAGGGGCTCGTCGTTCATGAGCGATGACTTGAGGCAATACCTGCTCTCATACGGGATTGCCTCTAGTAGAACCACGAGCTACAACCCTAGGGGTAACGGACAGGTGGAACGTGAGAATGCTACAGTCTGGAAGGCTGTCTTACTGGCGTTGAAGTCAAAAAGCCTTCCAGTCTCCCGTTGGCAAGAGGTGCTCCCTGATGCGCTCCATTCCATACGCTCACTCCTGTGTACGGCAACCAACGCTACTCCTCATGAGAGGCTGTTTTCATTCCCTCGGAAGTCTTCCTCTGGGACCTCATTACCGTCTTGATTGACGTACTCAGGACCTGTCCTCCTGCGGCGACATGTAAGGGCCCGCAAGTCCGACCTGTTGGTCGAACAGGTCCATCTCCTCCACGCCAACCCTCAGTATGCCTATGTGGCATACCCTGACGGGCGAGAGGACACGGTCTCGATTCGAGACCTGGCGCCAGCAGGGGACGTAGAAACCCCTGTCGCTCCCATACCTCCTGTTAGAGACCCCCCAACTATTGTTTCCCCTCCTGACACGGCGCGGGCAGCATCGGGACCATTACTTAACCCTTTTACTCCCGTGTACAGCTTGCCTGAGTCCAGGAGATGGTCACCACTTCAGGGCGTGTCGGAACTCAACGGATTATCATCACCTCAGGGTCAGCCGGCCCGTGAGACTGTGGAGGAACCGTTGGACATCGCCTTGGGGAGAACGCCACCGCGAGTGCCTACTCCGGTGTCATCACCGGTGTTGAGGAGGTCACAACGACGGTGCGGTCCCCCTGACCATCTGAACTTATAGACTGATGACAAATTATTCTGTTTTTTTTGTACCCCGCCAGCCTTTGTCTTCAAAGGAGGGGTGAATGTGGTGAACCATCGTTGGTTCCCACTAGGTAGTACTGAGCCAGGGTCTGGCCAGTACTACGAGTCTGTATATATGTTGCTTTTGGGGTTAGGGATGGGTTGTTCTACTTGTTGCTGTTGGGGTTAGGGTTGGGCTGTTACACCTGTATTATAGTTATTATGGTACATCCCAGTCGGGCTCCGCCTCCTGGGAGAGGTATAAAGGTCACTGCTCTGTCTGGGACCCCTCAGTCTGGGATCGCGTACGATACATGGTAGCTTCGTTGTAATAGTAAATAAAAGCCTTTATTTCCTTGAGCATCTCAAGCCTCGTGTGTGATAACGCGCATCAAAACCCACAGACCGCAATCACTGAGGATAGGCAAGAACACCTCCTCATCGATCATCCTCAACATCGGTGCTTCACAAGGCTGTGTCCTCAGCCCCTTATTATACTCCTTATACACCTATGATTGTGTGGCCAAATTCCACTCCAATTCAATTTTCAAGTTTGCTGATGACACACTCAAACAATGGTGGGACGGAGTACAGGAAAGAAATAGAGAATCTGGTGAACTGATGCAACGACAATAATCCCTCCCTCAATGTGAACAAAATGAAGGAGATAGTCATCAACTTCAGGAAGCGTAGTGGAGGCCATGACCCAGTCTATATCAATGGAGACAAAGTGGAAATTGTTGAGACATTCATGTTTCAAGGTGTTCAGGTCACCAACAACCTGTCCTGGTCCCTCCACGCTGACGCTATAGTTAAGAAAGCTCACCAATGCCTCTACTTTCTCAGGAGGCTAAGGAAATTTGGCATGTCCGCTATGACTCTCACCAGCTTTTACAGATACACCATAGAAAGCATTCTTTTTGGTTGTATCACAGCTTGGTATGGCTCCTGCTCTGTCCAAGACCGCAAAAAACCACAAAGGGTCATGAAGGAAGCCCAGTCCATTACGCAAACCGGCCTCCCATCCATTGACATTGTCTGCACTTCCTGCTGCCTTGGAAAAGCAGCCAGCATTATCAAGGACCCCACACACCCCAGTTATACTCTCTTCAACCTTCTTCCATCGGGAATATGAGACAAAGATCTGAAGTCATGTACCAATCCACTCAAGAAAAGGCTTCTTCCCTGCTGCCATCAGACTCTTGAACAGCTCTATCTTGTATGAAGGTAAAAGCAAAATATTGCGGATGCTAGAATCTTAAATAAAAACAGAAAATTCCAGAAACTCTCAGCAGGTCCAGCAGCATCTGTGGAGAGAGAATAGAGCCAACATTTTGAGTCAGGATGACCCTACGTCAGAGCTCTGATGTAGGTTCAACCAGACTTGAAACATTGGTTCTATTCTCTTTGCACAAATGCAGCCAGATCTACTGAGATTTTCCAGCATTTTCTGTTGTTGCTACCACGTATTAAGTTGATCTTTCCCTACACTCTAGCTATGACTATAACACTGTATTCTGCACCCTCTCCTTTCCTTCTCATTGTACGGTATACTTTGTCTGTATAATGCGCAAGAAGCAATACTTTTCACTCTATACTAATACATGTGACAATGATAAATCAAATCAAAATCAAATTTGGTTGTTGAAGAAAACAGAGAGGAAAGCTGCTGGCTGGTCCCAGAACTTAAGAGTACAAAGTGTGTGAAAAGATTGGCAAATCCTGGGTCTTTTATTTGGAAAAGAAAGGCTCAGAGAATTTGATAGAAGTGCTTTGCATGGAATATTTGGACCAAGTGATAAGCTTTACTGTCCTGCACAAATTTCAACAATAATGAGTCATATTTACAAATTTACAACAGCACAAAAAACACAGGAAAAGCAGGAGGGACCTTCTGATTGAAAGGTTGGGAAGCGTATGGAACAGAATTTTGGCATGGATGGTTGAATAAGAAACTTAAATTAATGGGATTCAGGATTATTAGGCATTTATCAAGGAGATACTGTGAATAGAAGGTCTTCTGCCTGAAACAGTTACTATGATGCTTAAAAGTTGACATGGCTCAGTTGGTGTTGCTATTTCAGGACTCTGTTAAAGAACTGATAAAATAGAGCCTGACAGCATTAGTCTCCCTGTGGTCTCCACCTGAATGACCATTCTTGATACATACATTCAGAAAGTGGGTATTGGCAGGTTATCCAGAGGAGGCATCACATCCCAACCTTGACCTATTTGATTGGGGCTAGCTGCAATGCTCTTTACTGCCACACTGCCTGGATCAGCACATTCAACACAGGCTGTGGATGTGATATGGGACGTTCTCCAGATTCTCCCTGAAGGGTATAGATAGGGTGAACAGTGGGAAGCTTTTTCCCAGGTCGGAGGTGACGATCACGAGGGGTCACGGGCTCAAGGTGAGAGGGGCGAAGTATAACTCAGATATCAGAGGGACGTTTTTTACACAGAGGGTGGTGGGGGCCTGGAATGCGCTGCCAAATAGGGTGGTGGAGGCAGGCACGCTGACATCGTTTAAGACTTACCTGGATAGTCACATGAGCAGCCTGGGAATGGAGGGATACAAACGGTTGGTCTAGTTGGACCAAGGAGCGGCACAGGCTTGGAGGGCCGAAGGGCCTGTTTCCTGTGCTGTACTGTTCTTTGTTCTTTGTCCTTGATAAAATTCAATCACACACTGTCTTACATTTGAACATCTATAACAAATCCCTTCCACTAGGATGTTTTCTGACATTTTAAAAGGGTTCTACCATCACAAGTGTCATATGCGTGAAACCAGGAGTCCTGATGGCTACCCCCTATGATGGGTATAGAGGGCTATGGGCCAAATGCAGGCAATTGGGACTAGTTTAATGGTAAAAACTGGGCAGCGTGGACAAGTTGGGCCGAAGGGCCAGTTTCCATGCTGTAAACCTCTATGGCTCTATGACTCTGCACTTGTCTGTTGGGCGAGTCGGACACTGCAATATTCCGGCACCCAGTCAATTTCTTTGACAACTGAGAGCTTTGCCGGTAGAGAGGGGGTGGCGCCAAGTACGCTGGTGAAACTGGCTTCAGAGCGCTCGGGTGCCATTGTGCAGGGTGCCCAGATCTCCTACTGAATTAGGAGACCACCTCCCAGCTTCTTTCTGTGTCTAAGTTGCTGATCTGCTTGAAATCTTAACATTTTTATCTCTTTAGTTAAATTCTCAATGCCAAGCTTCCTTTCCTCAAGCTCTTATTCTCCTGATCTGTTGTAAAACAGATTGAGCTAAGTATAATTCGGCACAACTTGTGGGGCCGAAGGGCCTGTTTTGTGCTGTAGTTTTTCTCTGTTTCTATGTTTCTATAATCAACTGTTGGGCTTAGAATGTTCAACATTCATTCCAACTTCCCCAGTAACTGAGAGCTTATCCAGAGAATAAGTCAGTCATATAAACTGTGAATATTTATTTTTGTTTTCCATTTTAAGTTTTAAGTGATGTTGGCTCAGGTCAATTTTTAATCTAACAGTTGACTTCGGCAATTGGAAAGTACCGGAAGTGCATGTGTATGGACATCTGTTGAGAATCTGATCATGTTTCGGGTTTGGGTACGATGCCTACTATGGCTTAATATTGCTGCATTCATGGCTTAAGGCTCACATATAAATAATGGTCACTTAGACAAGGCGCCAGAGAACAACTGATATTTATCTGTGAAATTGTATCCCAGCAAGGAATCAGTGTCTTTAGGAGAGGAGGAAAGAAAGTGAAGATAGGAAAACATACATAACGCTTTGGAATATAAATTCACTGCGCTGCTAAGTAGTGGGGCATGGCTTTTTGCCTGCAGTCCTCTACGTAGTATGTTCTTGACAGTTCCATCCAGGTGAAATTACTTCTTGAGGAAAGTTATTGCTCGAGTAGAAATGACCATTAGCATGAGCTAGAATGGGGTTTTCTATCATGCATTCAAATTGGGCCACAGGAAGATTGAGAAGCCCAATTAGGAGTAAAATAGAGATGTAATTAGTGACCTTCAAAAAAAAGAAACTTGAAAAGATTTCTTAAAGTATTCTTGCCTCTTTTTAACCAGTTTCAGTGAAACGCTTTGATGGTTGCTTATATAAATCAGTTGCTTGACACTGAGCTAATCATAACCACAAGTGCCACGAAGTTCGATCCCTAGTTGTAGCTCAGTTATCAGACTCAGTATAGACATTATCATTTACCTCTGTGGCATTGCACAATGGAGTCCTGCTAGTGATTGAACTCCAATGATGTTGCTGGGAATTGCTTGGATGGATGCCATTTAGCTTAGCTGTGTTACATTGCATTATCAAGTGGACCACTCACTATTTGTTCTTATATACTTTCTCTCTGCTTGTCATCCTTTTCCCTTTCCTGAAGATTTCTTGTTGGGCTTTGGGTATATGGTTGTGGTACTGGGCTAGCCATGCAGAGTATGAAAGTTCAAAGCCTATTGTGAAATTGAGATCAGTAACTCTGGTATTTGTGGACCTGCAGTAAAAAAACTAACCATGAAAGCTGCTGTTTTGTCATAAGAACCTAATTGGTTTACCACTGTATTTTAGGGAAATATAGCCCAACTGGTATGGCCAACAGCTGACACCAATTTAACACCAGCCGATTGAATCTTATTGCCCTAGGCAACTAGGAGTGAGAAATGAATGCTGCATTGTCATTTTCATCTACATCCAAAGAAGAAATATATATCAATATATTTTTTTAAAAATCAAATCCTGTCATCCACATAAGCAATAGGAATCCTGACGAGGAACACTGTGGCCAATAGTAATGAAATGAATAAACAAACTACAATGAGGGATTAAGCTTGGTCCGTATCAATATAGAAAACTCAGCCACTCACTGTTTAGCCAGCTGAACCATCCAAGTAGTTCACTGAAGTAGGTTTTAAGAAATTTTACTCTTTACTATTTTTGTGCTAAAGATTAAGACTGCAAGTTGTTTGCAATGCTTTTGCTGCTCTGGAAATTGTAGAATATTGTGTATATTGACTTCCAAAAAAGTGTGTGATAAAGCATCACACAATAGATTTGCAAGTATAATTGAATCTCACAGGATTAATAGAGGCACTGGAACTGTGGATATAAAGTTGGCACCAAATGTTCTACAGTGGAATCGGACACTTTAGGAACTTTCAAGCGATTATTGGATAGGCACATGGAGCACACCAGAATGATAGGGAGTGGGATAGCTTGATCTTGATTTTGGACAAAGCTCGGCACAACATCGAGGGCCGAAGGGCCTGTACTGTGCTGTACTGTTCTATTTTCTATGATTTGATCCTTCACTGGACTTGTTCTTATTTTCTTGTTGCTTTTTCATGGAGTTCAACTTATTCTACCTTTTCTTGGGCGGCACAGTGGTTAGCACTGCTGCCTCACAGTGCCAGGGACCCAGGTTTAATTCTCGGCTCTGGTCACTGTCTGTGCGGAGTCTGCGTGTTCTCCTCGTGTCTGCGTGGGTTTCCTCCGGGTGCTCTGGTTTCCTCCCACACTCCAAAGATGTGCAGGTTAGGTGGATTGGCCATGCTAAATTGCCCCTTAGTGTCAGGGGGACTAGCAGGATAAATGGGGATAGGACCTGGGTTAGTTTGTGGTCGGTGCAGACTTGATGAGCCGAATGGCCTCCTCCTGAATGGCGGTCAGTGACCAGTGGAGTGCCCCAGGGATCTGTTCTGGGACCCTTGCTGTTTGTCATTTTCATAAATGACCTGGATGAGGAAGTGGAGGGATGGGTTGGTAAGTTTGCTGACGACACCAAGGTAGGTGGTGTTGTGGATAGTTTGGAGGGATGTCAGAAGTTGCAGCGAGACATAGATAGAATGCAAGACTGGGCGGAGAAGTGGCAGTTGGACTTCAACCCGGATAAGTGTGTGGTGATCCATTTTGGCAGATCCAATGGGATGAAGCAGCAATATAATATGAAGGGTACCATTCTTAGCAGTGTAGAGGATCAGAAGGACCTTGGGGTCCGGGTCCATAGGACTCTTAAATCGGCCTCGCAGGTGGAGGATGCGGTCAAGAAGGCGTACGGCGTACTGGCCTTCATTAATCGAGGGATTGAGTTTAGGAGTCGGGAGATAATGCTGCAGCTTTATAGGACCCTGGTTAGACCCCACTTGGAGTACTGCGCGCAGTTCTGGTCACCTCATTACAGGAAAGATGTTGAAGCCATTGAAAGGGTGCAGAGGAGATTTACAAGGATGTTGCCTGGATTGGGGGGCATGCCTTATGAGGATAGGTTGAGGGAGCTTGGTCTCTTCTCCCTGGAGAGACGAAGGATGAGAGGTGACCTGATAGAGGTTTACAAGATGTTGAGAGGTCTGGATAGGGTAGACTCTCAGAGGCTATTTCCAAGGGCTGAAATGGTTGCTACGAGAGGACACAGGTTTAAGGTGCTGGGGGGTAGGTACAGAGGAGATGTCAGGGGTAAGTTTTTCACTCAGAGGGTGGTGGGTGAGTGGAATCGGCTGACGTCGGTGGGGGTGGAGGCAAACTCGTTGGGGTCTTTTAAGAGACTTCTGGATGAGTACATGGGATTTAATGGGATTGAGGGCTATAGATAGGCCTAGAGGTGGGGATGTGATCGGCGCAACCTGTGGGCCGAAGGGCCTGTTTGTGCTGTGGCTTTCTATGTTCTATGTTCTGCACTGTAGGATTCTATGATTCTCCTTCTTAACTTCATTTTGTAACTTTTTGAATTTTTTTTTTCAAGTTTGCTTGTTTTTTTAATGTCTCCTCTAGAGTTTTAATTCTTTTTGCTGATTCTTCTTTATATTGCCCCTCTGGACTCTTCTGTATCTCTCCCCTCTCACCTTAAACCTATGCCCTCTAGTTTTGGACTCCCCTACTTTTGGGAAAATACATTGACTATCTCCCTTATCTATGCCCCTCATTATTTTCTAGACCTCTATAAGATCACCTTAAGCCTCCTACGCTCCAGGGGAAAATGTCCCAGTCTATCCAGCCTCTCTTTATAACTCAAATCATCAAGTCCCGGTAGCATCCTAGTAAATATTTTCTGCATTCTTTCTAGTTTAATAATATCCATTCTATAATAGGGTGACCAGAACTGTACACAGTATTCCAAGTGTGCCTTACCCAATGTCTTGTACAACTTCAACAAGACGCTGCAACTTGGTCAATGTCCTGACCCATGAAACCAAGCATGCTAATGCCTTCTTCACCACCCTGTTCACCTGTGACTCCACTTCCAAGCAGCCGTGAATCTGTACCCCTAGATCTCGTTGTCCTATAACTCTCTCCATCGCCCTACAATTAATTGTATAAGTCCTGCCCTGGTTTGATCTACCAAAATGTATCACCTCATATTTATCTAAATTAAACTCCATCTGCCATTCATCAACCCACTGGCCCAATTGATAAAGATACCGTTGCAATCCTAAATAACCTTCTTCATTGTCCATTATGCCACCAATCTTGGTATCATATGCAAACGTACTAACCATTCCTCCTAAATTCTCATTCAAATCATTGATATAAATAACAAACAACAGTGGACCCAGCACCAATCCCTACGGCACACCGCTGGTTTCCAGTTTGAAAAACAATCCTCCACAACCACCCTCTGTCTTCTGTCATCAAGCCAATTTTTTATCCAATTGGGGACTTCACCCTGGATCCCATGAGATTTAACCTGATGCAACAACCTACCATGCAGTACCTTGTCAAAGGCCTATGTTCCATAGTTCCTAGTTTATTTTGAAGTCTTTAGTTTCTCCGTTTCTTCTTACTTGTTCTCACTGGACATATACGTTTCACAAATTCTATGCATAGGTTTAAGGTGAGAGGGGAGAGATACAGAAGAGTCCAGAGGGGCAATATAAAGAAGAATCAGCAAAAAGAATTAAAACTCTAGAGGAGACATTAAAAAAACAAGCAAACTTGAAAAAAAAATTCAAAAAGTTACAAAATGAAGTTAAGAAGGAGAATCATAGAATCCACTAACCCAGGTCCTATCCCCATTTCATTTCTATTTCTCTTAACTTCAGCTGAACCCTTTATGACTTCACTGTTGGTTGGGTCTGTCTCTGACAAAGTGTTGACTTGTTTCCATTCCGATATGCTCTCATTGCCTTTCATTCCATCATTTATTGTCTTTCATTGCCCTCCTTCTGAGGTCTTTCATTGCCCTCCTGGGGTCTTTCAGTGCTTTCCTTCCAGTAGCTTTCTATTGCCCCCTCTTTGAGCTCTTCTGTTGCCTCTTCCTTGAGGTCTTCATTGCCTCCTCTGAGATGACCCAACTGCCTTTCCTTTCATTGACCTCTTTCTGGAGTCTCCTTTTACCTACTTTCTGGTTCTTCCATTGCCTTCACTGAGATCTTCCATTGCCTCTTCCTTGAGGTCTTCATTGCTTATGTACCTTTTTTGAGAGTTGCCCTCTTTCTGGGGTATTCTCCAATTTTCTTGTCCATTGCCGCACTAAATGCATTACCTCTTTAAATGCATTACCGTTTTTAGACTGTCCCTTTTTTCAGCTATCAGCAATGCTGGTTCTGTGTTTATCCCAGGCTTTTGAAGTTTTGGCAAGAACCTGACTGTTCTTCTTTGTGAACTATTTTAAACTTTTAAAACTTTTCTTCTACTGACAGAATGTCCTTCCAGAAATCTCTGTAGCTTTTTAATCTTTGGTTGTATGGAGAATCCATTTTCTCTCCTCTCCCCGATGAGCCGGTTTCCTTCTCAATTTCAATGGGAGATTCAACATGTTCCCTTCAAATGTTGTAACCTTTTTAGAAAGACAGGTTGGGGACTTCACTTCTTCCTAAAACTTCAGAACCTTGCTGCCTGCTGTCCCTCAGTACAAGACCGGACCCCCGACAGGCTCCACTCAAACCAGGAGCCCGGCAATCTCAGCCTCATCATTTTTCCACACTTCTGGAACAGGTCCTGCAGCTCCGAGGGGCGTTTTTCCTATTTCACCCAAAACACTGCTCTGTGTTCTCTTTACTTTCTCGCCCCAAAAAACTGCAGCAATTGCCTTTTCTTTCTTAAATTCCATTTTTCCTTAAACACAAAGCCACAGCTCTTGCTTCTGAGGGTTATTTTTTCTTCATTTTTTTTCTATATATTTCTAAAAACTCTTGACTGTACTGGCCACTCCAGGCTCGTTCCACAATCGCCCCTTAGGGTCTGGCAATATCTCAACATCTCACTGGGTCTATTTGCCCAAAGACAGACAGTCGGGTGAGTATTTCTTTCCTTCAGACCTTGATTAAAACAGGATACTCTCTGATGTCAGGTCACAAACTGTGTTCTCATAATCCATCCCTTCCTCGCCACGCTCACAGACTTTATCAGGAACATAAAAGGTAAAAATATCTATCAGAATGGAAAAACAGTACAGGGGCTGGCAGCCCCACCGGCTGTCCCAGTCTCTACATGTCTTCACACTGTCTTCTGCCCAAGATGCGAGTCCACCCCCTAGGGTGATTACTCACGCTCAGTCCCAATTGGTCCCTCAATCTGGTCCCTCTTCTGCTGTGTTGCCCTAAAAGGGACAATCACCATTGAAAACCTTGCCAAGAATGTGTTATGTTGCTTCAATATGTCAGACTACATTTGAAGAGCGGTAATAGGTATTGATCTCATTGTTTACTTCATTTCCCCAAATCTAGAGCCACTGATTTTAGCAAGTGATGTCATCCCTTAATAATTCTATTTGGAGTTTTAATTTGCATGTCATTGAAATGATCTGTTGCAATTCATTTAAGTAGCCCAAGAAACAAATGACCTCTTCCATCAAATTGTCAAACTTGGTCACTTACAAAATCTGAACACTATGTTTTGAGAATAATTTAGTAAGTTCATTAAACGAAATCTGAAACACCAACAATGACCATTATGTTGAACCATAAATAGTACTCTGAGCATGAATAAATTATAAAAACATTTATTCTCAAATAGTCCCAATTGCTAGTGACAAACTAATAAGGTGATTAACAGAGTCTTACCCTGCCTGCTAGTAGATGCTAATTTAACACACAGATCTTTTGGACTGTTAGACCAAGATTTTTGAAACTGGAGCTTTGTAGATTGAAGAAAATGATGTGAAGGAAAAGATTGTACAGTATTAAGTTTAAACTGCTTTCAATGTCAGCTTCGGGCTCTGTAAACATGGCTGGGAGATCTCTCAGAGCATGGATCTCAGGTAGTCTGTGATCTTGGAGTGTAATTCCTCATGTTTTCTGTAAGCCCATTAATTGCCAAAGGAACATACAATGTAACAGACATGTAGTGAAAGATACTGCACCAACCTCTCCTGTCACAACTTAACATGCATGTAACTTTGGACTTCCTATGCCAACCCCTGTGATTCATCATGACTATGGATTTACTTGAGAACCATAATAGAATGCAACCCAAATGGAAGAGGCGAGGGTATGATTGTTTCAGGGACTGAACATTTGACCATCTCTCGTAAGCTCAAAGTCATCAAATGGATAAGCACTGAGGAACTGAACATATTGATGAACTCCTCTCTTAGTTGCATGGTTATCCAACAATATTTTGGTTCAGGGAACAGTTATCTCTGCCTATAGCCTGATACTTTCAATCATTACAACAATTACTTGTATTTATATAGCAGCTTATATGTGGCAAGCAATCCCAAGGCACTTCACAGGGTCAATAACAGGCAAGACTGACACCAAGCCACTTAAGGAGATATTAGGACCAGTATCTGAAAACTTGGTCAGAAAAGCTTGGTCTTGTTTTAAGGGCTGACAGAAAGGAGCAGAAAGAGGTAGAGAGATGGAAAGGTTTAAGAATTGAATTCCAGTACTTAAGATCCAGTGGAGAAATAGGATTCAGGATGTGCAAAATGCCAAGATTGGAGGAACTCTGACATCTTGACTGTTTGTAGAACTGAAAGAGGTCACAGAAAAAAGGAAGGATGAAGCGATAGAAGGATTTAAGCACAAGGATGTGAATTTTATTGTTAGAGTTTTGCCAAAATGGGAGCTAATGTAGAACGGAGAACGCAGAGGTGATGGGTGAGAGGGACTTGGTGAGAGCAGAGTTTGGGCAGTAGAATTCAGTGTGTAGGAGGCCTGCAATGTAGGCTCACATAGATGTTACCAGATTTCTTCATCAGGTTCTTTTTTCACAGTGTCATTCATTAATTGTCATCTTTTCCTATATTACAAAAGTCACCATACTTAAAAAAGTACTTAATTATTGGTCAAGTACTTTGGGATGTCCTGATGGCCTGAAAGGTGCAAATGAAGGTGAAAGAAATGCAAATAATTTCCTCAAACCTTCAAGAGACAGACAGGTTGGTACAGGGAAACGTTCTACAGGAAGCTTTTCAGTTTGCTGTAATATTTTGTCATAAGTATTGGTTTAATTGCCAATACAAGCCTATATAAAGCAGTGGAAGGTGCTTTAAAATGCTTAAACAATATGATTGCCTTCTTTTGCAGTAATTAATTATCTTGAGTGATTTGTGCTTTTGTTCTACGTTCATTGCTAAATACTAGCGGCACAGTGGTTAGCTCTGCCACCTCACAGCGCCTGGGACTCAGGTTCGAGTCCACAATGACAGTGACCCAAGCTGGGACTCGAACCTGAGTCCCAGGCGCATTCTCCCTGTGTCTGCGTGGGTTTCCTCTGGGTGCTCCGGTTTCCTCCCACAGTCCAAAGATGTGCGGGTTAGGTTGATTGGCCATGTTAATTTCCCCTTAGTGTCAGGGGGATTAGTAGGGCAAATGTATGGGGTTTTGGGGATAGGGCCTGGGTGGGATTGTATTCATTGCAGGCTTGATGGGCTGAATGGCCTCCCTCTGCACTGTAGGATTCTATGATTTTCCCATCAGTCCAGTGAATTGAAGGCTCACTTCAAGAAATACAACATAGAAGTCAACGCCTGGGAGACCCTTGCTCAGAAGAGACCTACTTGGTGGAACCTCCTGACTGAAGGGACACAATTCTTCAGGGACACCGACATCAAGAGGAGGCCCGGAAAAGGAGCCTGAGAAAGGAATACCAACGATCTAGAGGACCGAACCCACCTTCCAGAAATCCTGCCAAGTGTGTGGCTGAAGATTGAGCTCATCAGCCATGCAAAGACCTACAGAACCCAGGACCAGTAACACGGAGTTTCTTAGGAGGACAATCATACTCGTGAGCGACTGAACGCAGAAGGAGTACATTTTCATCACTTAACATGAGGGGTGAGATTCTCCGGTCTCAGGAGGGGTGGGATCTTTTGCGAGCGAGAACGGAAAATTTGCCATTCCAGCAAAACTCCACTGACTGTCAGCTGCACTGGAATATCCCAGCCATGGGCGCGGACAGAGAATTTTGACCGAGATATGTAAAGTAATCAGTAACATTTTTCTCTGATCTTTTTCAGAGTGCAATTGCCAAAATATGACATCCATTTCATTATCTAGTCAAACTCACGCAGTATAGTACTGATGGAGCATGGCAATGCCACCCCCACAGATGTTACCCTACATGGCTTTACCATTCCTGATTTCCATAACCTCCTCTAGCCATATAAGCCACCATAACTCTGCATTCCTTCAATTCTGCCCTCATGTACCTTTCCACTCTCCTCCATTGCTTTCAATCACTAAACTCTTGAACCCCCTCCCAAATCCTCTCCATCTTGCCAATCCTCTTGTCCTTCAAAACTACCTCAATAACTAAGCTTTTGGCCAAACTGCCAGAATATCAGCTGTGTCTCAGTTGGTAACTCACTTGTCCCTGACTCCAAAGGTTGTGGGTTTAAATCCCAACCCATGAACTGAGTACCAAAATCTAGCAAGGTTAATACTCTCGAGCAACACTGAGGGAGTGCTGCACTTGTCCAAGGTGCCACCTTTTGCATGAGATATTAAATTAATCAACATAAAATTAATGGATACAAAAGATCCCATGACACTATTTCATAAAAGAGCAGGTGGGCTTTTCTTAGTGTCCTGGACAATACTTCTCCCTCAGTATCATCACAAAAACAGATTCTCTGGTCATTAATCCGTTGCATTTCATGGGGTTCACTTAGCTGATGCGCTCCCTACATTCCAACAGAGACTACACTTTGAAAAGTACTCCATTGGCTGTAAATTGCTTTGGGGCATCTTGTGGTCATAAATGCTCATCTTTTTGTCTTTCATTGGCTCAATGTTGAGATTTATTTGACCATACTTGTGTGAAGCATCCTTGTACCTTTTTCTATGTTAAAGGTGCTATATTAATACAAGTTGTTATTGCCCATTATATATTTTCCATAAATAGGAAGAGTGTATTTATTTAATTAAGTTTAACTAGTTGAACAGCTAAAGATCAGAGTTCTCCTTTCTTGTGATCTGCCTATACATCTGTCTTTTTCTGGTTTATTCCTAATATGAATTTATTAAACTTGATACCACATTTTGTTATTTCCCCATTGAGCTATTCCAGCTTGTTTTTGTAGCTCAGTCATACAATCCGAAAACACCTTTTGAGAGCTTATGTGAATTATTTCCAATGTTTGGCTTTTCATAACTACAATGAGCAGAAATGGACACAATACTCATCAATGTTCCTATACATCGGTTGCCCTGGCAATCATCGGTGTACAATGACCTTGGAAGATATTAGACGGAACTTTAACCTTCATAAATGCAAACCCCCAGGGTCTGGCAAAATTGTTCCTTTTGTTGTGCGTTCTGCTTGTCTGAGTTTGAACTGCCTATCTCACATTAACAAAACTCCACTTAGAGAGCTGGAAACATTTTGTCGCACAGGGCATTTGGAACAAGGTCCAACTATTTTCAGTTGGCCTGAAAAAAAAAACAGGAGCATCAGAAGCAGCTTTTATGCTTAGACGAGTACAATCTGTTTATCTGTTATGTCCGTGAAAAGATTTGTGCGTTACAGTGAATTAGAAATGATGCGGTCAATTAGGATTCCAATTAATTGCAAATTATGCTGGGATCAGGCATGTGTTTATTTTTGATCCTGGACTAGAAATATGACTGTTACCCACAGGAGATACATCTTGTTTGGATGGCTGAAACTAGACAATTTGCAAAAAACAGTAATAAATATTTTCACATGAGATATTGGAGATGATTTTTAGTTTGCTGACAGAGTATAAACAGGGGGTAATTAAAATTAGCTGGTTTATATATTGCAGCCAGACACTCGCTAACACTTGTATAATTAAAATAAAAATGCTGGAAATACTCAGCAGGCCTGGCTGCATCAGTAGAGAGAGAAACAGAGTTAACGATTCAGGTCTGTGACTTTCCATGTGATGAGAAATCATCATCCTAAAATATTAATCTTGTTTCCCCTTCACATATGCTTCTACCTCTGCTCAGTATTTCTAGCATTTTCTGTTTTTATTTCTGATTTCCAGCACCAGAGTGTTTTGCATTTATTTTGGGGTAGTACTTGTAGTTGAGTGGATAAGGAATTAAATCCACATAGCAGGATGGAACTAATCAAGGGTGTGAAACAGAATGTAGATTGTTCAGTGTGGAGATGAAATACATAAAAAAACAACAATCCTAAATGCACCTTCGGAATTCAACCCCTCACCACCATTACCTTCTGGGATGTGTATAAAACACTCTTTGCCGATTCATCTTGCCTTGGTTCATGAATGATAGATAATGTCTGGTCAGGTGAGTTGATCTCAAATCATTAATGATGAAGAACTGACAGTAAAAATGACACAGCTCAATGCGAATACAACATCAGAGGCTAACAAACTGACGTATCGTACACAACAGTGCTTGCAGGAGAAGAACAGCATGCTGATGGTGGAAAGGAACCTGTTATAAAGAGTGTGATGCCTGTTTAGCATTTGATAGAGCTACATATGTTCTGAGAACAACACTAATCTCTCCTATCTTTGGTACCAGGTGTTGATAATATCTCAGGTTTACTCCACTTCCATCTGTGATCAGCCGGTATTATCAAAGTCAAACTTTTGATTAATGGCAGATGCAACTGACTTACGACATCTGGTGCTGCGATTTCTGAAACCTCTTTCACAGACTCGCATGCAATAACAACTTAACTCTTTCATTGTGCTAATGTTTAGTGATTGTAAATTGTTTAACAGTTATTCCTCACAGTCACTGGTTTCTTTTAAACATTACATTTTATTGCTTTAGTATGGAAAATAATTATTGAAAGGGACCACTTAGTTTACCTAATTTATTCCAAAAATAAATAAATATCAAAAAGGGAGCATTAAAAACAGAAAGTCTGACGTAAAAGGAAAGGCTTTTATAGCAGTTACTATTAGCTTTCATTCTTCCTGCTGAATGACAGAACTGAGGGAAATAAAACCATGCATTCATGTTATAGATGAGCTTCTACTCAGAGTACTTCAATCATCATGAAACTCTTGTAACCAATCCAGGAAGAAGAGCATGGAAAATCCTCTGAAAGCAGTGAGAATAAATTCCAGCACCTCACTGTTCTTGCTTTATTTGATTTATGTTTGCAATTATCAGAAATCTGGCACAAGTATTCTTCCCATTCCAGAATTAAAGAGTCAGACAGTAAGTAAAGAAGTATACATGTAGTAAGTTGTGATGGACGTAGCTTCCAGTCTCATCAGCATCCCACTCCTTAGTTTCATCAGCACTGCATCACCTTAATCCTCTGGCAAAGACCCAGTAGTATCCTAGATTCTTTATCCCAGATAGGTGCTTTCCATGACAACTGGTGCAGACACGATGGGCCGAGTGGCCTCTGTGCCATAAACTTTATTTGATTCCAACTGGATGCCCCAAAGCAGTTTACAGCCAATGAAACGCTTTGAAGTGTAGTCATTGTTGTGATGTGGGAAATGGGGCAGACAATTTGCACACAGCAAGCTCCCACAAATAGCAATGTGATAATGACCAAATAATCCATTTTTGTGATGTTGATCAGGAATAAATATTGACCAGGATATGTGGGTAACTCCCCTGCCATGGGATCTTTTAAATCCACTCAAACAGGCAGATGGGCCTTCAGTTTGATGTCTCATCTGAAGGACAATGCAGTACTCCCTAAGTACAGCACTGGAATGCCAGCCTATGTTTTTGTACTCAAACCCTGGATTAGGAAATCAACGTGGAATCGTGTGATTCAGGGGCAAGTGTGGTAACCTACTGAGATAGCAATAGATGAAGAGAATGGGCAAAATTGAGGCAAGTGGATTTCAATGCAGGCAAATGTGAAGCTATCCCCTTTGAATCTTAAAAGAATAGAGCAGAGAACTTTTCAAATGATGAAAAATAAGAAACAATGGATGTCCAAAGAGACTTGCAGAATGCAAGTACCCGGATCATTAAAATGACTTGACCAGATACAGAAAATAATCAAAAAGGCTATTGAAATTCTGGCCATTATATCTGGAGAACTCGAATACATGGGGGTAGATGTTATGCTTCAGCTACACAAAGCCCTGGTTAGTCCTCACCTTGAGAACTGAGTCATTCTCAACATCACATTTTAGGAAGTGTTATGGACAGGCAAAATGGACTTCTTTCCTCTCACCAGAAGTGTGTTGAATAATTTTCTGGGGCATACTTACCCACACCTTTGGTTTGTGCATCCCATTTACTCCTAACTCACAGTGAGGTTAGAAAGAAAGAAATCATAGAAACCCTACAGTGCAGAAGGCGGCCATTCGGCCCATCGAGTCTGCACCGACCACAATCCCACCCAGGCCCTACCCCACATATTTACCCACTAATCCCTCTAACTTACGCATCTCAGGACTCTAAGGGGCAATTTTTAACCTGGCCAATCAACCTAACCCGCATATCTTTGGACTGTGGGAGGAAACCGGAGCACCCGGAGGAAACCCACACAGACACGAGGAGAATGTGCAAACTCCACACAGACAGTGACCTGAGCCGGGAATCGAACCCAGGACCCTGGAGCTGTGAAGCAGCAGTGCTAACCACTGTGCTACCGTGCCGCCCGAAGGTTGCATTATGATCAACTCAGAAGGTTTGTTTATTTCACATTCAAAACCCAGGGGAGGAATATTCACAATGTCCCATTCCAATACACACAACTACGGATAGTAAAAGTACAAGAACCACAGAAATTAATATGGGTGGCATGATGGCAAAGTGGTTAACACTGCTGCTTCACAGCGCCAAGGATCCAGGTTCACCGGCCTCAGTTGACTGTCTGTGTTTGCATGGGTTTTCTCTGGATGCTCCAGTTTCCTCCCATATTCCAAAGATGTGCGGGTTAGGTTGATCGGTTGTGCTAAATTGAGCCTCAATGTCAGGGAGATTAGTAAGGTAAATACATGGGGTTACAAGGATAGTGCCTAGGTGAGATTGTCATAAGTGTAGGCTCGATGGGCTGAATGGCCTCCTTCTTCATTGTGGTGGAGTGATTCTATGTAGTGATTAGTTCATATGACTTCCAGAGTCCAAGAAGACAAAGCCCAAAGGGCATTTCCTTCTTGATGGAGTTCAGTCCCAATGAGTTTGTGGTTGGAGACAATAATACAAAAGTCCTTGAAATGAATGCTGCTGCAGCATGATGGATTTTCTGTGCCTAGACTGCTTGGCAAGTATTGATCAGATACTTTTAAAATCAAACAGACTTTGAGGAGTTGAAGGAGTTGCTTGCTCAGCCGGGCCATTGGTATGCTTCCCAGTTAGTGTTAAAACAGAAGTTTGAGGGTTTCTCAGTTCTCAAAAAAATGTAGAAATTTCAAAATGGTCACTCCAGCATGTGACCATCTACCATGACAATGATTTCAAATGGGATTTTTATCCAGGAGCTGTAAATGGCTTTGATTTCAGGACTGATTATGTCCCACAAGTCAGTTGTTAAAAGAGCTAACTGAGGTTCTTGTGTTAGGAAGTTATTGTGTGGGCATACCCTGCACTCGAGGGGTAAGCTTATCAAGATGTAAATAACACCCATTGTCCACTTTTGAAACAGGCCTGGACAGTCCCAGGTGTGTAATGAGTCATTTTTTTCATTTGTTCATGGGATGTGGACATCGCTGGCTGGGCCAACATTTATATAACCAATCTCTGAGAGATCCATCAGAGTCAACTGCATCTGGAGTCATATGTAACCGAATGAGTTTTTACAACAATCAAAAATGGTTTCATGGTCATTATTAGATTTTTAATTAATTCAAGTTTCACCATTTGCCATGGTGAGATCTAAACCTGTGTCCCCAGAGTATTCCCTTGGATCTCTGGATTGCTAGATCTGTGACAATATCACTACGCCACCACCTACTCTGTCTGTTAAAAGCTCTGCAGATCTATTGAGTTATAACTGTTGTTGGTAGCTTTTAGAACAAAGAGCTAATCCTGTGGTCATGTGACTTGTTGCAAACATCTTTTGCTTCATCGGAAAGTCCATATTCAGAGTAGCAAAAAGAATAAAGTTTTTGGGTTTCTTTTCATGGCAGATTTCATGGCATAACAGAAGATATCAGCCTTGGCATGAGTTAGGGGAGATATTTTGGATTGAAAAGGTTAAATTAAAGGGTGCGATTACATATTCCCTGCAAATTAAAAGGCTAAGAAGTGATTTGTTCAAAGTTCTCAAGATATTAAGGGGAAAGGAGGGGTTAGAGGGAGAGAAATATTTTTTGTAAGTTGGGGAGTCTAAGACTGGAGAGTATACTCGAAAACATTAGAGCCAGAACTAAATTAAGATGATTGCAATTTAGAATTCTCTTCCACAATGGCAGTTGATGCTAAATCGATGACAATTTTAAATCTGAGTTTGATGGACTTCTGTGAACCAAATGTGTTAAAGGATATGTGGCAAAGGATGGTGTTTGTTTGCAGATCGGCCGTGATCTCATTAAATGATGAAACAGACTCAAGGGGCTCACTGACCTATACTTATTCCTATGATCCATTGTTTCCTATGATCCTATCATCTAGGCAAACTAATGAATTGCTTATTATTAAGCGTCGAGGAGAAACTTCAATTCAGCAAATTAATCAGCTTTCATTTTCCTTTTTCTGAATTTGTGAGAATGCTCTTGTAAACCCAGAATTAAAAGTAGCTCTTTTCAAAAGAATCCTTTGTGGGAAAAATGGTCAACAAATTCTGAAGTCTAATCCATATGCAAACATTTCCTAAATCTGGCCCTCTTCCCATTCCAAGTACAAATATTTCCTGAAGTCTCGCTCTTTATATTTATCTCTCTCTCTTCCCTCTATGCACATTTCCTGAAATCTGGCGATTTCCCTGATCCATATACAAACATTTTCTTTTGGGAAGGGACCATGCAGTTCTCTCAGGCATAACATCATTGAAAATAATTTCCACTTCCCCTTACTGTTTTGCTTGCTGAAGCAAACCCGTTTAATTGCTCTCACATCTCTTCCTTACTTACCTTTCTCCACACTACATAAGCCCTGCTCCCTATTCAATTGCACTGACAGATGTGATTTCAATCATCTTTCAAGGCCATGAGCAGACTTCGATAACCAGCTGAAGCAAAGCACACTGAACCACAGCTGTATAATTCAGGAGGAGGATGCTTGGCTCGGGATTCCTCAGGTTAATGTGGTCCGAGCTGCAACACCTGCCTCTGTGGCCTCACTGGTGCTTTTTGGCAGTTAATCTGTTTGTCTTGAATTCATTAGCTCCACTTAGACTTATTTACATCAGATAAGCTGCTTCAAAGCCGTTATTTCACATTTTACAAAGTGGTTTTGCACAAAGACTTCTGATCTGTTAATGGGCTATTGCATACATTTGACCAACATGAGACAGCAGTTGTTAAGAGTCAGGGGCGTGATGTAACAGAAAATTACTGTAACTACCATGACACAGCTGGAGATCGAAGCTTTATTCCACGTAAACACTAAGTTTGCAGATTGTGTAGACTGCTTCTCTCCAGCTCAGTAGTTTATATAAAATCCACAGCAGGTGGGATCCTTACCTCAGGAGCTCTAATTTTCGCAATGGGAGTGTGGGGTTGTATCAATGCTCAAGGCCAAAGAAGGTTCACGAACCGCTGAGATGAATATCTGAATTTGCCAACAGCTCCCAGCTGCATAGTGTCTTTAAATGTTTCAGAGAAGGAGAACAAAGGGAAATAGAAATAAAGAAGCAAAGGCCAGCCGAGTGAGGAGAGATTGGGAGGAGAGATTGAGAACTAGGTCAGTCTGGTGGATTTTAAAAAAACCTCTGAAGGATGGAGTGAGAAGGGATGCGGTGAAGTTTAGGGATTGAGACTGGGGTGACCTCTGGTTCTGTCTCTGCTTCAGTTCTGTCAGTGTCACAGACTAATAGCTGTATTCCAGCAACATTCCCAAGTGTAACGCGAGCTAAACCAGACATGAGTTGCAGACATGGTCGTCCTGGTAATGAAAGCTTAAAAATGGAAATAATCTAAAGATGGATCTTGAAGATTTCCAGTGAAGGGGCTGTGACTATTTCCTTTGGCAACTTGTTCCATTGTAGGATTATCCTCAGGATACACTATTTTGGAATCAAATGCTCTTTGTAAGTTTGTGTGGATGGTTACTTGTGTTTTGTCATTGCTGAGGGCACCAGGTACTTGTATCAGTCAATTCCCATTTCCATATTTTACAAAATATGGTCCGTCTATTTTTCTCCCTCCTTCGCTATAGTGATTCCCATTCCAAATTTTTGATGAAGGATGTGACATTGGTATATTTCCCAAACTGATTCATACAGAATTATATATTTGGATCTCTTCAATCTTATTTACGTCTCTCACTATATAAGGATCCCAAACATAACTTGCAATCTACAGGAATGGACAAACAAATGTTAGGTGAGCTATAAATTTGATATTTCTGTTGTGTTATGAGCACATGAGAAGGGGTGAAATTACTCCCCTATTCTTCCACTTCAGTTCTGACATGAGCAGGATTTTTAAAAAATGTACGTAGAAAGGATGGCTGCAATTTTATGACCCATCCCTCCCATCAATCACCATGGCGAGGTGGTAAGATTGCGTGCAGAACAAAAAATAGGTTCATGTCCATTTTCATGCCACATGCAGTGTAACTGGCACCATTTTGCCAGCGGGATTGGCTTCACGTACAACAAGGGAAAGAAGCCGACATTAACACACTCGGTACAACCGTTTGCAGCCTCATTGACACTTACCCTCTCGCCGGTCAGACCTCACACTGGCAAGAATCACAGCTGGCTCCCATCAGCAGAGACCAGATGTGATGGCTATGCTGGGGAAAATCAGAGGCCATTGAAGCCTTTGGGTGGTTAGGGGCATGGCCAGGCAGTGCCTGCTGGGCACCCTGCCACTGCCCACTGTGCACCCTGGCACTGTCCATGGTAAGAAGTCTCACAACACCAGGTTAAAGTCCAACAGGTTTATTTGGTAGCAAAAGCCACTAGCTTTCAGAGCGCTGCTCCTTCGTCAGGTAAGTGGGAGTTCTGTTCACAAACAGGGCATATAAAGACACAAACTCAATTTACAAAATAATGGTTGGAATGCGAGTCTTTACAGGTAATCAAGTCTGAAGGGTACAGACAATGTGAGTGGAGAGAGGGTTAAACACAGGTTAAAGTGATGTGTATTGTCTCCAGCCAGGACAGTTAGTGAGATTTTGCAAGCTCAGGCAAGTCGTGGAAAGGATGTCCCGAGGCATGGTACATTGGGGAAACCATGCAGATGCTACGACAATGGATGAATGAACACCGCTCGACAATCACCAGGCAAGAGTGTTCTCTTCCTGTTGGGGAACACTTCAGCGGTCAGGGGCATTCGGCCTCTGATCTTCAGATAAGCGTTCTCCAAGACTGCCTTCACAACACACGACAACGCAGAATCGCTGAGCAGAAACTGATAGCCAAGTTCCGCACACATGAGGACGGCCTCAACCAGGATCTTGGGTTCATGTCACACTATCTGTAATCCCCACGACTTGCCTGGGCTTGCAAAATCTAACTAACTGTCCTGGCTGGAGATAATACGCATCTCTTTAACCTGTGTTTAACCCTCTCTCCACTCACATTGTCTGTACCCTTAAGACTTGATTACCTGTAAAGACTCACATTCCAACCATTATTTTGTAAATTGAGTTTGTGTCTTCATATGCCCTGTTTGAGAACAGACCTCCCACTTACCTGATGAAGGAGCAGCGCTCCGAAAGCTAGTGGCTTTTGCTACCAAATAAACCTGTTGGACTTTAGCCTGGTGTTGTGAGACTTCTTACTTCTTACTTCTTACCTTCTTCATTCGGCATGCTTGGTTTCAGTCCAACGCCGGCATCTCCACATCATGACTGTCCATGGTGCCAGGGGCGGTGCCAAGGGGGTGGAGACTAAGTGAGGGTGGGGCTATGATCGGGGGAGGCAAGGGGAGAGATCTGAAGAGGTGGGGGGGAGTTCTGCAGGGGGCAGATCGGTGGGCAGGTGATTGGCAGACAGGGGTGCGTGCAGGAGTATGAGCAGCAGACAGGGGGTGCATGTGAGGGGGGGGTGATCAGCAGACAGGAGGTGCATGCAAGGGGATGGTGATCAGCAGTCGGGGGTATCTTGAAGGGTAATTGATAAGCAGACAGGGGGGCATGCAGGGGGGCTGCGGAGAAGCTGGACCATGGCCGGGGTGGTGACGGGGACTCATCGAGGGGGTCCTAATGCCTTGATGCCAGTAATCCCTGTTGTCATGGAGCAGGGCAGTTTACACTGCCACCGATAATGTGGGGGGTTGTGATGTCCATGTGGCAAGTTGGGAGTAATTGGCAGGAAGTCTCTCAATTCACTGGGAGATTGGGGCACCTGCACAATGATGTCCCGAGCAATCTTCAGCCAGCTTCACTAGCAAGCTTAGGCTTCGTATTTACAAAGGCCCATTATTTACATTTTGAGATTGTAAAGAATTAGTCAGATTGGTTTTCCTAGGTTAAACAAAGAACAAGATAAGTTTATTGAAACTAATTCATGGCAGATGGAGTTTAATTTAGACAAATGAGAGGTGATGCATTTTGGTAGATTGAACCAGGGCAGGACTTACTCAGTTAATGGTAGGGCATTGGGGAGAGTTATAGAACAAAGGGATCTAGGGGTACATGTTCATAGCTCCTTGAAAGTGGAGTCACAGGTGGACAGAGTGGTGAAGAAGGCATTTGGCATGCTTGGTTTCATCGGTCAGAACATTGAATACAGGAGTTGGGACATCTTGTTGAAGTTGTACAAGACATTGGTAAGGCCACACTTGGAATACTGTGTGCAGTTCTGGTCACCTTTTATAGAAAGGATATTATTAAACTAGAAAGAGTGCAGAAAAGATTTACTAGGATGCTACCGGGACTTGATGGTTTGAGTTATAAGGAGAGGCTGGATAGACTGGGACTTTTTTCTCTGGAGCGTAGGAGGCTGAGGGGTGATCTTATAGAGGTCTATAAAATAATGAGGGGCACAGATCAGCTAGATAGTCAACATCTTTTCCCAAAGGTAGGGGAGTCTAAAACTAGAGGGCATAGGTTTAAGGTGAGAGGGGAGAGATACAAAAGTGTCCAGAGGAGCAATTGTTTCATACAGAGGGTGGTGAGTATCTGGAACAAGCTGCCAGAGGTAGTAGTAGCGGCGGGTACAATTTTGTCTCTTAAAAAGCATTTAGATAGTTACATGGGTACGATGGGTATAGAGGGATATGGGCCAAATGCGGGCAATTTAAAAAAAAAGGGCGGCATGGACAAGTTGGGCTGAAGGACCTGTTTCCATGCTATAAATCTCTACGACTCTAACTAAAAAAACAGGTAAATTGTAACCAGCATTCGTACGTTACACACATTTATCTGAATCCACATACATCCTTGTTACAATTGCAATACCAAGGATTCTTCCTCAGAAACCCAAACACAGTTTGCTTTGGATGTTAACTGCTGTTAAGGACCAGATCAGAAACCCCAAGGTATATTATGAAGTTAGACTAGACCCCAACTATTTTTTAATTTGGCATTAATGTGAGGATAAATGTTTCACTCCAGGTGTGAATCTATTGATACATTAGGAAGCTTTTATCAAAACAAACTTTATTTTAACAATTCAGTATAACTAAAGCGAATATATTAGCTAAAATTTTGCCAATTGCAATATTTAAACATGGCAAGATGCACCTCTTAACTGCTTAGCTATCTCTATAAGTTCCAATTGAAGCAATATTTCTCTTATAAACTTAAACTCCTATTAAAAATCAGTTTCAAACATAGGCTTACATGTTTTTACTTGCTAATGGTCCTAAGGCCTTTAAATACCTCTGGAAAGAGAAAGACAGAAATACATCTGGCTTCTGACACTTAAACAGCAGCCTCCAGAGAGAGAAACCTTTTGCTTCATTCAGGTCCATGCAGAAACTGCTTGCTTTTCCCTGTAAGATTAGCTCTTCCCATTAGCACATGATTCTGTCTCTTGTCAATCAACCTAATCAAAACCCCACTCTGAAAACCCATGAGAAAAACCAAAAATAAACAAAAATGCATTAAGTCAGATTGAAACAAACACGCCATTAGCTAAGATTAATTATTAGCCTTGTTCTCAACATGTGAGCTCCTGGTGCAGGCAAATTGGCACCGTGTAAAACAGAGCTGAATTTTAAACATACCCTGCACAAGAAACATGATAAAATACATTTCTTAAAGGCACAGTATCATCATACCGCTGAATGTGGAATCCCAATTGAAGATAGTTTTTACGATATGCTTCCTGGTATTGTTTTGGAGAATTTGATTACAGAACTTAAAGCCATTTGTTAGTGGAGTCTTTTTGATAGTGATGTACATTACATAGCATTTTTTGTGTATTGAATGCCATCGCCTAGTGGTGCTTCCATTTTTGCAATTGCAGTGAATTGATATGACCTTAGGTCTTATCTTGATGGGTAAACCAGCCAGTCATCTATAAGTAGTTTTTTAACTTGTTGGGAAAGTTGTTTATGTATGTCAAGAAGAGTAAAGATCCCATCACAATTCCACTGGGCACTCCGAAGAAGAAATCTCTTGAAGAGGATGATTTCCCCGTCACACATTGTCTTCTGTTGGTAAGGAAGTGTGGGATCCAATTTAATAAGGTCCTCCTGATTCCACAGTGTTGGAGTTTAGACAAAGGGAACTTTATCAAAGGCTTTTGAGAATCTAGTGTTGCCATGAAAGTAGCTTAATCTCTTTCAAGGCTTGGAGCTAGGTCATCGGCAATCTGGAAAAGCTGAGTTATATTTGGTCTTTTCACTTGAAAGCCATACTGACTTTCTATTGGGATATTGTGAGCTTAGGGCATAGGGGTCAAACCTCAGGTAGGTGTCAGGTTGTGTTGGCTCATTATTTGTGGGGGTGGAGGTCTGACCTTGGTGACAGGGGTTGGGTGTTGGGCCTCAAGGAGTGAGGGTAAGATCCATGCCTGGCCTTGGGAGGGGAAGAGGGAGCAGGTGAGAGACTGCAGGCTTGGCTGCAGGGAGGGAAGAGTCCCACTGGGGGTGTGGGAGAAACCCATGGATTGGGGTGTTCCTGTTGGGGGTATCATCCCTTGTGGGTTGGGGAGAGATCCGTGAGGGAACAGGGTATTCAGGGAGTGAAGAGATATTCCTGGGGTATTGTGGAGTCCCATAGGGGAGAGGAACCCCCTGGAGGGTCAGGTGAAAGGTTGGCCTGGATCAGTGTAATATTTACCTCGAAGTTTGAAATGATTTCAATCCATCTGACCTGTTCTGGGTAACTATTGATGTAACCCAATCAAACCCATTGGAAGTTTTTGATTTAAATGACATTTTTGGATGGTTCCCAGGGGCAATTACCCCAAGGAAATTTGCACTTCTGGGCAATTGCTATGGAAACCTTTATCTGTGAACCTCTGAAGTGGATTTCCCATATATCTGTGGGGTAGCCCCCACTCAATAGGCTATGGCTCAAATCATTCTCCAGTTTCTCATCCCTCTTTCGAGTAATGTTTCTCCTGCTGCATGTCATAAAGCTTTTACATTTCGTCTCAAATCTATGTCTTTCTGTTCTTGACCCCTCAACTAATGGAATAAGTCTGCTTCTACCTATTCTGATCCATTATCATTTTAAAACCCTCTATCAAAACACCCCTTCTTGTAATCTCCGAATCCTGTCACTTTGCAACTAAATCGTAAGTACATTGAAGTGAGAAATCTGCTGGCCAATCAGTGCTAAGCAAGTTGCTGCAACAATACATGCTCAAGCAAGGAGAGTTGTTAGACAAAATGGGATGACCTTTTAAAGCAGTACATGAAGTCTCTTCAGAGCAGTTGAGAGATGCTGCGAAAGCAGATTGTGATTCAATGCATTGTGAGATCATGAGGACCGTTAGGGAGTTGAAACATAATCATTGGGTTGTATTCATCTGCAAGGACAGGCGATTACACAAAAAATCCTGAATCAATTTCCTATTGGTTAAAACCATCTTTTAATCTCCCCTCATCCAAAGTCACTGAGCGCATTATCACACTGCTGAATGTGGCAGATTGCTGTGTTTAAGTTGACAATTACATTACAACAGTAACAACATTTCAAAAGTACTTCATTAACTGTAAGTCACCTGGAAATGTCTTGAGGTTTGATAGACAATATAGGACAAGTTGTTTCCCTTTTTTCAGTTTCATTGATCGTATTCTACTGTTCAAAGAGCATTCTCGGACCTGGAGGAAGCTCCAAATTGAGATGACTTGTAGAGATAAAGAGCTGCATTAGAGGATCTTATTGATATTGTTGACTTTTAGTTTGATGCCTATCCAACCTATCATTAATGAAGTAATTCAGATAGAACACGTGTCCATAAACAAAACTGCGTCAAGAGTAATGGGTTCATTGAACTCATAGATCAATGCATGGATAGTTTGAAGAACCAAATTGAGGGCCATTATTATCAGTGAGATATTCTATGATAGAATGAAGCCACCAGTGTTATTATAGAATCATAAAATCCCTACCCAACAGAAAGCGGCCATTTGGCCCATCGAGTCGGTACTGGCTTTCCAACAGAGCATCTTACCTAGGCACATCCTCCACCCTATCTCCATAACCCTATATATTTACCCTGCTAATCCCCCTAATCTACACATTTTGGGACACTAAGGGGCAATTTAGCATGGCCAGCCCACCTAACCTGCACATCTTCGGACTGTTGGAGGAAACCGGAGCACCCAAAGGAAACACACGCAGACAGGGGGAGAACATGCAAACTCCACACAGTCAGTCACCCAAAGCCGGAATCAAACCCAGGTCCCTAGCACTGTGAGGTAGCAGTGCTAACCACTGCACTACCACTGCACCACCTAATTATCCAATTAGCTCCACAAGGCAATTCATTCCCACACCAAGGCCGGCATTCTCCAATGTCATATATCCCGCTACCATTGCCAGCAAGAACAGAGAATTTGTTGCTCAGTCAAATCTCCGTTCACAGCAGTGGGACTGAAGAATCCCAGCCGTGGGGAAAGTTGGAGAATTCCAGCTTAAATTGACTGGCATGTAATAAGTTGTCTTGTATTGTATAAATGCTGAGGAACTGGCTCTTTGAGGTCAACTGAACCAATATGTTTGCTGAGAAACTGGCAGCAATAGATCATCCATTTACACCCCACCAGATTCTGCTTTCCATTGACTTCAATGGCAGAATGTAAAACAGACGACTGATCTGATCCAGTCACAGTGAGAGTTCAGTTAAAATCCCACCCTTGGAGTGACTGCCTTTGGAAGACATTAACTGGAAGCTGTGTGAGAAGAGGAGCTTTACTGGGCATAAAACACAGTGCTTCATATGATAAAGGCATTTGATAGTGAAGAACTATTTCCTCTGCTGGGGAAATCCGGCACAAGCAGGGCACAGTTTTAAATTTGGACTGTCTATTTAGGAGAAGTGTCAAGGGGCACTTTTTCACACAAGCATAATGGAAATCTGGAGCCCTTTCCCACTAAAGACTTTGGATAAGAAGTGGGGGGAGGGAGGCAGTTGGAGTTTTCAAAACTGAGATTGAATTAATTTTTGTTAGGGAAGGGTTTTTAGAGATTGGAGCAAAAGAAGGCTCATAGAATTAAGGGACAGGTGATAAATAGTTCAGTCATGAATGGTGGAACAGGCTCATGGTGCTTGAAAGGTCACCTCTTCCTGCGACCTTTGGTTTCAGAAGAGTGAGTGGCTACTGCAGTAGACCAATAGGTTGGGGGGAGGGGAGCTAGAAGAGTTGACTTGGATTAAGGAACTAATTGATGGGGGGGAGGATGCAGGGGTAAGGGGAATTACAAAATTAATGGTAGAGGAGAGGGTGCAAGTGAATGAAGGCGGTAATTTAGATAAGGGAGTAGAGGGAGAGGGTGTTCGCGACTCATCAAAGCGGGTCCAGATAAAAGCTGGAATAAGGACACTTTGCCTGAATGCACGAAGCATTCGGAACAAGGTAAATGAGTTGATGGTGCAAATCAGCACAAGTGGGTACGATCTAGTGGCCATTACAGAAACGTGGCTGAAAGGTGACCAGGACTGGGAGATGAATATCCAGGGGTATCAGGCGTTTAGGAAGAATAGACAGGAAGGAAAAGGTGGTGGGGTCGCGCTATTAATAAGGGATAATATCAGGGTAGTACTGAGGGATGACATAGGCTCTGAGGAACAAAACGTGGAATCATTATGGGTAGAGATGAGGAATAGTAGAGGGAGAAAGACACTAGTAGGTGTGGTATATAGGCCCCCAAATAATAATGTTGAGGTAGGGAGGGCTATAAACAAGCAGATAAGGGATGCGTGTAAAAACGGAACGGCAATAATCAACATGCACATTGACTGGCAGACTCAAGTCGGTAAGGGTGGAATGGAGGAAGAGTTCTTAGAATGCTGTCGGGATAGTTTCCTTGAACAGCATGTTACGGAACCGACGAGGGAACGAGCTATTTTGGATCTGGTATTGTGTAACGAGGTAGGTAGAATTAAGGATCTTATTGTGAAGGACCCTCTTGGGTCTAGTGACCACAATATGGTCGAATTTCTGATTCAGATGGAAGAGGAGAAAGTTTGGTCCCAAACCAGTGTCCTCTGTTTGAACAGAGGGAAATATGATAGGATGAGGGATGAATTGGCTAAGGTAGACTGGGAGAGGAGGCTGGCAGGTAGGATAGCTGAGGAACAGTGGAGGATTTTTAAGGAGATCCTTTTCAGTTCTCAGCAAAAATATATTCCAGCAAAAAACAAGGATTGTAAGAAAAGGGAGAACCAGCCGTGGATAACGAAGGAAATAAAGGAGAGTATTAAAATAAAAACAGATGCGTACAGAGTGGCCAAAAATAGTGGAGAAACAAGTGATTGGGAAAAATTTAAGAAACAACAAAGAGAGACTAAGAAAGCGATAAAGAAAGGAAGGATAGACTATGAAGCTAGGCTAGCAATTAATATAAAAAATGATAGTAAAAGTTTTTATAAATATATAAAAAGGAATAGAGTGGCTAGAGTGAATGTTGGACCCTTGGAGGACGAGAGGGGAGAGTTAATAGTGGGAAATGAGGATATGGCTGAGTCTTTAAATAAGTTTTTTGTGTCGGTCTTCACGGTGGAGGACACAAATAGTTTGCCAAATATTAACGATAGAGGGTTGGCAGCAGGAGAAATACTTAATACAATTAATGTTACCAGAGAGGCAGTGCTGGGTAGACTAATGGGACTGAAGGTGGACAAGTCCCCGGGTCCAGATGGAATGCATCTCAGGGTATTGAAAGAAATGTCAGAGGTAATAGTGGATGCGTTAGTGATTATTTATCAAAACTCGTTGCATTCTGGGGTAGTGCCGGTTGATTGGAAAACGGCTAATGTTACGCCGCTGTTTAAAAAAGGAAGGAGACAAAAGGCGGGTAACTATAGGCCGGTCAGCTTAACGTCTGTAGTAGGGAAAATGCTGGAATCCATTATTAAAGAGGAGATAGCAGGGCATCTGGATAGAAATGGTTCGATCAATCAGACGCAGCATGGATTCATGAGGGGAAAGTCGTGCTTGACGAACATGTTGGATTTTTATGAAGATGTGACTAGGGCGGTTGATGGAGGAGAACCGGTGGATGCGGTGTTTTTGGATTTCCAAAAGACGTTTGATAAGGTGCCCCATAAAAGGCTGCTGAAGAAGGTTAGGGCACACGGAGTTGGGGGTAGTGTGTTAAAGTGGATTGGGGACTGGTTATCCGACAGGAAGCAAAGAGTCGGAATAAATGGGTGTTTTTCCGGATGGAGGAAGGTAACTAGTGGCGTGCCGCAGGGATCGGTACTCGGGCCGCAACTATTTACCATTTATATAGATGATCTGGAGGAGGGGACGGAGTGTAGGGTAACGAAGTTTGCAGACGACACAAAGATAAGTGGAAAAGTGAATCGTGTGGAGGACGGAGAAGATCTGCAGAGAGATTTGGACAGGCTGAGTGAGTGGGCGAGGATATGGCAAATGGAGTATAACATTGATAAATGCGAGGTTATACACTTTGGAGGAAATAATAACAAATGGGATTACTATCTCAATGGAAACAAATTAAAACATGCTACCGTGCAAAGGGACCTGGGGGTCCTTGTGCATGAGACGCAAAAGCCCAGTCTGCAGGTACAACAGATGATCAAGAAGGCAAATGGGATGTTGGCCTATATTGCGAGGGGGATAGAATATAAAAGCAGGGATGTCTTGATGCACCTGTACAGGGCATTGGTGAGGCCGCAGCTGGAATACTGTGTGCAGTATTGGTCCCCTTATATGAGGAAGGATATATTGGCATTGGAGGGAGTGCAGAGAAGGTTCACCAGGTTGATACCGGAGATGAGGGGTTTGGATCATGAGGAGAGGCTGAGGAGATTGGGTTTGTACTCGTTGGAGTTTAGAAGGATGAGGGGGGATCTTATGGAGACTTATAAGATAATGCGGGGGCTGGATAGGGTGGAGGCGGAGAGATTCTTTCCACTTAGTAAGGAAGTTAAAACTAGAGGACACAGCCTCAAAATAAAGGGGGGTCGGCTTAAGACAGAGTTGAGGAGGAACTTCTTCTCCCAGAGGGTGGTGAATCTCTGGAATTCTCTGCCCACTGAGGTGGTGGAGGTTACCTCGCTGAATATGTTTAAAGCGCGGATGGATGGATTCCTGATCGGTAGGGGAATTAAGGGTTATGGGGATCAGGCGGGTAAGTGGTACTGATCCACGTCAGATCAGCCATGATCTTATTGAATGGCGGGGCAGGCTCGAGGGGCTAGATGGCCTACTCCTGCTCCTATTTCTTATGTTCTTATGTTCTTATGTGGAATTCTGATGAAATTCCACTATGCAGGAATCTATAACATGTCCAAACTGCAGCCTTATTGCATGCTCTGAGGCACTCTATATATGTAGAGTGCTTTATACATACAAGATGGAGCTATATCCCTGACCAGGGGTGGAATTTTCCAGTTGCACCTGCCCGGAAAATGGAAACTCCCACAGTCCGTTAAATGGTACATCAAATTTTCCATCCTATCTGCAACAATTCCTGCAGCGGGCAGGATGGGAAAATTTACCCCCTATTTACACGGTCCAGTTTGGTCTATACAATCTCTGAATGCATTATCCTGCAGTATGTGCAGTAGCATTGTACAATGACCACTGTATACACAGACACTGGCGGATGAACCATTTTAGTCGGTACCTGGACAGCATTGTCCCTTAATGTTCGCAGTGCTAAGATGTCTACTCCCTTATCAATCTATCAGTACAACAGATCGATTCCCTCTGCTTCAATCTATTTATTACCTGACTTTGAGTAATTCTGTCTCAGGGGAGTTGGGGAAGAGTCCAGCTTCTGTTCTATGCTATCACAGCTGGCTGGTTGTGACAGTTGGCACGATTAGCTCTGTGCTGCAGCTGGCAAAGTTGACACAGTTTATGTAGCTGATATGGCTGGTGCAGCTGGCAGGACCGCTATAGATATGAAAATAATACATATGGACTAAATCATGCACCACTTAATGGATGCAGGTCACTTATAATCTGGGTAGAATGTCACTTTTCTTTCTCTGATTATTATGTCTTCCTCCTATTCACAGAAACACACACTTTGCATTGGGAGTACACATTTTACCTTGTAATTTTTTTCACGCAAGCTGTTCTTTTCTATTTAACTCCCAGCTTCATTGCTGTCTTGTACTCTCCCTACACCAAAAGTGGGAGACAACAGCAGCTTGCATTTCTATGGTGCATTTACTAGAGTAAGATTTACCAAAGCATTTGACAGGAGAGCTGCTGTAGGAATTGCAGGGAGCCTCATGTTGATGGTTTAATATAAATCAGATAGCATGGCCCAATTCCAATCAAGCAATAGACTTACTCTTTCATATTTAGGGATTAGGGTGGCAAGATGTCTGGTTTTGTATTGGACAGTCTGGTCTTTAGCTGGATTTTCCGCTGGGTTTCCGCTGGGTTTCAAGGTTAGTGGTAGGCAGGGGTGGGGCATGTTAAATTATGTAGCCACCTAATTGGCATGCCTCTGCCCCCACTGCAATTAAAAATGCCACACAGGAGCCTTCAATGACCAATCAGGGCTTCATTCTGCCGCCCCCAGTATTTTACCCGTGGTGGGGAGGCCCACACCGCATGTGAAGCCTAGCAGCTGAAGCTATACAGGCCGGAGGTAGGCAAGCTGGGAACATCATTTACTGGGGCCCTTTGGGCCCATTGGTAGCCCCACCCCCAATGTCATCCCCCTCTTCATCCTCCATCGAAAGATCTGTTAATTCTGACCCCCTTCCATCCCTCAATGGAGCCTCTGAGTGACAGAACCCCCGAACCTACCTTACTCCAGCTCCTGGTTCCTCCGTGTCTGGGACTGGATCAGTCCCAACAGTAGCCACTGAACCTGGTGGTGCTACTGTGACCACAGAGCTGCTAACCATTTGATTGGCCAGCAGCTCTTTGAGGCAGTACTTGATTCCAAGATAGGGCTGGAAGTCTTATTTCCAGCCACCACACTCAACTTTAAATGGTGTAGAATTGGATGTTAGAGTGTAGAGGTGAGGGGCATGGGGGGGGGGGGGGGGGGGGGGGGGGGCGGGATGAACATGGCAACATATTAAATCCAGCCTATAGTCGATTTACCAATTGTAGAGCACCCGGGTTCAATTTTGGAGTTTGCACATTCTCCCCATGTCTACGTGGGTTTCCTCCCACAGCCCAAAGATATGTGGGTTAGGTTGATTGACCATACTAAATTGTCCCTTAGTGTCAGGGAGATTAGCAGAGTAAATATGTAGGGTTATGGGGATAGGGCCTGGGTGGGATTATTGTCAATGCAGACTCGATTGGCCGATTTGACTCTTTCTGCACTGTAGGGATTCTATGATGATTCTATGATTCTATGAAGACATGAATCATGTACTAGAAGTTCTGAGATAAACAAGTTTTAGTGAGGAGGTGAAGGAAATCAATATTAGTAGAGAAATGGTTTGGGGAAATTGATGGAATTGAAAGTGGATAAATTTCTAGGGCCCAATAATCTTCATCCTAAATTACTTAACGAAGTGGTCCTGGAAATAGTAGATCCATTCATTGATGGCCATTTTCCAAAATTCTTGGGACTCTGGACTGATTCCTACTAATGTAAGCCAGCTATTCCAAAAGGGAGGTAGAGAGAAAACACTGAACTATAGACCAGTGAGTCTAATGTCAGTACTGGGGAAGTTGCTAGAGTCATTATCAAGAATTTCATAGTTCAGCATTTGGAAAGCAGTGGTGTAATCAAAGGAATAATAGGAAGGCAGGTTATTATTTGAATGGGTGTAAATTGAGAGAGGTGGATACTCAGCAAGATTGGTGTCCTCATCCATCAGTCAGTGAAACTAAGCGCACTGGTACAACAGGCAGTAAAGACAGCAAATTGTATGTTTGCCTTCATGACGAGGGGACTTGAGTATAGGAATAGGGACGTATAACTGCAATTGCATAGGGTGTTGGTGAGGGCACACCAGGAATATTGTGTGCCATTTTGGTGCCCTTATCTAAGGAAGGATGTCTTTACTATAGAGGGAGAGCAGCGAAGGTTTACCAGATGGATTCCTGGGATGGCAGGTCTGTCATATGAGAGACCAAGTTAGTTAGGATTATATTCATTGGAGTTTAGAAGATTGAGAGGGGATCTCATAGAAGCTTATAAAATTCTAACAGGATTAGACAGTAGATTCAGAAAGAATGTTCCCAATGGTGGGGGAGTCCAGAACTAGGGGTCATAGTTTGAGGATACCCTTTTAGGACTGAGGTGAGGAGAAATTTCTTCACCCAGAGAGTGGTGAATTCACTGAGGACTAAATGTTGTGTGATTTCAAGAAGGAATTAAATATAGCTTTTGGGGCTAAAGGATTCAAGGGATGTGGGGGGGGGGGGGGGGGGGGGGGAGGTGAGATCAGGATATTGAATCTAATGATCAACCATGATCAAAATGAATGGTGGAGCAGACTTGAAGGGCCAAATGGCCTACTCCTGCTTCCAGTTTCTATCTTTCTATGTAAGAAGACCAGGTCTGGAAGTTGAATATCAAAGGCTACGCAAAGTTTCAGAAGGATAGACAGAAAGGAAAAGGAGATGGTGTAACATTGTTAGTGAAGGAAGAGGTCAATGCTGTAGTGAGAAATGATATAGCCTGCTCCCTGGTTGGTTTGACAAAATATTGTTCCAAAAAACTATCTCTAATACACTCTGTGAATTTTCCCTCGAGGCCAATCTCTATGCATATTAGGTGGAAATAAGAAATAGCAAAGAAAAGAAGTCCCTTTTGGGAGTAATCTATAGATCCCTATTAGTAGTTCCACAGTAAGGCATAGTATAAACAAGGAAATAGTGGGAGATTGTAATAAAGGTACAATAATAATAATGGATGATTTTAATATGCATAGAGATTGGCCTCGAGGGAAAATTCATAGAGTGTATTAGAGATAGTTTTTTGGAACAATATTGTGTCAAACCAACCAGGGAGCAGGCTATTTTGGATTTACAATTGTGTAATGCAATGGGATTAATTGTACTAACGGATCCTCCAGGGAAGAATGATCATTGCATGCTTGAATGTCAAATTCAGTTTGAGGGCAATAATCCATAATCCCACACTAGTGTTCCAGTGTTAAAACAAGGTAATTACATAGGCATGAGGACAGGTGTGGCCTGACAGGACTGGGCAGAAAGAGTATAAGATAGGACAGTTGATGAATATTGGCAGGCATTTAAGGAGATATTCTATTCCTCACAACTAAGACGTATTCCAGAGAGGAAGAAAGATTGTAAGGAGGGGGAATGCATCTGTGGCTAAGCAATCAGGTTAAAAATAATATAAAGGCATATCATATTGCAAAGGTCAGTGGCAGGCTGGAGGATTGGAAAACTTTTAAAGACTAACAGAGCTCACTAAAATGTGATAAAAAGAGCAAAGGTAAATTATAATTGAAATATAGCAATTTCTCCAATTCTCCCAGACTACCAAGACGACCTATGGACGTTGCTCTGACCACAGGATGGCTCCTAGCTCCTCAAGGACAATGAAGCCATCCGTCAGCTTTGAAATGAGCACTTCAAACTTCTCCTCAACCAGGAGTCCATCGTATTGAAGCAAACATCCACGCCATCCGATAACACCCAGTGGAGGATTTCCTCGACAATCCGCCAACCATTGAAGAGCGTAAGCATGTCATCAATCAGAATAAAGCTAACAAGGCTTGAGGTCCACCACCAGCTCATGTCATGACTCCTGTGTTAATCGGGTGCCACTGAGACAAAGAGGACTGTTCCTCAAGGACACAACCATCATTATTATCCACAAGAAGCAGGATAAGTCTAATTGCAAAAACTACAGGTGGATTTCCTTCCTGTCCTTCACAGTTAAGAGCCTGGCCCGCATCCTCCTGACTGGCCTTTATCCTGTTGCTGAGGAGATCCTCCAGGAAACTCAGTGTAGCTTTCAAACATCCCAGGATACTGTGGACATGATGTTTGTGATTGGCTGGATCCAAAAAAAAACACCAGGAGCAAAAGCAAGAATTGTTCCTCGCCTTCATCAACCTAGCCAAGGTATTTGATTCTATAAATCGTGAAGCTCTTTGAATCGTTCTGCAATGCTTTGGCTGCCCTTTGAAGTTTGTCACCATCCTGAAACTCCTGCATGACAACGTGACCATCATCGTCCTGAGTGGAGGATCTGAAACTGACTCTTTTCACAGCCACACCTCCCATGGCAGGTTCTCTTCTCCCAACTCTCCATTGCCCGACACTCTAAGGGCGACCACAGGAAAGGATATAAGGATATTCTCAAGGCCGCCCTAAAGCTCAGAGATATTATTACCACTGACTGGGAGGAGAAGGCTGCAGACTGCTCGGCATGGCTCCACCTGGTCCATCAAGGTGCAAGTTGTGACAAGGCGTTGGAACTGTGGTGGCAGAGGAAGGAGAGGGAAACCAACCCGGGGCTGTGAATTTCACTCTCCCCGTGGAACAACATGCTCCCACTGCAGAAGAAAATGTGGATCCAGAATTGGGCTCCTTAGTCATCTGAATTCTCACCAAGCCTGACAGATATCATCCTCAATATCAAGAGACTGCTGATGATGATCACATTGCAGTAAGGTTTATAATGGAGTTTTGAGAACCTTGCTCTTCCTGATAAATATTAATGACCTTGACCTTGATGCACAAGCAACAATTTCAAATTTTGCTGATGATACAAAATTTGGAAGCATTTTAATTGTGAGGAGCACAGTGTAGAACTCCAGAGGGACATAGAGATGTTGGTGGAGTGAGCCGATAAATGGCAAATGAGATTCAATGCAAAGAAATGTGACTTTAAGGGGAAGAATAATCTAAAATATGAGATAAAGGGTACAATCTAAAGGGAGTGCAGAATCAGAGGGAGACCTTGATTGTATGTGTGCACACAGGTTGGAGTAATGCTCGAGCACTCACTGTTTTGGCACCTCCTATATCACCTCCTGTCACAGTAGGATCGCATCTGACTTCTGACTCACATTCAGGAGGCTGGCAGCCAGGCACATTAAAATATTAAGGTCTGATGTAGACTTGATTTGTGTAATGTCCTAACTATGTTAGGGGTTGTGGGTTTTAAACAAAAAGAAAAAGATGCGGTTTGCACACATAGATTCAAAATAACAAGAACAAGGCGGGGGTGGGGTGTGTTCTCCCAGGCTGCTGCGCTGCTCGAGTAGTACAGCAGGCTGGGAGACATCAGCGGCAGCTGTTTTGCAGGATTCCCGCTGGGCGGCTGGACCTCCGCACGTCTCCCAGTCTAAGTTTTTCAGCTTCAACTAATTCATGCTGAAAATCAGCGCAGCAGCGATTTGCATGCGTTCCCATATGATTAGTGAATGATTAGTGGGTTCACGACTGAATTCTATCCCTCTCCCCCCACCGTCCCCTGCCCCCCGCTAGCATCTCCCACCTCTCCGGCGTGACATCACGCTGGTGGGGTTTACGACTGCTCTTTAAAAGTCGGGACCTGGCGTGGCAGTGTTGAAGAGGAGCAAGGAGGTAAGTGTCATGAAGTTGCAGCCCCCAGAATGCAGGGAAGGGTGAAGACAGGGACTAGAAACTTTCTGCTTGGGAGTGCTGGAAGTGCTGTCCCCAGACCCAGGGATCTTCCATGTTGTCTCTGTGGGGTGAGGTGGGATTCTTTATTGAGTGCTGGTCAGGCTGCTGTTGGCAGCCTCTGGGCTGTTACATTGTTCTGGCTGTGGATGGGGTGAGGGAGTTGACTGAGTGCTGAGGTTTTAGATGGGGAAGAGGAAGGGCACCATGTGCTGCTTGAGGGCTCATCAAGTCAGGCAGCTGGTGCTCCAAGCAGGGGAGCTTATGTTAACACAGACACTCAAACTGCATGGACTCCGCAGTGAATGGGAACCCATATTGTGATAATTAGGAGTCTGTCCATGCCCCATGTCCCTGACCTGCAACACATGCCTGGAAGGGAATGCTGTAGTTGCACTCATGGCAATGGCTCAAGGGAGCACAATGGCCACACCCGCATACCAACCTGTATGCTCTCCCTGCCCACTGTGTTCACCACGCCAGTGGCAAGCAATCTAATCAGGTGACACATGGCACCCCAGATTGTGCTGTTTTGCCAGCACCCACAAACCCATAAGCGGGAACACTAGTCATAGTGAGGGATTTTTTTTGGGGGGGAGGTGGGTATTGGGGTAGGTACAAGCAATGACATGTATTTATCAATCTCTCTCCCTCTAATCCCCAATGTGCCGAATGGATTTTGGACTTATCGGTCTGAGGAGGAGGCGGCAGCACAGGAGGTGGAGGGAGTAGCACAGCCACTCCAGCCAGTGGCAGACCCTGCAGAAGGTGTTGCCCATGAAGTGGAAGAGCAGTCTCCTAAAAAGGGGGGCAGGAGAAGGAAGATCTAAAGGCCAAGGGTCTACAGGACCAAGAGGTCATTTGAGGGCCTGAGGTCATGTGCTGTTGCTTCCAACTGCAGGCTCCAACTGTGCAAGGATATGATCCAGCACCTGTGTGAGGTCCTAGCAGACCTGGCACCTCAGGGGAGGGGAGGGTATCCGCTCTCAGTAGAAGAGAAGGTGACGGCAGAACTCATCTTTTATGCTACAGGATCATTCACAGGCCTCTGTCCACAGGTGAGTTCGCTCGGTCGCAGATGCCTTGTACACCAGGGCAGGCCAATACATCAATTTTGATGTTGGCCAGGAGCAGGAGGAGGCCTGGGCTGCAGGCTTCACCGCCATTGCTGGGATACCCCATGTTCAGGGAGCAGTGGATGGGACACACATCACCCTGCGGTTCCCTATTTTGACTGGGACTCACTTACTGCTCGGGGTTTGGACGGGGCAGAATTTGTAAGGACTGTCCAGGAGAGTTTCTTGAAACAGTGTGTTAATAGCCCAACTTGGGAAGGAGCCATATTAGTCCTGGTATTTGGGAGTGAGCCTGGCCAAGTGATTGAAGTTTCAGTAGGAGAGCATTTCGGAAACAGTGATCATAATTCCATAAGTTTTACATTGAACTATGCAGCCCACTGCTTCATCTAGGTGCTTCCCCAGGATGCACATCGGAGGTGAAGGTGCCCAGCTGTGATCCAAGCCTCATGGCTTGTGATGCCCTTGGTGGGCGTACCCTGGGGGGCCGAGACCTGGAGGGCCCTTGCTGACTTCTGGATGACACTGATGTTTCTGTTACTCCCTGTTCATCTAGCTGGCCTGGAGATGCCCCACTGTGAGGAAGAGGAGATTCGAAAGGTCTGGGGATGTCTGGAGTCTCAAGGGTGGAAGGTCTCGGGAGCATGGGGTCTAGTTCTTCCTCTTCCCTTGGGGTGCCCATAGGCCCTGGGGACACTCCATGGGATGCCAGGGCAGCTGGACAGAGATCCAGAAGCTCCTGCGTCACCTGGCTCTGCCAGTCCTGGAGGCCCAGATGCATCTGCTCCATGGCGCTGAGCGCTGGTCCTTTGAGACTGGGCCAAGCTCTGGAACCACTTTGCTACAGCATTCTGTGTACGAGCTAAGCTCTGGAGCCTCTCAGCATTAGCCCTGTGAGACTGGGCTGAGTTGTCAAAGCCCACAGCCAGGGCCTGCTGTGCCTCCAGAATACCTGCGTGAGCCCCAGCAATGGTCAGCTGTGTCTCCACCATGCCCCCAACACCCGTGGTCATGGCCCGATGTGCCTCCAGGATGCCAGCAATACCCTCAGCCATGGCCCGCTGTGTCTCCAGGATGTTCTGCACCCTGTCACCCATGAGGCCAAATCCCTGAGCCAGACTTTCCACTGCGGACGCCACCCTTGCAGTGTTGGCCTGGTTACCACACTGTCGGCACCACCTCCTGCGGCGGCACTCTGTTTGACTCCTCTAAACAGCCTTGCAGTCACAGCATGGTTACTGACAGCCCATCCGCAACTCCCCGGGTTTCCTGATGCATCTCCACCAGCTTCAGCATGAACGAACCCGGAGGCCTGGCATCTGGCTTGGGGCCAGCTGCATCCTCACCTCTGGCAGACTCCCAAGCCCTCGGATGTTATCGCCTCCACCTGATGTGCATCAGCGGCTGTGATGTGTTCACCAGTAACTGACTCAGAAACCTCAGCATGACCCACCATGGTGACAGTCTCTGTGTTGGTGGGTTGTGTGGTTGATGCCTGCGCTGAATCACTGGTGCTGTCCTTGGAGGATTCATCAGGGTCTTCCTTCGAGGTGTCATCCAAGGTGGCCTGGGAAGTTTCTTCAGGAGCAACAGTGGGCAGCAACACCAGAAGGGCCTGGTGCATCAGGGTCCAGTACTGTAGGAAAGAACACACATTAGTGGAAGGGAGGGAAAACAGCCCACGCAGCATGGCACTCACTTCAAAGAAGACCTTAGGAATAGGGTTCAGCTGATGCTTACTTGCATGCCAGATGTCGTAGCGTCTGCATGGTTTCCCCAATGTACCATGCCTCGGGACATCCTTTCTTGCAGCGTATCAGGTAGACAACGTTGGCCGAGTTGCAAGAGTAGGTACCGTGTACCTGGTAGATGGTGAGATGATGGCATCCGTGTCGATGATCCGGCAGGTCTTGCAGAGGTTGCTGTGGCAGGGTTGTGTGGTGTCGTGGTCACTGTTCTCCTGAAGGCTGGGTAGTTTGCTGCGGACAATGGTCTGTTTGAGGTTGCGTGGTTGTTTGAAGGCAAGAGGTGGGGGTGTGGGGATGGCCATTCAGCCTTGGATCTTCAGGTAAGCGTTCTCCAAGGCGGCCTTCACGACACACGACAGCGCAGAGTCGCTGAGCAGAAACCGATAGCCAAGTTCCGCAAAAACCATGCAGACGCTACGACAACGGATGAATGAACACCACTCGACAATCACCAGGCAAGATTGTTCTCTTCCTGTGGGGGAGCACTTCAGCAGTCACGGGCATTCAGCCTTGGATCTTCAGGTAGGCGTTCTTCAAGGCGGCCTTCACGACACACGACAGCGCAGAGTTGCTGAGCAGAAACTGATAGCCAAGTACCGCACACATGAGGACGGCCTAAACCGGGATGTTGGATTTATGTCACATTATCAGTAACCCCCACATCTTGCCTCCTGGGCTTGCAGAATTTCACCAGCTGTTCTGTCTGGAGACAATACACATCTCTTTAACCTGTGTTGAATGCTCCCTCCACCCACATTGTCTGTACATTTAAGGCCTGGCTGGCTGTAGAGATTTGCATTCTAATCAGTATTCTGTAATTTGATTTCTGTGTCTGTTTGCACTGTTTGAGAACAGATAACCACTCCATCTGATGAAGGAGCAGCGCTCCGAAAGCTTATGGTATTTGCTACCAAATAAACCTGTTGGACTTTAACCTGGTGTTGTGGGATTTCTTACTGTGCTTACCCCAGTCCAACGCCGGCATCTCCACATCATGTTTAAAAGTGGCCAACTCTGGCTGCTGGCTGATGATAAACCTCCCAGAAGGCTCGGCAGGACAAACATAACCTGCCTGTGGACTGTGCTAAGAAAAAGGTGTGAGCCCCCTGAATATGCAAGTGGCCAGAAAGGCAGACACACCAGTGATCTAATCATCAGAAGGACAAAGGACAGTAAACAGTCAAGCGGGGAGCCAATGGCCACAGAAATCGGCCCATCCACAGAAGACGAGAAGACCCATCCCACTCATGGGATACCGTTCAGGAAGCTCCGGAGGAGCATTAAGAAGACATTAAAATAACGACCCACGGGGGTCAAGGCAGTTCCAGCCTTTTGTGTTTGGACTTGACTAAATTAAACTGAGACTGCCGGTGATCGAAAGCCCCTTTGTCCTTGAAAATCACCTATGGGGGCAGGGAAGTTGGTTTATTAAATTGGGCTGAAGTTAAGACAAGCTGAGAGTTAGACAAGCTGAGAAGCAGGACCAAGCTCTCTTCCAGAATCGCAAGCTGATGTGCAGAGGTGAAGTCCAACAGCAGCCCAGTTCCGACCCTGCGCTGAGACATTCGAGCCCACCACAAAGGAACCCCTTTTAGAATTGTGAGTATCCCAGCCAACCTTGTGAAGCTCCCGAGGATAGGATAGAAGTTGATGTATTGTAATTTAAAAGTTCAGTAATCTTGTTTTGAACTGTGTAAAGTAAGATTTTATGTTGTACCCGTTAGCATTTCTCCCATAGTGATAGTATAAAGTATAAGTTTTATTCATGTGTGGTGTGGCATTGGAGAGGTTAATTCTATTGTTAAATAAATCACTAAGTTTTGAAACTCGTTTGGAGTTCGTCTTGCCTCTTGTTCTCTCAGCAGCGCACTCTGGTGAGGTCACAGTTTCAATATCCCTTACCATAAATCTGGAGTCTAGAACCGAGGGTGATCTGAGCGATTCGAACCCGATCACTCAAGGGAGACTGCTGGTCAGGAGATAAAGAACAGAGTCTCTCTGCTCTCTCTCTTGGAGACCTACTCGAGTGGAGTGGGTGTAGGGTGGCCGTTGTCCCACCGACAAGGGAGAGAATCACTCGGGCCTTGGTGGCGGTTTTGGGATGGCTGTGTGATATAAGTATCAGGCTACCGGTCAGGTATAAACGATGAGTATGGTTCAGCACTCTCTCCTGCGGAGTTGCCCCAGTGCAACATTCCCCGGCCTTTGAAATTTCAAGGCCTGTAAGAGAGAGACACTCGCAGCTATCGGCAGACCCCCAAATACCGGCCTGTAAGTGGAGTAAAGAGAAAGATCCCGCTGCAAGTATGTGATGGAATTCAGTAGGCTATATAAAAGGCTGCAAAAACACTGCCTGGAATTTCCACAGTCTGTGTTGGTATTTAAGTTACTGGACTGTGCTAAAATGACCAATATGGATAGGCTCCTGGTTTTGACAGGAGTTAAGTTTGCAGATAATACCTTATTCGACCAAATGACAACCGCCTTAAAGAAATTTTTAGGGAAACATTCTATCCCTACAGCTCTTAAGACACAAATGGGTCAGTCAGTGATAAAACAGAATGTGGAAGATACACTATTAACAGGATGGTGAGATCATATGGGCACAAACAGGCTACGAGAGTATGGCAGAAGATTGGGACCCAGATTGAAGACAGTAACCCCTTTAATGCCTATAGCAGGAGGAAGGATATGGAGAATGGTAACAGGAAAATGAACCCCAGAAATGCCCAGGGTATGATAAATCGATGTGACTCTAAATTTCATCATACTTTCAACTGTCTGAAATGATTTAATATAGTGTTTGAAGCTCCACATGACATGGAAGAATTGGAAGAGGAAAGAGATAGTGACCAGAAAGAAAAAAGGCATTGTCCTGTTAACAAAATGTTTTGCACCTGTAATGAGAGTTTTGGTTGCAGAGTCCTTCAATTGTGCTGTATTAGACAGTGGCTACACATCTGCTATGTGTGGAATTGACTGGTTAAAATGTTACCCACACTCTTTAAATACTGAAAATCGGAACAAGGTTGAAGAATTTGTAAGTTCCACAAGTTTCAGGTTTGGGGATGATAATACCCTGAAGTCACTAAAGAGTGGTGGTCTCTTGCAATATTGCCGGAGTGAATAATTGCATTAACACAGATGTTGTGTCAAGTGAGATACCTTGTTTCTGAATAGACTGTCAATGAAGAAAGCACACATAAAAACTGGATATGGAAAATGATAAGGTAACAGTTTTTGAAAAATGGTAGACTTACAATTTACACAGTTAGGACACTGTTGTGTTTCATTAATGACAAAACCTTTCGGGTAAAGAGGTTAAGGAAGTGTTATTAGCAGCCGGAAATGGGACTTTAGCTGATTAAAAAGTTTGTTGTGTTGAAACTGCATCGGCAATTTGTGCATCCATCTCCTCGGAGACTGAAAAATTTATTAAAGGATGCAGGGGTAAGAGATACTAAGCTGATAGAACAGGTCAGTGATTGCTGTGAGATTTGTAGGAAGTACAGCAGGACACCATCCTGACCAATAGTAACTCCACCTTTGGCCAGAGATTTTAATGACATCGTGGCCGTGGGCATTAAGCTCTGGGATAAAGCAAACAATATATTTATTTTGCACTTTGTAGATTTAGCAAATAGTCAATCAACCATTGTAAGTAGTAAAGAAAATAATTCTGGATCAGATCATGGAAAAATGGGTAGGGACAGAAATGGGGCCACCGGCAAAACTCCTTACAGACAATGGAGGGGTGAAATTTGCTAATGATTTTAGGGATTTGTATGAAAGCATGAATATCATAGTCATGAACATGACTGTGGAAAGCCCATTTAGTAATCGGGTGTGTGAGAGAAACCATGCTGTAATAGATGACCTGCTCCAGAAACTTTTGGTAGATTGACCAAATTGCAAGTTAAATTCGGCTTTAGCGTGGGCGGTACATGCAAAGACTTCATTGCAGATGATTGGAGGCTATTGTTCCTATCAATTAGTATTTGGTAGGAATCCTAAAATTCCATCTATTTTGACCAGCCTCCAGCTTGGGAAGGGACTACAATTTGCTCTGCCTTTGCTGAGCATTTAAGTGCACTGCGTACAAATAGAAGAGCATTTTTGGAAGCAGAAGTCTGGGTGAATTCACAGAGCTTTAAGGCACAATGTACGGCCATCAAATGCCGTTTTTCAGCAAGGAGATGTAGTGTACTATACGAGACAATTTTAATGAATGGAAAGGCCCAAGGAAGGTTATAAGCTTAAATGACAAAACAATTGTTTTGCAACGTGGAAATCAGACCATTAGGGTACATTCATCAAGGACCATGGGTATAGGTTACAAACTTGCAAATTTAGAGTAGACAAATATGATGAGGAACCAGGGTCATCTGATACTCGCGTGTTACAGAACTATGAGGACCAGTTAACTGAAATAGACAGGGTACTTGTAGAGGAACACAATACTTCAGATGAACTAGAACAGGCCATTTTTCCAAAACGACAACTACCAAAAGTTGGTGCAAAGGTGACATACTTGGCTGAAGGGTCCAGTCAATGGAAGGATGCAACTGTCATTAGTAGAGCAGGGAAAGCTACTGGAAAGTCTAAACACTAGTTGAATGTACAGAATACAGGGAAGGATGTCAAGACTACAGGCCCAATTTTACCATTTAGAGACTAAGTGCTGGGTGCGGGCGTCAAATAGATCCGAGCCCGGCAGCCGCGCTCCAGCGCGCCCATACGCTTTTCTCCGGCGCCGGTCCAGTGGGCGGGGCTTAGCGCCGCCGGAACAATAGGAGATCCGAACTGCGCATGCGCAGTTTGGAAAAAATCTGACAGAACGCGCCCGGGCACAAAACAAAAAGCAGAGAGCGGAGAGAGCCTCTCTGCCGTCCATCCTCTGGTCCGGGGGGGGAGAAGGGTGGGGTGGGAGGAGGGGAGGGGGTGTGATGTCTCATTCCTGGGGGGGGGGGGGAGGGGTGTGCAATGTCTCATTCCCTGGGGGGGGGGGGGGGGGGGAGGAGAGGGAGTGTGACCGATCATTCCCTGAGGGGGGAGGAGGAGAGGGGGTGTAACGTCTCATCCTCTGGTCGGGTGGGGTTCCGCTGCCTGTCTGCGGTCGATCCCTGGGGTCTGCCGGGGTGGTTAGACTGGGTGTCCGCGAAGGGTGGGCCTCAGCGATTCCCCTGCCGAATAAAAGTACAAGTTGGACTTTTATTTATCAGGTCGGTAAAGGCGCGGACACGAATTGGGCCGAACGCTGGTAAAGGGGGAATTGATGGTAAAGTTGGGCGCGCACTTCATTAAGTCGATTTAAATACATGCAAATAAATTTAAATCGTCGCGCCGGCCAATTTGGGCGCGCACCGGAACGGCACCCGAATCGACCATTGGTAAAGGCGCGATCCGCTAGGAATCGGGTGCGGATCGCGGCATAGGCCCGATGCCCAACTTTACCGCCATTTCAGGCGCGAAGTTTTGGTAAAATCGGGCCCTATGGATTGGGAATATGAAGGGCACAGAAATGTAGCAAGATAATAAGTCCAATCGTGAATGTGATCACAGGAAGAGATTGAGAACTATTGAAAGAACATCCCACAGCAGGAGAGAAAGGTCAAGCAGCGGTAGTACGGGATGAGTTATCAGTCAGGATAGGGGGTATAGCTTGATGAGATCTTGGAATAGGGGCAAGACTACAAATGTTACTAGGAGTTGAAGCCCAAATGCTCGTGGGATTTTGATGGCTTCCAATAAATTGGATGAAAAAGTTATAAAAGATGGCAAACAACTAGAACTGCTCAGTTGGAGTGAATTTGGGGTATACACGGAGGTAACGGGGGAAAAGGAGTTCTATCTCAGATGGATTTGCATGGAAAAGGTGCTTCTTGATGGAACATGTAAGGTAAAGGTCAGGTTTGTAGCAAGGGGATTTGAAGAAAACTTCGAAGACCAAGATTTAAGGGTGGATTCACCTACGGCAGGAAAGGTTATTTTAAAGATCATCTTGGTTCTGTTAGCTACAAAGGCCCAGGAATGCAAATCAATAGATATAAAAGCTGCCTTTTTGCAGATGCATCAGCTTCAGAGTCATTTTTCCCTGCCCTCCCAAAGAGGCAGGTAACACAAAAGAGGTACTTTGGAAGTTAAATAAATGTATATATGGGCTAAATGATGTGTCTGGAGATTGGTATTTTTCGGTAATGTCAGTTTTGTTAATGTTAGGCTGTTGCCAATTGAAGGCAGATCCTGCAATGTTTTGTTGGTACAGTAAGAAGTCTCACAACACCAGGTTAAAGTCCAACAGGTTTATTTGGCAGCACAAGCTTTCGGAGCGCTGCTCCTTCATCAGATGAGTGAAGACTTGTGTTCACAAACAGGGCATATACAGACAAACTCAATTTACAAGATGATGGTTGGAATGCGAGTCTTTACAGGTAATTAATTTGGGGGGGAATGGAAAATGTTGCCCCCTTATCTAGGTTCAAAGAAAATAAAGAGTGGTTAAAAGTGCTTTGGCTGCTGAGGCACTAAGCCTTGTAGAAGCAGTGGATATGGCCTTTTATATATCCCAGATATTAACAGAAATTTTGGGATTAGGGGATTCGGGTAAAATACCCATTGAGTGTCACATTGACAATAAATCCCTGTGGGGAAAATGTGCACTCTCAAAAAGTGTAAATGAGAAGATTGAGGATCAACATAGCCAGCTTAAAGCAGATGGTGGACAAAGAAGGCGTATGGTGTGCTGGCCTTTATCAATCGAGGGATTGAGTTTAGGAGTCCGGGGATAATGATGCAGCTATATAAGACCCTCGTCAGACCCCACTTGGAGTACTGTGCTCAGTTCTGGTCACCTCGTCACAAGAAGGATGTGGAAAAGATTGAAAGGGTGCAGAGGAGATTTACAAGGATGTTGCCTGGATTGAGTGGCATGCCTTATGAGGATAGGCTGAGGGAGCTCGGTCTTTTCTCCTTGGAGAGACGTAGGATGAGAGGAGACCTAATAGAGGTATATAAGATGTTGAGAGGCATAGATTGGGTGAATTCTCAGAGGCTTTTTCCCAGGGTGGAAATGACTGCTACGAGAGGACACAGGTTTAAGGTGCTGGGGGGTAGGTACAGGGGAAATGTTCAGGGGAAGTTTTTCACACAGAGGGTGGTGGGCGAGTGGAATCAGCTGCCGTCAGTGGTGGTGGAGGCAAACTCAATAGGGTCTTTTAAGAGACTCCTGGATGAGTACATGGGACTTAATAAGATGGAGGGTTATAGGTAGGCCTAAAAGGTAGGGATGTGTTCGGCACAACTTGTGGGGCCGAAGGGCCTGTTTTGTGCTGCAGCTTTTCTATGTTTCTAAAGGAGAAAAATCAAATTAAATGGGTCAGTAGTATCTATCAGTTATCCAATTGTTTTACTAAGAGAGGGGCTAGTTCAAAGAAACTTTTGGACATTATTAAGGAAGGGTGTGTCTTTTTGAATGTATTTTTTCAAGAAATTTATTTTTTAAGAGTGAAAGGGGAAATAGTATTCTGTGGAAAACCAATATTTATCAAAATATTTTTTTCCTCTGAGGAAGGGGAGACTGTTTAGGGAATGGGTCACCAGACCTTCAAATTGCATCCTAATTTGTAAATATTTCAATAGAAGTCACTGATATATAAAGGGGTCACAGGTGGCACTATTTTGTTGGTGGAGAATTGGATGAAAAAAATAAAGGTATTTTGTGAAGAAGCAGAACTCTTGTCTCCTTTACTCTACAGCAATCGTGAGGCTCAAACAATGAGGAAACCAAGAGGGCAGCGATAAGTGGGGGATGAAGCCAGGAAGCCAGCAATGCTTTTGTCTGTGGAGGAGGGTGGTGAGAGGCCAGCGGTGTCTATACAGGGAGGACTTGTTTAGTAGTCTCCCAGAGATTGGTGCATGCGTGGTGGCTCACTCCTGCGTGCTGATTTCAGCCTCTTCAGCAGGAATAGGCCCTTCCACCTGATTCATCATGTGAATCACGCTGCTGAAAAAACCAGCAGAATTTACTCCAGTTTTTATGCGAATTTGACACACAATCACCCCCAAGGTTTATTGGAGGATCTGTTGCCATACAGAGTAAAAACAAAATAGCCTATGAAACATCCCAATGACATCACTATAAAATCATGTGACTGGCTCTTAAAGTAACCTCTTAATATAACATCTCTCTTCCTTCTGTTGTCATGACATCAAATTACTATGATGTCTTATATTTAAGATCAACAATGCTCTTTCTGATTTGATTTATTGTCAAATGTATTGATATACAATGAAAAGTATTGTTTTTGTTTTCAATGCCATTCATAGAGTACATAGGGGAGAAGAAAAGCAGAGGGTGCAGAATGTAGTGCTGCAGCCATAGCTAGCATGAAGAAAAAGATCAACTTCATATAAGGTAGGTCCATTCAAAAGTCTGATAGCAGCAGGGACGAAGTTGTTCTTGAATCAGCTGGTACATGACCACAAACTTTTGTATCATTTTCCTGACGGAAGAAGGTGGAAGAGAGTATGTCCAGGGTGTGTGGGATCTTTGATTATACTAGCTATTTTCCAAGGCAGCGGGAGGTGTAGACAGAATCAATGGATGGGAGGCTGGTTCCCTCCCATCCAAAGGGAGGGAACCATCCTCCCTTTGTAGTTTCTTGTGGTCTTGGTCAGAGAAGGAGCTATACCAAGCTGTGATAAATCCAGAAAGGATGCTTTCTATGGTGCATCTGTATAAGTTGGTGAGAGTTGTTGTGGACATGCCAAATTTCCTTAGCTTCCTGAGAAAGTAGAGGTATTTGTGGGCTTCCTTAACTATAACATTGGTGTGAAGGACCAAGACAGATAGTTGGTGATCTGGATACATAGAAACTTGGAAGCTCTCAACCATTCCACTTCTTCCCCATTGATGTAGACAGGGGCATGTCCCAAGCTGCACTTCCTGAAGTTGATGACTATCTTCATTTTACTGACATTTTGAGGGAGAGATTATTGTCGTTGCACCAATTCACCAGATTCTCTATCTCCTGTACTCTGTCTTATCATTGTTTGCGATCCGACCCACTACGGTAATGTCATCAGTAAAATTGAATTGGTGGGGAATTTGACCACACAGTCATAGGTATATAAGGAGTATAGTAAGGCAGAAGACACAGCCTTGCAAGGCACCGGTGTTGAAGACATAGTACGCAATCAATAAGAATGTCAATTGGAAGGATGTCTCTTCCTCTTTGGTATACAATGTTCTGGAATTTGGCTGTCCTTGACCCTATAAGCATGATTTGGAACTTCAATAGACAATTCTTCCATTGGAAATAATCCTGCATAATTCTCATGTGGCATAGTAGCATAGACACAATCATCAGGCAACTCCCATTCAACTAATGCTTCCATAGTGGTATTCACTAGGGACTAAAGAAATTGGTACTTCTGGAAATGATTTTGAGATAACAATTATGGCGTCATCAAACTAGTTTATTTTCAGTTTGAATCGAGTAAGAAATTGGACTGGTTTTGCTAAAACTAAGGCTGGTACCCATTTCTCACTAGTTGAAGTTTATTTATTACTGTCACAAGTAGGCTTACATTGACACTGCAATGAAGTTACTGTGAAAACCCCTAGTTGCCACACTCCAGCGCCTGTTTGGGTACACTTGAGGGAGAATTTAGCATGGCCAATGCACCAAGCCAGCACAGCCTTTCAGACTGGGAGGAAACTGGAGCACCCGGAGGAAACCCACGCAGGTACGGGGAGAATATGCAGACAGTGACCCAAGCTGGGCATCTGGCACTGAGGCAACAATGCTAACCACTGTCACCATGCCACATTAGTGGCATAATTACAGACTAACACTCGAACTCCTTGTTGAAATGAGTATTGTTTTGCCCTCACTTCTCATCTAGCAACTTGAGATTGTTGTTAACACTCTACTATCTCTGAAGTTTCTGGAGGTAAAAGCAAATGAAATGTAGCTCCCAACTTTCTCTTTAAGAATAGTAATGCAATGAGCCTGGGTAGTCGCATGAGAGTCGTTTCTATAAGATGCCAAAAAGCTATTCACACAACGTGATGATGAATCTCGATCTCTTGAAGCTTTTAAAGAATGTTTCAAGGATTGACAACTCTTTCAGCTAATCCATTGGTTGATGGATGATGAGGTGCATATTTTATATGCTGAACACCTCTCACTTTGAGATAATTGACAAACTCCTGAGAAGTAAACTGTGAACCATTTCATTAAAACTGTTCCAGTTTACCAAATCTTGCAAAAATGTTATCAAGTTTTTCAATGGTTTGTTCAGATGTAGTAGATCTCAACAACTTCTGGCCACTTTGAGTGTGCATCAATTCAGACTAAGAGTATGTAACCCTCAAACTGACCAGCAAAATCTAGCTAATCGATGAGATGATCCCTCCTACCATAGGAAGTGATCCCTGGTGTTTGTGCCCTATCCAATGGAATATGACTAACTATTCTTTCCCATGTCATGCCAACCTAAGCCAGGAAGCTGGAGTCTTCCCCAGGGCGTGGGCCGAGGTAAATATATAGAGGATCTGAATTTCTCAGCATCAGGACATCTCCCCCACTCTCAGCATTGATAATATTGTGGGCCTGTGTGCTACACAGCTGGGAGCCTGGCATTGTCCTAGTCCCTTGCAATTTATCCTTGGATCAAGCAAGAAGTGGCAAGTTTGCATCAAATGTGTTAGTGTACTGGGTGGTGCACAGTGGTCAGTCTGCTTGTTGCTTCTTGCTCACAGTATAACTACTACAACAGTAAACAGCCATTATTCAACCAAGTGTGAGATGAACAACAATAGAATATGGGCAACCACAACCTTCCAAATAGAGGCACAGTTCAAGAACTATTTTATTGTAAACAAGATTACTGCTGTTGCTGAGTGCCATTTCTTTTCCAGTCTGTTTTGATCTTTGTAGTTGTGTTTAAGTGCACACTGTATTCTGATCTGAAACCTAGATTCCCGGTGGTAGCTCATGTTTATAAATCTTGTTTTCAATGACAGGCTTAATTCCAGCTCATGAAAAATTGTTTGAGATTGTGCACATTCACAGAAAACATTCCACTTGTCCTTTGCTTCCCAGAACACGACTTAAATCTACATTTATAAATAATGAGAATAATCATGTGCAAATGTGTAATTGCTGATTAGTGTCCTGTGGAAGGACTGTTGACAATTATTCAAATACTTTGCTTAAAATTAAACAACCATTGCCATTTTTTTCATTGAGCTGTGTTTTGTTCTCATGTGGAAATAAGCTAACGTGGTTTAGATTTGAGATGTGTGGTTCAGATCTCGCCTATCATGAGAGGTAATGAAAAATCTTAGTCAGATCACTTAGCAACCAAAGTGTTGCTAAAGAACAAGGCACAAAGCACTGAAGAGCTGAAAGCAACCTGCTTCCATCAGACCAGAATGTAGATTCTGCAGGTGGGTTGGTGTGGTGTTTGCCCCTTTAAGGGGCAATCTGCCAAGAGGTCATATAACCTGGGTAACCAATCAGGGATCACCTTAGCAAGTGCGAGCTTCTGCATCAGTTTGATCCTGGAAGTTGACTGGCAGCCATGAGGCTGCAAGCCTCTATTATAGTTGTATGTAAATAAACATTGCAGTTGTTATTTACCTAAATGGTGAACAGGAATTATGTCAGTGGGATTGGAGGGAACAATCACAAGGACCATGGGGTTGAGGAATTCAAACTGAGCACTTTCCTTCATAGGGAAACTCACCATTTGTTGCTGGATGGTTAAGCTGCAGGGAGAGTTTGGAGGGGAATAAGTCAGTCTCTTTGTTCTGTGGTAACGTGGCCCCTTTAAGGGGCAATCCTTTGTGGCCATGTGATTGGGCTGGACCCTATGGAGGAGGTTAAGCAGGAAGTGGGGCCAATCAGGAGGAAGGACAAGTGTTTCTCTCAGTCCCTTATCTTGTATATATTATGTGTAAGACCATTATATATGATATAATATAAGACCATTTTAACCCCTGACCTTCAATCATCATGTTGAGGTATAAGTTTTATTTTGCTGAGGGAACCAGGATGGATAGTCTCTGGGTTTATGGCTAACTTGTGGCATTTTGCAAAGCACCACAAATTTGGCCCACCTTTGGGAGAAACGTTGAGAGACTGTTTGGCCTGCGGGATTAACAGCACCACAATGCAAAAAAAAACTATTGGCTGAAACTAAAATCTCTTCAGAAAAAGCCATTGAGGTTGCCTAGCTGACTTAAAACACTGAGCAGGATGTAAGGTAGGCCCAATGAGCTGAACAATGTGTGGCGGGGGAAACAGTGCTGCAAGGAACAGCCCGAGTGCGGGTGCAGCAGAGCCCGAGAGGAGCAGGAGGAGTAGTACAGCACCAGGAATGGAAGTTTGTTTTCAGTGTTGTGGAGTACACTCCCAGGAAATGTGGTGTAAAAATTATATACGTTTTTGTTGCAAGAAGGTGATTTGCAGGCTTGGTGCAGAGTAAAACAAGCAGAACAGAATGCACAAAAAAATAGTTAAAAGACAACACCATTAAACCAGCTGGCTGAGGAACCCAACAATGGATCCAAACATACAATTTAAACTAGGTCCACCTATCGAGTTAGTTCTGTTGGTCAATGGCAGATTCCTGAAGATGGAGTTTGACACTGGAGCTGTGGCTACAGTCACAGTGAACAAGTATTCAGCTACCTCCAGAAAGGTCTGCAACTCTTGAGGTTGACACATTCAGAAGTCATTTTATCAACCTACATGGGAGAGATCCTGAAGACAATAGGGTCAGTTACAGTAACAGTATCCCATAGGAACCAAAAAAAACAATTAACTGTTCGAGTGACTAAGTGAAACAGACTTTGCCTCGTGGGTTGAGACTGGTTGAAACAATAAAATTGGACTGGCTGTAGATAGTGTTCAGGACGGAGGTTTTCAGGAGCTCCTGTGCAGGTATCCATAAGTTTGCCGAAAGGAACTGGGCTGGACAAAAGAGCTGAAGCCAGAACTTATTTGAACATCAGAGTTGTGCCAAAACTCTTTCAAACCTGCCGAGCACCTTTTGCACTTCAAGTGGAATTGGAGTTGAAAAGATTGGAAGACTTGGATGTCACAAAACCAGTTCAGCTTTCTGAATGGGTTGCACCTTAGTCCTAATTTTGAAGCCAGATCCACATTGAGAATCTGTGGAGACTGTGGGGAATTTTACTGCCTCACCTACCCGAGGCCAATGGAGAATGCTGTTCTGTGAGCCACGCCTGCCCCAATTCCAGTGTGGGCGAGGCAGTAAAATTCCAGCCCAAAAGTTAACTGTCAACTGGGGAGCTCAGATAAACCGATACCACAGTCCCAGGATTGAGGACCTTGATGCAAAATAAAAGGGAGCTTTAAGTACACGAGGTTAGATTTCAGTCTCGCATACCAGCAGATGGAGCTGGATGAAGACTCCCAAATATTGGTCACCATTAACACCCACAAAGGGTTACAAAGGGTGGGCGGCACGGTAGCACAGTGGTTAGCACTGATGCTTCACAGCTCCAGGGACCTGGGTTCAATTCCCAGCTTGGGTCACTGTCTGTGTGGAGTTTGCACATTCTCCTCATGTCTACGTGGGTTTCCTCCGGGTGCTCCGGTTTCCTCCCACAGTCCAAAGATGTGCGGGTTAGGTTGATTGGCCATGCTAAAATTGCCCCTTAGTGTCCTGAGATGAATAGATTAGAGGGATTAGCAGGTAAAATATGTAGGAATATGGGGGTAGGGCCTGGGTGGGATTGTGGTCGGTGCAGACTCGATGGGCCGAATGGCCTCTTTCTGTACTGTAGGGTTTCTATGATGATTTCTATGATCAGTGCACACTATTGCCATTTGGGGTCTCATTGGTGCCATTTTCCAGCATACTATGGAAAGTTTGTTACAGGGAAATGAAGTGGTGGTATACTTAGATGTCTTCATTACTGGAGCGTCCCCTGAGGAGCACGGGAAACCTAGAAGAGGCCCTAGAAATGTGCAGGTGCAACAAAAAAGTGTTGGCATTGCACCTGTTGGAGATATTGCCAGTCTCAGCTGCCCATATGAAGTCCTGGATCAAGACGGATCCATTGCTCTCCAAGAAGATAGTGTTACAATGTTGACACTATGGCAAGGTGGAGCAGATCAGACCCTACCTACAGCATAGCACAGAGTTAACATGAGGGTGGTGTGTTATTGTTGAAGAGAGGTGGGGGGGCTCATGTCATAATGCCACCCCAGGAGTGAAGTATTTTATTACAGGAGCTGTATGATGTACAACCTGGGCAGAACAGGATGACAGCATTGGCCTGGCAGTGACAGATTGAAAGAATGGTCAGCCAGTGCCCAAATTGTCAAACCCAGCAGTCATTGCCGCCAGCAGAAAATATGCATCCAGGGAATGGTGTAGCTGGCCTTGGTCACAATTGCACATAGATTTCACTGGACGGGATACATGCTCCTCATCCTGGATGCTGCACATTCAAAATGGCTAGATGTCCAGCCAATGAAGTCTACCATGGCCATAATCAACAGATTGTGGCAGATCTTTGCCAACAATGGCCAAGCATTTCTGGCTGAGTTCTGCCAAATGGGATATACCACATCCATTCAGCCCCTTGCCACTCAGCCTGAGAGCAAGCTGTGCAAACATTTGAAGCTTCAATGAAAAAGCAAGTTCAGAGGCGACTGACCTTGTACTCGGCAAGTTTCTTGTTTACAATACTGCACCTAACGCTGCCACCAGGGTTACATCAGTAAGTGGATGAGATCCTTGAGTACTTTGCATCAGTATTCACAAAGGAGAGGGACGCATTGATTGGTGTCTCGGAGGGGTATGTCAACCCTCTAGAGCAAGTCATCATTACGAGGGTGAAGTGTTAGGTGTATTAAAAATCATTAAGGTAGACAAATCCCCACGGCCAGATGGCATCTATCCCAGATTACTGAAGGAGACGAGAGGGAATTGCTGGGCCTCTAACACAAATCTGTTTCCTCGTTGGCCACAGGTGAAGTCCCAAAGGATTGGAGGATAGCCAATGTTGTCCCGTTATTTACAGGTAGCAAGAATAACCCAGGTAATTATAGGCCAGTGAGCTTGACGTCAGTGATGGTGAAATTGTTGAAGATTCTTAGTGATAGGATCTATACACATTTGGAACTGAATGGTCTTATGAGTGATGGGCATGGGTTTTGTACAAGGGAGGTCATGTCTCTCGAATTCAGTGGTTCCCAAAGGGTGCGGCGTGCCACACTGGTGCGGCAAGAGAGGATGGCAAGTGTGGCGGGAAGATTCAAGGACAATCAAAGAAACATTTAAACATGGATTAGATATTTTTCCAAAGTGATTGTTTGATACTTTCTAAATGTCCCATGATCACATTATAAAGTAGTTGTGTTCTATGTTATGAATCAAGCACTGCTAGGAGTTTTTTTTTGTTTTTGAATGAATGTATTTCTTATCAATAAAAAATTTGGTGTGGCGCGAGCAAATTTTTATTCTGAAAGTGCGGCCCAGTGGAAAAATGTTTGGGAACCACTGCTCTAATTTGAGTTTTTTGAGGTGACAAAAATGATTGAGGGAAGGACCATGGATGTTGTCTACATGGACTTTACTAAAGCATTTGACGGTCTCTCATGGCAGGCTGGTGCAAAAGGTTAAATCACACGGGATCACGGGTGAACTAGCTAGATGGATTCAGAACTGGCTTGGCCATTGACAGATAGCGGTGGAAGGTGTTTTTCTGAATGGAGGTCTGTAACTAGTGGTGTTCTGCAGGGATTAATGCTGGGACCTCTGTTTGTAATTTATACAAATTACTTGGAAGAAAACAGCTTGTCTGATTGGCAAGGTTGCGGATAGTGATGAAGATTGTCAGAGAATACAGCAGGATATAGGCTGGCAAATTGGGCAGAGAAATGGCTGATGGAATTTCAGCCAGACAAATGCGAGGTGATGCATTTTGGTAGATCCAATTCAGGTGGGAGAAATAAAATAAATGGTAGAACCATCAAGAGCATAGACACACAGATCTGGGAGTACAGGTCCACAGATCCTTAAGTGGCAGCACAGATGGAAAAGGTGGTTAAGAAAGCATGGCATGCTTGCTTTCAGACAGGGCATCGAGTATAAAAGTTGGCAAATTATGTTGCAGTCATAAAACATTGTTTAGACCACATTTGGAATACTGTGTCCAATTCTGGTTGCCACACTGTCAGTAGGATGTGGGGACTTGGAGAAAAGATTTACCAGGATGTTGCCTGGTATGGAGGATATTAGCAATGGAGAGATTGAATAAACTGGGATTGTTCTCCCTGGAAAGATGAAGGCTGAGAGACGACCTGATTGAAGTTTATAAAATTGAGGCATAGTGAACAGTTGGAAGTTTTTTTTTGCCAGAGCAGAAATGACAATTACAAGGGGAGTGGTGTGACTAGTGGTGTGCCGCAGGGATCGGTGTTGGGTCCATTGTTGTTTGTCATCTACATCAATGATCTGGATGATAATGTGGTAAATTGGATCAGCAAGTTTGCTGATGATACAAAGATTGGAGGTGTAGTGGACAGTGAGGAAGGTTTTCAAAGCTTGCAGAGGGATTTGGACCAACTAGAAAAATGGCAAATGGAATTTAACACAGACAAGTGTGAGATATTGCACATTGGAAGGACAAACCAAAGTAGAACGTACAGGGTAAATGGTTGGACTCTGAAGAGTGCAGTTGAACAGAGGGATCTGGGAATACAGGTACAGAATTCCCTAAAAGTGACGTCACAGGTGGATAGGGTCGTAAAGACTGCCTTTGGTACATTGGCCTTTATAAATCGGAGTATCGAGTATAAAAGTTGGAGTGTTATGGTAAGGTTATATAAGGCATCGGTGAGGCCAAATTTGGAGTATTGTGTACAGTTTTGGTCACCTAGTTACAGGAAGGATGTAAATAAGGTTGAAAGAGTGCAGAGAAGGTTCACAAGGATGTTGCCGGGACTTGAGAAGCTGAGTTACAGAGAGAGATTGAATAGGTTGGGACTTTATTCCCTGGAGCGTAGAAGATTGAGGGGAGATTTGATAGAGGTGGATAAGATTTTGATGGGTATAGATAGAGTGAATGCAAGCAGGCTTTTTCCGCTGAGGCTAGGGGAGAAAAAAACCAGAGGGCATGGGTTAAGGGTGAAAGGAGAAAAGTTTAAAGGGAATATTAGGGGGGGCTTCTTCACGCAGAGAGTGGTGGGAGTGTGGAATGAGCTGCCGGATAAAGTGGTAAATGCGGGGTCACTTTTAACATTTAAGAAAAACTTGGACGGGTTCATGGATGAGAGGGGTGTGGAGGGATATGGTCCAAGTGCAGGTCAGTGGGACTAGGCAAAAAATGGTTCGGCACAGACAAGAAGGGCCAAAAGGCCTGTTTCTGAGCTGTGATTTTCTATGGTTCTATGGTTCCTATGGGATAAAGGTTCCATTTCCACTCCATCTGACGAAGGAATAGTGCTCCGAAAGCTTTTGGTATTTGCTACCAAATAAACCTGTTGGACTTTAACCTGGTGTTGTGAGATTTCTTACTGTGTTCACCCCAGTCTAACGCCGGCATCTCCACATCATAAAGGTTCAGTACAGATGTGTGGGGGAAGGTTTTTTACACAGGGTGGTGGGGGCCTGGAATGCACTATCAAGTGAGGTGGTTGGGGCAGACAAGTTAGCAACATTTTAAGACTTATCTGGATAGACACATGAACAGGGATACAGGTGGTTGGTCTAGATAGGACAATGTGATTGGTGGGCCGAAGGGCCTGTTCCTGTGTTGTATTCTATGTTCTTTGTCTGCATTTCAAGATTGGTTCTATGCTGGATTCCTATTGAGGGTGACAGTGCTGGAATTCCTTGGAGAGTCATAGAAGTCATAGAAACCCTACAGTGCAGAAGGAGGCCATTCGGCCCATCGAGTCTGCACCAACCACAATCCCACCCAGGCCCTACCCCCACATATTTACCCGCTAATCCCTCTAACCTACGCATCCCAGGACTCTAAGGGGCAATTTTTAACCTGGCCAATCAACCTAACCCGCACATCTTTGGACTGTGGGAGGAAACCGGAGCACCTGGAGGAAACCCACGCAGACACGAGGAGAATGTGCAAACTCCACACAGACAGTGACCCGAGCCGGGAATCGAACCCGGGACCCTAGAGCTGTGAAGCAGCAGTGCTAACCACTGCGCTACCGTGCCGGTAGCCGGTAGGATGAGTAGGAGGACATTAAAGTTCATTCCATTGCTGGGACATAACCAAGATTGCAGCAGAAATGACCATGCATTGTTGCCTCTTAGCCGCTATGTGTCAGTCATAGTTCAGGCGTAGTATTCCCATCACTGAGCCAAGGATCTGTGTGATTCAAGTATCTCTTCAGCACATTCCTAGTCCACACCTCCAGTGCAGTACTGGGGAGTGCAGCTCTGTTGGAGGTATTGTATTTCAAATGTGACATTTATCTTGTACAAGACCTTGCCTGTTCTCTCAGGTTGACCTAAAAGTTCTGATGGCAGGATCTGAAGAAAAGCGGAGAAGTTCTCCGTGTTCATAACAATATTTATATCTCAAACAATATCATGAAAATAAATTATCTGATCATTACCTCACTGCTGTGTGGGGGAGTTTGCTGTGCGCAAATTGTTGCCGAGTATCTGACATAACAGTGACTACACTTCAAAAATATCATCAGCTGAATAGTACTTTGGGATATGCTGAGAGCACACTTCAAGCATGCACTGGTAAAATGGCAGGGGAGGGGGGAATTCTTTCCCTGCATATCTTTATCGTGTTCCCAGTCTGATCTGTGAACTCTCTGGACGGGATTTTTCCGGCCGCACTCGCCCCAAGGCCGCAAATTTCCATCTGAGGTCAACGGACCTTTGCATGTTCCGCCCTCACCTGCTACGATTCCCCCGTGGCGGGTGGGATGGGAACATTCCTCCCTCTGTTTACTACAATTTTCTGATACTAGGCATTGGATTTTCAAATGACCATTGGGTCGGGGATCAGTGCTGGCGGGATTTGAAAATCGTGACCCTCCGGGTCCCACTACCTCTCGGGCAGTTTTCAAAGTGCTGCTGGGGATGAAGGTGCATGCAGGGAATGGGAAACCCACCAATTACAACCCAGTGAGCTGGTTAAGGGGGTGGGGGCATAGTGTTTGGGAAAGCAATCTTGAACTCTGATTTGAACAATCCCAAACTGACTGAGGCCAACTGGCACACAGCTGTTGGGGCACTAGGGGCAAAATGTTTGTTTCCCATTGTGGATACCTGAAATCTGAGGTGCCAACTAGCAGTGGGCCAAAGATACCCAGGTTCAGTGGATTGGCCATGCTAATTTGCCCCTTAATGTCCCAAGATATGTCGGTTAGAGGAATTAGTAGGGTAAATACATGGTGTTACAGGGATAAGGCTGGGTAAGATGCTCCATCGGAGCATTGGTGCAAACCCGATGGGCCGAATGGCCACCTTCTGCACTGGAGGAATTCTGATTCCAAGTGCTGCACTTCAATGTAGTGTCCATGTCCGTTTTGCCTTGTTTTTATCTGTCAAGACACTTTCGTAAGCTGGCTGCTCTTCTCAGCAAGGCAGTGGCAGCCTCCAACATGGTTGTATCTTCCTTTGGCCCTGCCTCCAGCTTTTTAGACATTCTCATCTCAAATTGGACAGAAATCTAGCCTCCTGCCCAACTAGGGCATTCACATTTGAACATAATATTGCACTGTTCAAAAGTGCTGGGACCCCAAAATTATCTGCCTGTTGGGTTCTCAAACCTGCATGAAAATCTCACCAAGTAAGTTGGCAGACACTTTGAAAAGGAAGGTAAATCAACATAAAAATGAATTGGAACTGAGGGAAAGAGTCAGTGAAACAAAACAATGAAAGGATCAAAACACAAAGCGGGACTGTAGAGGAATATGGGAAAAGCAACAAAGTCTGAAAATGTTTCAGGCATTCGAGATGATGTAGAGGATTACGAATGTTGTCACAGAGACAAAGTTTGAACACAGGGCACAAGCTGAGCATTAAGGCCCATGGGGCAGTGAACACAGGGAGAGGGTAGAGATTATGCCTACTAGGAAAAGGATTCAGGGAGGAACAGGAACCTGCTTGGGCTTCTGGCTGTGGTGGAAGCAGTGAGATTTTAATGCTGACCTCCACATCCCAGGAATTATATATTGGCCTCAGAGGGCCTGCAGCATAAATTCACCAGAATGAGAGCTAGATTCCAAGTGTTAAATTTGGAGGAGAGGTTGCATAAATTAGAATTCGCAGATAGGGTTGAAAGAAAAACTATCGTCCTGGACTCCCCAACCAGTGGATAATCTAAAAATTAGAGGCAGACCTTTCAGGAGTAATATTAGGAAACTGATTTACATGCAAAGGGTTGGAATTCTCCTCCACAAATGGCAATTGTTGCTAAATCAAGAGTTAATTTTAAATCTGAGATTAGTAGTATTTTTGTCAACCAAAGTATTAAGGGATACAGGGTAAAGTTGGTTATAAAGTGTTTGCAGATCAGTCATGATCTACCTGAGTAGAGGAATAGACCCAAGGGCTTTAATGGGCTTCTCTCCAGTTCCTAAATCCTGAACTTATCCACCTGACCCTTCATCTCACATTGAGGTGGAAGGGGGAGTTGGGTCTGAGTTAATGTGAGCCTCAAACAAACTCCCACAGAGTAAGAACATGAGAAATATGAATCAAGTAGGTAATTTAGCCCCTCATGCTTGCTCCATCATGCAATAAGGTGAGAGCTGATCTGATTGTGGCCATAATGCCAATTTCCTGCCTGTTCCCACCCTCAAGTCAAAAACTCCCTTGTAGGTGCTATGAGACTTTAGGAAAGATTCCCAGATGTACCAAATACAGAATAAAGAGTTAACGGCGGGAGACTGGATACCGTTGTAACTAATATATGATGTCTCATAATTAAATAGCTAAAATTTGGTGGAAAGCAGAAATATAGGGCAGAATTCTTCGGCCGTGTGGATCTAAAAGCTGGAAATTCCCACCCAACCGTCAATGGCATTTCACATTCTCTGCAACCTGCCTGCTAATATTCCAGGAGCGGGTGGGATGGGAGAATTCCAGCCATAATCTTGTGTAGAGTACTGAGATTGTGTAGAGTTCTGTGAATGAATTGTACAAATAATAGGCTGTGCCAGCATCTTTAGGGTAACAGGAAAATCCTTAAATCTCATCTTGATTTTGGCCTTCTAGATAAAACATGTCAGCAGGTAGTTTCTGTCAACTGTTCATACACACCATCTGAAACATGGTGGCAGCAAACAGGGTATAAAGACCCAGAAAAACTCCAAGTGAAGATTGCAGACCTGAAAGACCTAGAAATCCACAGAAGAAGGACAAAAAGATAAAAGATTGAAGACTCATCTGAGAATGTTGCATAGTGAGTGCAGCAGATGCAAGCAGACACACAGATCACAATCTACAAGACAAACTACTGAAGCAGAAAAATATCTAGAGCTTTGGACCAGCATGGAGTCTACATTGCCACTCCCAGAATCCTTCTAAAACACAAGGTTCACAACCAGTGCAATACTGGGATAACTGGAGGAAGTGATTGAGATACAGAATATTTTAGGTTAGCATAAGAAGGAACAAAAGGTCAGGTCAGTACTTTACCCTATGCAGTAGGGGCTATTATAGATGATGTAATAGAGAGACAGGAGGTGATGAGATTTTAATCAAGTCAAGTCCTCCAAGCATTAGAGGTGTACTTCAATATAAAAAACAATTTAATCATTGAGCGAGTGAAACTTAACAAGAGGAAACAATAAACAAATCCATGTACTCACTTGTAAATTACCTGTACAGACTCTCCAGAATTATGATTGTAGGAGCCTCCAAGATTGAGTGACCATTATAGTAATTGGGATCTACCAGATTTCTTACAAAGATTCAACTCTCATAAAGGCAGTTCAAATAATGTGACTGACTGAGCTTAGGAAGCTAAAGCAAAGAGCTGTTCGTGAGGAAAGTGATGTCCCTTGAGCAAAGAATGAGTTAAGTCAGTCAATATATCAGACAAAAGAACTGAGGATGCAAAAGCCTGTGAATCATAGAATCCATACAGTGCAGAAGGAGGCCATTTGGCCCACCAAGTCTGCACCAACTCTCATGCACAGCACCTTACCCAGGCCCTATCCCTATAACCCATGTATTTACCCCACTAATCCCCCCCTAACCTACATACCTTGAGGCAGTAAGGAGCAATTTAGCATGGAGGAAATCCATGCTGACATGAGGAGAACAGTCACCCAAGGCTAAAATCAAACGTGGGTCCCTGGTGCTATCAAGCAACAGTGATAACCACTGTGCCATCATGCTGTTGCTAATCAGGAAAAAAGCGCACCAGCCACCATCTTGCAATGTTCTTGGTGTGGTGGGAAAAACCTGTACAAATGGCAAGAATGTCCAACAGAGTATATGAACTGTGAAAAGTTAGGACACTTCAAAACTGTCTGCCATCTAAAATACAAGTAGCTCACAGGAAGAAAGAGAAAGCAACAACAAGACCAAATCAAGAAGTATAAGAACTACAGAAAAACATTCCCATGAGAAGTCAACAAAATGCAAGATAATTCTTGGAGCATTAAATGGTCACCCCACAGAATTCAAGCTAGGTATTAAGTAGAGTAGCTTAAAAGTATTACATCACCTTCCATGATTCAGGAGAGACACTACAAAAAATTAACCAAGATTGGGATACAAAATAAAGAAATATTAAACCCCTGCATGTCATATAGAATCAGGAGTCGTCGTCATTGAGCAGAAAAGCATGTTTGCAGTTGAGGCTCATTTACAAGGTTGAAGAAATTGCTGATGAGCAGTCCAGTAATGCATTCAGAAATGAACTTCCATCCCTATTTTCAGGCGTGGGAAAGCTGAAAGACTTTCATAAACTTAATGGCAGATGATAAGCCTATATGTCTCTTCACAGTGAAGAAGTTCTTTCACCCATTCTTAGACAAAATCAAGAGAGAGAGATTGAATACAAGTTACAACATCTCTGCAGTAACCAAATTGATAATGTTATGTTCTGGAATATTTGCAGTACCGAAGTTTAATGGTTCAATCAGAATCTCATAGAAACCCTACAGTGCAGAAGGAGGCCACTCGGCCCATCGAGTCTGCACCAACCACAATCCCACCCAGGCCCTACCCCCACATATTTACCCGCTAATCTACGCATCTCAGGGGCAATTTTTAACCTGGCCAATCAACCTAACCCGCACATCTGTGTGGCCTTGACTCAATTAAACAAGTCAGCGTGCAATCTACCTGGTAGCATCAGTGGATGAAGTTTCTTACCAAATTAGCAGAAAGAACCCTCTTCACAAAATGGAATGCCAACAGTGGCTTTTAGCAGTAATCTCAGGACAAAGAGTCCAGATTGCTAACTGCTTTAATCATCTCATTTGGTCATTGTTCTAATGGGTTACCATTTAGAATTGTTTGTCCCTGAAATGTTCCAAAAAACAATGTTTTACAGCCGGGAAGGCATGGAAGGGGTCATTTGCCAAATAGACAACATACAGATACATAGTTCATCAAAGGAAGAACATGACAAAGCACGAACACTCTTCAAAGACTGAAGAGAATGGCAAATGTGAATTTGCAATGCCTTTGATAAAATTCCTGGGTGTACGTTGTATAAGTTTCCAGAATTGCCACCAAGCCACAGAAAACCAAATTGATGAGAGTTCCCACAATCTTACAACATTGCAGAATTACAAGGATTCCTTGAGATAGTCAATTAAGTGAGTGGGTTCCTACCACACTTGGCAGAAATCAATAAGCAATTACAATCTGACTGTATAACAAGGTCAACAATGGTGCTGGAACATGGAGCAGCAAAATGCTTATGACAAGATCTAAAATCTCTTTCATAAATTCTAATGCACTATGATCCAGCATTGTTAACAGTTGTAGCAGTAGATGTATTATCTACCAGTTTTGATGCAGTGTGATTTTAAAGGACAAAAAGGCCCAACTTATTACACTTCAAGATGTCTCACAGACACAGGACGTATGCACCCATTGAGAAAGAAGCATTAGCAACTACATGGGGCTATGAGATGTTCTTTGATTATACCATGGGATTAAACTTTAAAATTGAAACTGATGACAAACATTTGCTTACTCTTAACCTAAAGGAAATTGCAAAAACACCTCCCATAGTTCCATGTTGTAGAATGAGATACAATTCAGTTAGAGTATATGTGTATGTGTGAAGTACCTGGTACATTGTCAAGAATACCAAATGGTAGGAGTCAAACTGGAAGATTTAATTTTATTGAAGTGGAAGCATATACTTTTTTCATTTACTAAAATTTGCGATCCACAGAAAAGAGATTAAGTAAGCACAATAGTAGGGTAACTGTAGGAGTTTTTCGGAGAGCTATGCATTATGCTGGCTTCATGTGGGAGATTTCTCTTTAATACAGCTCAGCAAATACAAAGAACTCAGACAGTAAATTCTGTAAATACTTTATTGACCCAGGCCTGGTTCCATCATGAGGGAGAGCAATTTAAGTCAACTCAAATTACTCTAATTACAGAATGTCTTGATAATTTAGTTATACTTCAGAAATCATCTGCCTGCCTACTCTGGCCATCTTAATAGGATGGACCAATCATGTTAATATGGCTTATTTACCTTGGCCAATTACATCCTACTCTCTGGCAGCATGAGTATTCATTGGTCTGTGAAATCCAGAAGTTCTCACCCACTTGTCTCTTAGCAACCTCTATTACGTAGGTAATAAGAGTTCAAAGGTACCTTTACCACTGTCTTTTAGTTAGAAGTCATAGAGTTCCCATTCTCACTGTCTGCAAAGCATTTCTTGTCAGTAAAAAATGAATTGTCCCATTCATTTAGTGTCTGGGAACTATACTGGTAAAACTCTGCTCTGTGGCTGTATTGTTCTTAAAGAATGTGGTTCATCTCACTTAGCTTTCATCCCATTATGCCTTGGGGCAGTCTGTATTTGGCCAATGTGTACAGAATACTTTCAAAAATACATTTAAAATCTCTGACAGTTATGTGTTTCTGTGCAACTGTAACTTAATTCCACGTATATCATACTTTTCGGTACTATATTCATTTCTAAATTAGTCTACCCCAATTTTCTTAGCCTTTTAGTACCAAGGTGACATGATGGCACAGTGGTTAGTACTGCTGCCTCACAGCGCCAGGGACCCAGGTTCGATTCCCAGCTTGGGTCACTGTGTGGAGTTTGTACATTCTCCCAGTGTCTGCGTGTGTTTCCTTCAGGTGCTCTGGTGTCCTCCCACAGTCCAAAGATGTGTAGGTTAGATGGATTGGCCATGCTAAATTGCACCTTAGTGTCAGGGGGTCTAGCTAGGGTAAATGCATTGGGATTGTGGTCGGAGCAGACTCGCTGGGTGAAATGGCTGCCTTTTGGACTGTAGGATTCTGATTCTATCCTTATTTTCACTAACAGTAACAAATTCATCCAAGTAAAAGAATATTGTCAAAACGGATGGCCAGATTATACTTGCAACAACATAGTACTTTGCTAATACCTTGTACAGAGAACACAATCATTGATTTCTTAGTTATTGATGACAGACCACCTTCCTAAAACATTGCCACTCAACATTCTTCATAAAATTCATCAAGGTCACTTGGGGATAGTGAAGTGTCAAGCAAGGATTCAGCAGTCAGTTTTTCACCTCTCATGCAATCGGCGTGACGATGCAGCAAGATCACCCTCAGTCTTTATCAACCCTGATTCTCACTCCCTCCTGCAGGAATGTCATTTGCCATCTGTATCATCTCGGTCATGGAAGGAGATCTAAGAGATTGCTCTCTGGAATACTGGCTGTGCCAGTGCAGCAGGCACTACCACCCCTTCCTCCTCAGTTTTGCTCCTGCCTCTGGAGAGCCAGGCACCTCAATTCACATCTCCTCTCCACTTCATGTGCCATAAGACAAATAGCCAGTCCCTCAGGCTCCATCTCTCCCTCACGTTAATCACTGCAAAAATAAACAGTTAATGGATAGCTTTTTCCTCCTAGAGTTCACCATTTGCACATTCATCTTCAGTCACTGCATTCTGACAGCCACTTACTCATCTGCTGGCCACCGCATTGACCTGTCCTTCATTTGGTCCCAGAATGGACAAGATCCACATCACCGATGCCCCACATGGAGCAGCCACAGCGAAGGCCACTGTACTGCATCCTGAGCTCTTGTGGGGCACAGGTATTGTCTCACGCTTTACTCCAAGGCCTTGTATGCAACTCTGTCAAAACACACCTCGACACAAATCTAAGGGGTCGGCGTGCTCTCCTCGGCCAGTGTGACCTTGGTCACTGTCAAAGAAGATGAATGTGCTTGCCCACTCAGCCAATAGTGCAGGGAGACCATAGCAATCACTGAATATGGAGGTCAGTGTGCCAAGGGTTAGCTGCTGTGCAGAAACCAATGGCACACACACACACACACACCAGTGGTGGTTTAGTGGGCATAATTGTGTGAGAAGTCAGATTACAGGCATGTTGTAGCTGAACAATCTTGGCTGCAATGGAATGCTCATTATTGATGTACTTCACCATTAGACTTGCCCTTGTAATTAATACGTTTACAGCTCCCCGCCCAACCCCCACCCATCGGCTCCCCCCTTCTGCCCTGCCTGCAACATGAGTGGATCCCTCAGTCTGTGATTGGCCATCCACTCACTGCACCAGCACGAGCTCCCCTTGCCAGTGTCAGGGCTCTGAGGTAGAGGCACAGAGCAGTCATTTTAAGACTTGGCTATCTTCCCCTTTCAGCACTAAGTCCTCCCTCCTTCTAGGTTCACCTCTTCAGTCCTCCTGGACCCAAGGTCTTCTCCCCTTTGTCCTGGTTCCAATGCCCCTGTAATCCCTGTGCCTTCAACCTCCAGTCCCTGTCCCTTCTGTTAAGAATGCACCTATCGACTTGTGGTGCCTAAAGAATAATAAGATACGCTTTCTGAACTCTTAGTGCTCTGCCACTCTCCAGGATTGCCACGAATTGAACAATGGACTCCCCTTTGAGTTGGTCATGTATATGAAACCTGAAACGCTCTCAATCTTCAATAGCTTGGGAAGGAAGCATAATTCTTGATGCGTCTTCTCAACTGGTTTTTCAGGTTTTACCAAACTTCTTAAAACAGCAAAGGTCTTGCTCCCTATGGTACTTAAGAAAACTGGTACAAAGTCAACGTCCACATTATTGACCGTCAGATAAGCACTGAAGTGCTCTGTATAAGGTATTCAGCGCTCTGCCTCTTTGTCAAATGGGCCTATGGCATCAAATTTGGCCGCCATTCTGTCCTGAGGCCAGCAGGAATTTTTTGTTCCCAATGAGTCATGACCTGAAGGTTTCTTCCGCTATTGCCAGTAGCTGCCCACTTCCAGTGACAGCCGCTCCCTCGACAACCCTTGTTAGCATTCCTTCCCCACCATCAACTGCAGACAAGAGTCCCCTGTGCGACTGCATCCTGTGATGTTTTCTGCCATTCCAAGTAAATACAAGAGACCCCCCTGAACGGACAGTTTAAATGAAGCAATGGTGGTTTGAACACTCTTTCTTGTTTTTTGTGGGGTTGCCATGCTTCAGTTCATTTCCACTGCCATTCCACAAAGTCCAGACCAATGCTTGACCCCTTCTACCTTCACCAGAACAGAATGGCAGCAGAATGCACAGGCCATGAGGCAACCTCGTTGCCAGTTGTTTAGTCTGCTCCTATTGACTATGGTGCCTAAAGAACCAGATTTAGGCTTGGTAACTTGAACACTGGGAGCTCTTAAAGGTGTGCACTGTTCCACAGTAAGATCTGAAACTGCACAAGTGGGTCCCACACTGCGAGAAGCTACACCCCCAGGGATCACCCGACCTGCACTCTTAAAGGGGCAGAAAGCACCCAAAATCCCAACATGCATGATATACATATATCACACCTTCAGTCCCTATTCCTTCAGCCCCCTATCGCTTCAGTCCCTATCCCTACAGCCCCTGCATCTTCACCCTCTGTACTTTCAGCCTACCTGCCTTCAAGCCAGGTGCATTGATCCCTCACGATGCCACTGCATCTCTCTTGCTAGTTCCCCCAAGAAACCAGTTAGCTAATTAACTGCAGTTCTCACAGTAGAGTGTATTTACCCTGTCTAATTTACAAGAAAGGAAAAAACTTAGAAGGCACAATTTTAATTGCTAGTCACACCACACTCCCACTGCAGTGAGGTCGGAGAATTTGGCAACAAAGAACAATACAGCACAGGAACAGGCCCTTCGGCCCTCCAAGCCTGCGCCGCTCATGTGCCCAACTAGACCACTCGTTTGTATCCCTCTATTCCCAGTCTGTTCATATGGCTATCTAGATAAGTCTTAAACGATCCCAGTGTGTCCGCCTCAATCACCTTGCTTGGGAGTGCATTCCAGGCCCCCACCACCCTCTGTGTAAAATACGACCCCCTGACATCTGTGTTGAACCATGCCCCCCTCACCTTGAACCTGTGACCCCTTGTGTTCGTCACCTCCGACCTGGGAAAAAGCTTCCCACTGTTCACCCTATCTATGCCCTTCATAATTTTGTACACCTCTATTAGGTCGCCCCTCATCCTCTGTCTTTCCAGGGAGAACATCCCCAGTTTACCCAATCTCGCCTCATAGCTAAGACCCTCCATACCAGGCAACATCCTGGTAAACCTTTTCTGTACTCTCTCCAAAGCCTCCATGTCCTTCTGGTAGTATGGCAACCAGAACTGGACGCAGTATTCCAAATGTGGCCTTACCAATGTTCTATACAGCTGCAACATCATATGCCAACTTTTATATTCTATGCCCCGTCCAATAAAGGCAAGCATGCCATATGCCTTCTTGACCACCCTCTCTACCTGTGCTGCCACCTTTAAAGATCTATGGACTTGTACACCCAGGTCCCTCTGTGTGTCTATACACCTGATGGTTCTGCTATTTATTGTATAGCTCCCCCTTACATTAGATCTACTGAAATGCATCACTTCGCATTTATCTGGATTAAATTCCATCTGCCATTTCTGCGCCCAATGTTCCAGCCTATCTATATCCTGCTGTATTCTCTGACAATGTTCATCACTATTCGCAACTCCAGCAATCTTTGTGTCGTCCGCAAACTTACTGATCACACCAGCTACATCTTCCTCCAAATCATATATATATATCACAAACAGCAGAGGTCCCAATACAGAGCCCTGCGGAACTCCATTAGTCACCGACCTCCAACCGGAAAAAGACCCCCCCACTGCTACCCTCTGTTTTCTATGGCTAAGCACAGTAAGAAGTCTCACAACACCAGGTTAAAGTCCAACAGGTTTATTTGGTAGCAAATACCATAAGCTTTCGGAGCACAGCTTCTTCGTCAGATGGAGTGAATATCTGTTCTCCAACAGTGCTGCCACCTTTAAAGATCTATGGACTTGTACACCCAGGTCCCTCTGTGTGTCTATACTCCTGATGGCTCTGCTATTTATTGTTGCACTGTTGGAGAACAGATATTCACTCCATCTGACGAAGGAACTGTGCTCCGAAAGCTTATGGTATTTGCTACCAAATAAACCTGTTGGACTTTAACCTGGTGTTGTGAGACTTCTTACTGTGTTTACCCCAGTCCAACGCCGGCATCTCCACATCATGACTTCTATGGCTAAGCCAGTTCTCCACCCATCTAGCTAGCTCACCTTTTATCCCGTGAGATTTAACCTTTTGCACCAGCCTGCACTTTGTCAAACGCTTTACTAAAATCCATATAGGCGACATCCACGGCCCTTCCCTCATCAATCGTTTTTGTCACCTCCTCAAAAAACTCAACCAAATTTGTGAGGCATGACCTCCCTCGTACAAAACCATGCTGTCTATCATTAATGAGATTATTCAGTTCTAAATGCGCATATATCCTTTCTCTAAGAATCTTCTCCAACAATGTCCCTACCATGGACATCAAGCTCACCGGCCCATAATTATCCGGGTTATCCTTGCTACCCTTCTTAAATAACGGGACCACATTCGCTATCCTCCAATCCTCCATTCACTAGCCAAATCTCCATTCACTGCAGCGGGGTGGGAAAATCCCACGGGCGCTAACAGTGATAAGATTCTGGCCTTAGTCTAATTACTTAGTATTTTCCAGTTACTGATTTATTACAAACTAGATTAGGTTTAAAGAACAAAAACTCTTAAAACTCACCAAACACTCAGTTTGCACTCCGATTTCTCAGTTGCAATGCTGCAGTTTCTACTTGCTTCTGGCACTGCTGGGACTGGATCTGATTAGCTGGCAGCTCTTGTGGGCAGACTTCATTCCAATAAAGGTGGTCAGACTCTGTCCTTTAGACCACTTGCAGTGCATTATCATTACAGGGCAGACTCTGTTAGATTGGTGGGTTTGTGACTGGCCTTGCTAACAGGAGACAAGTACCTGCAAAATGCATCCCAGTTTGTTTGAGGGACACGTACATATTCACCTAGAGTAGCAGAACTATTGTATTCATGAGGCAACCAGGTTTTTCTTTGTCTAATTTTGAAAAGTCTGGAGGATGAATGTGTTGATAGTGAATCATCACAGAAGACAAAGGGCCAAGAAGTTAATGGTCCTAAATCTGTACACATTGAGAACTGGTCCAGGTAATCAGATCAGATAATTTCTGAATCACTGGTTTAAGTATTTTTAAAGCACTCTCTGAAGATAAAGTTGCTAGTTCTTTATGAAGATATATTACGCCAGGAGAACTTGGCAAATGTGTAAACATTGCTGTAAGTGGAAGCTTTATAAATGACTTGAAAATGGATTGGTTTGAGAATGAGCAGATCGTCCCTGACAACACCTGGTAGAGTTCTGCTTGCCAACGGCAAATGGGGGAAAAAAGTATTCCAGCAGCCACTTGATTTGAAAACAAGAGAGATGAATGTTTCTCCAATTAGCAGCATGTCTCAAGGAAACTGTTTGCTGAAGCTGCATTAATTATAGACCAGATTTCTCTGGCCATTCACGCTGGCAGGATTTCCTTGTCCTGCCAGCAGTGCACCCCCTGTTGCAGATTTCCTGGCAGCGTAGGGTGGCTTCAATGGAATTCCCATTGACAACAGTGGGATCAGAAGATCACGCTACGGGCAAACAACACACCGCCTCCCACCGCCAAGGAAAATGTTGAGGGGAGAGCCAGAGAACCTCGCTCCACATGGGAATATCCTCAACTTTGACAAGTCAGAGACAGGACAACACATTTGCTCGAAGGTTTGGAGAAAACCAATACTTTTCTATATTGATGAGAATCTGGAGATTCTGAATGAATTACAAGTCATGTATGCAACTCATGGCCCCCTCCCGACTTCAAAAAAGAAACACTTGGAGTATATTCATCGAGGTATTGAGCCCTCCAGCCTGGAGGGAACAGAGCATTGGTTCTGGAAAAAGCAAGGAATAACGAATTACTGACTTTGAGCCTACAGCTGCCTAGTATCTACATCTAATAGGAGTCAGAGGTGATGGTTTAGGTGACTGGCTGATTACCCAGTGGAAGGGTTTGTGTTGAGTTTTGTGGTACTAGGAGGAGCATGAGTTCCCTGTCATTCAATCTCAGAACTAATTTCCTCCAACCTAGAGGCCAGTCACAGTCACCCAATATCAGGGTATCCCAGACACGGGTGAGGGTGCTGTCAGGTGAGTGCTTGTCTTTGACCCACAGCCCAAATGCGAATGAGGTTCAGCCCTCAAAGTGGTTCAAAGACCACCTGATGGGTGAAGTGGCACATGTTCCAAAGTCATTAAGGCTGAAGAAGCCATAGGCCACAGAACCTGAGAAGAACTTCCATTGGGAAGCAACACATCTGGTAAAACAGGTAAAATCAAACCCTCTAAGAAATGAAAAGTACTCTGAATGAAAACTACTTCAGACTAGGTACACCTGGCTATTCACATTATCTGTGGTGTTCCTATGACAAAGAGAAATGCATTGCACTTATATAGTGCCTCAGGACCTCCTGAAGCACTTTGCAACTGATGAAATACTTGTGCAGTACAATCACCCCTGCGAAGTAAATGGAGCAACCAATCTGCACACAGCAAGATCCCATAACAAGCAACTTGAAAACTAGCTGCACTAAATAAATAAACTCCCCTGAGTTCCTTCAAAATGTGAAGCTCTTATGGAATGTCAATATGGGAGTTTTATGTCCCTCTTGAGGGAAGCAGGGGATTTGGTTTTTGAGATCTCAACTGAAAGATAGCACCTTCAACACAATACTGCACACAATGACATGATAAAATTGTCTGCCTTCATGGCACTGGATCGAGGTAGGGGTGGAAAATTCTAGCCTATATCTCCAGGTTTTCAATGTAACAAAGGAAAGCTAACAAAACCAGTTCAGTGAAAGACCACCATCTACCTCAATCTTATGTCAATGGATGTTAATCATGTGATTTAAGTTGGTTCTCTGATACCAAAAGCGTTTTTCCCAAAACTAAAACACTGAGACAACCTACAGAGCAACACTGACAAGACAATAGCTCAAGAGAAAAGCTGTACTAGTTTTGCTTTTCCAGAACTGAGGTTTTTAAAAGTTTCCCAGCCTGCTTCCAAAGTTCCAAATTCACCTGTTAAGAATTGGAACCTAGGGATACAATATATTGAGTGCCTGTCTACACAACCTGCTGAACGGTTTTATTTCAAAGGAACTTGCAGTTAATTTGAAACTGAACCTTGTCATAACCTATCTGAACTACAATTCCAGAGTGGGGAAAAATCTCCTTTCCTCATCGGACTCTCAAAGACACATGAACATTTAATTGGTTTAATATTTGTGAAGTACACTACCTTTCTTTAATTGTAGATTTCTTGAGAGGTTGATGTGTGACTAACATAACATCCAGCCTTTCGAGGTGAGTGTATGAATGAATAATCCTCCTTGTTTAAATCCATAGAAGTTTGCTGCTTGTGACTTTTAAATTAATGACATTAACAGGGGTTTAGAAACACATACATCCACCTTTTCAAAACAAACCACACTGATTACAATGGGAAGGTTGTTCAAAGATGTGTAGGTTAGGTGGATAAGCTATGGTAAATGTGCAGAGTTATGAGGACCTGGGTGGGATGCTCTTTTGGAGAGTCAGTGCAGACTCAATGGAACGAATGGCCCCTTTCTACACTGTAGGGAATTCAGTGATTCCATGAAGGTTTCAGTTTATCTCCCTTCCCCTGTCCATAATAGAAAATAGGTGCTGCATCCAGGATTTGACTAGTCGGACTAAAACACCTGAATCTGACAACAAAGTAAGTTGGAAGCAAAGAAAGGGAGAATGTTTCAGGTATCAAACTCTCTTTAAAAACAATTCGCACAGCAGATTTTAGTGCATGAACACTAACCTGCTGAAATTTCTGTCAGTTATACTGAGACAAAGGCTAATCTCTGTGCCTATTAGCTCAGGCTGGAGACACACTAGAATGTCATAGAATCATAATGTATGGCACGGAGACAGGCCTTTCAGCCCAAACTGGTCCATGCCAACCAAAAAGCCCATTATAGCTAACCCCATTTGGCCCACATCCCTCTAAACCTTTCCTATCCATGTTTCTGTCCAAATGCCTTTTAAATATTGCCAATATTCCTGCCACTTCCTCCGGCAGCTCATTCCACATATGCACCACTCTGTAAAAATGTTGCTCCTCAGGTTCCCATTAATTCTTTCCCATCTTCACTTAGACCTATGCCCTCTAGTTCTCAATTTCCCCAACCCTGGGAAAAAGACTGAGTGCATTCCCCCTATCCATGCCTCTCATGATCTCATATGCCTCAATAAGATCACCCCTCAGTTTCCTACACTCCAAAGAAAAAGGTCCTAGCCTGTCCAATCTCTCACTGTAACTCAGTCCCTTGAGTCCTTATAAATCTTTTCTGCACTCTACAGTTTAATAACATCTTTCTGATACCAAGGCTTTTTACTCTTATGTGAGGAATAAAAGAATGACCAGGGTGAGGTTAGGGCCGGTCAAGGACAGTAGTGGGAACTTGTGCATGGAGTCAGAAGAGATAGGAAAGGCGATGAATGAATACTTTTCTTCAGTGTTCACCAAGGAGAGGGGCCATGTTTTTGAGGATGAGAGTGTGATACAGGCTGATAGGCTGGAGGAGGTAGATGTTCCGAGGGAAGATGTATTAGCAATTTTGAAAAACCTGAAGGTCGATAAGTCCCCTGGGCCAGATGAGATATATCCTAGGATTCTTTGGGAGGCGAGGGATGAGATTGCAGAGCCTTTGGCTTTGATCTTTGGGTCCTTACTGTCCACGGGGATAGTGCCAGAGGACTGGAAAGTGGTGAATGTTGTTCCTCTGTTCAAGAAAGGAAATAGGAATGACCCTGGTAATTATAGGCCAGTTAGTCTTACTTCGGTGGTCGGTAAGTTAATGGAAAAGGTCCTGAGGGATAGGATTTATGACCATTTAGAAAGATGCAGCTTAATCCGGGATAGTCAACACGGATTCATGAAGGGTAAGTCTTGCCTCACAAATTTGATTGAATTTTTTGAGGGGGTAACTAAGTGTGTAGATGAAGGTAGAGCAGCTGATGTCATATACATGGATTTTAGTAAGGCGTTTGATAAGGTTCCCCATGGTCGGCTCATGAAGAATGTAAGGAGGTGTGGGATAGAGGGAAATTTGGCCGATTGGATAAGTAACTGGCTATCTCATAGAAGTCTAACAACACCAGGTTAAAGTCCAACAGGTTTATTTGGTAGCAAAAGCCACTAGCTTTCGGAACAGGCTGCCCCTTCGTCAGGTGGGTGGGAGTTCTGACCACAAACAGGGCACAAAGACACAAACTCAATTTACATGAATAATGATTGGAATGTGGGTCTTTACAGCTAATCAAGTCTTAAAGGTACAGACAATGTGAGTGGAGGGAGCATTAAGCACAGGTTAAAGAGATGTGTATTGTCTCCAGATAGAACAGCTAGTGAGTTTTCGCAAATCCAGGCAGGTTGTGAGGGTTACAGATAGTGTGACATGAACGCAATATCCCGGTTGAGGCCGTCCTCATGTGTGTGGAACCTGGCTATCAGTCTCTGCTCAGCGACTCTGCGACAGAACGGATTACTGCAAAGAAGTGTACCGACAACTGAACAACGAGGAACACTACAGACAGTTACCCGCAGATCCGACCAAAGAACACACCCGTCAACTCAACAGACTAATCAAGACTTTTGATCCGGACTTTCAGAACACCGTCCCTGCTCTCATCCCACATATTCCCCGTGTTGGAGATCTCTACTGCCTCCCGAAGATACACAAGGCAAACACACCCGGCCGTCCCATCGTATCGGGCAATGGGACCCTGTGCGAGAACCTCTCCGGCTACGTCAAGGGCATCCTGAAACCCATTGTACAAAGAACCCCCAACGTTTGTCGCGACACGACGGACTTCCTACAGAAACTCAACGCACATGGAGCAGTTGAACCAGGAGCACTCCTCGTCACAATATTCCTCGGCACTCTACACCAGCATCCCCCACGATGATGGCATTGCTGCAACTGCCTCAGTACTCAACGCCGACAACTGCCAATCTCCAGATGCAATTTTACAACTCATCCGCTTCATCCTGGACCACAATGTCATCACCTTCAATGACCAGTTCTTCGTCCAGACACACGGAACAGCCATGGGGACCAAATTCGCACCTCAATATGCCAACATCTTCATGCACAGGTTCGAACAAGACTTCTTCACTGCACAGGACCTTTAACCGATGCTATACACTCGATACATCGATGACATTTTCTTCCTTTGGACTCATGGTGAACAATCACTGAAACAACTATATGATGACATCAACAAGTTCCATCCCACCATCAGACTCACCATAGACTACTCTCCGGAATCGGTTGCATTCTTGGACACACGCATCTCCATCAAGGACGGTCACCTCAGCACCTCACTGGACTGCAAGCCCACGGATAACCTCACGATGCTCCACTTCTCCAGCTTCCACCCTAAACACGTAAAAGAAGCTATCTCCTATGGACAAGCCCTCCGAATACACAGGATCTGCTCGGATGAGGGGGATCGCAACAGACACCTCCAGACGCTGAAAGATGCCCTCATAAGAACAGGATATGGCGCTCAACTCATCAATCGACAGTTCCGACGCGCCACAGCGAAAAACCGCACCGACCTCCTCAGAAGACAAACACGGGACATGGCGGACAGAGTACCCTTCGTCGTCCAGTATTTCCCCGGAACGGAGAAGCTACGACATCTCCTCCAGAGCCTTCAACATGTCATTGATGAAGCCGAACATCTCGCCAAGGCCATCCCCACACCCCCACTTCTTGCCTTCAAACAACTGCAAACAGACCATTGCCCGCAGCAAACTACCCAGCCTTCAGGAGAACAGTGACCATGGCACCACAAAACCCTGTCTCAGCAACCTCTGCAAGATGTGCCGGATCATCGACACGGATGCCATCATCTCACGCGAGAACACCATCCACCAGGTACACTGTACATACTCTTGCAACTCGGCCAATGTTGTCTACCTGTTACGCTGCAGGAAAGGATGTCCTGAGGCATGGTACATTGGGGAAACCATGCAGACGCTACGACAACGGATGAATGAACACCGCTCGACAATCACCAGGCAAGACTGTTCTCTTCCTGTTGGGGAGCACTTCAGCGGTCATGGACATTCAGCCTCAGATCTCCGGGTAAGCGTTCTCCAAGGTGGCCTTCACGACACACGACAGCGCAGAGTCGCTGAGCAGAGACTGATAGCCAGGTTCCGCACACATGAGGACGACCTCAACCGGGATATTACGTTCATGTCACACTATGTGTAACCCCCACAACCTGCCTGGATGTGCAAAATCTCACTCGCTGTCCTGTCTGGAGATAATACACACCTCTTTAACCTGTGCTTAATGTTCCCTCCACTCACATTGTCTGTACCTTTAAGACTTGATTAGCTGTAAAGACTCATGTTCCAATCATTATTCATGTAAATTGAGTTTGTGTCTTTGTGCCCTGTTTGTGATCAGAACTCTCACCCACCTGACGAAAGGACAGCCTGTTCCGAAAGCTAGTGGCTTTTGCTACCAAATAAACATGTTAGACGTTAACCTGGTGTTGTTAGACTTCTTACTGTGTTTACCCCAGTCCAACGCCAGCATCTCCACATCATATCTCATAGAAGACAGAGGGTGGTGGTGGATGGAAAATTTTCAGACTGGAGACCAGTTACCAGCGGTGTACCACAAGGATCAGTGCTGGGTCCTCTGCTATTTGTGATTTTTATCAATGACTTGGAGGAGGGGGTTGAAGGGTGGATCAGTAAATTTGCTGATGACACCAAGATTGGAGGAGTACTGCATGAGGTGGAGGGCTGTTGTAGGCTGCAAAGAGACATTGATAGGATGCAGAACTGGGCCGAGAAATGGCAGATGGAGTTTAACCCTGATAAGTGCGAGTTGATTCATTTTTGTTGGGCAAATTTGAATGTGGATTACAGGGTCAACGGCAGGGTTCTGAGGAATGTGGAGGAACAGAGAGATCTTGGGGTTCATATCCACAGATCTCTGAAAGTTGCCACTCAAGTGGATAGAGCCATGAAGAAGGCCTATAGTGTGTCAGCGTTTATTAACAGGGGGTTTGAGTTTAAGAGCCGTGGGGTTATGATGCAACTGTACAGGACCTTGGTGAGACCACATTTGGAATATTGTGTGCAGTTCTGGTCACCTTACTGTAAGAAGGATGTGGAAGCACTGAAAAGAGTGCAGAGGAGATTTACCAGGATGCTGCCTGGTTTGGAGGGTAGGTCTTATGAGGAAAGGTTGAGGGAGCTCGGGCTTTTCTCTTTAGAGCGAAGGAGGTTGAGAGGCGACTTAATAGAGGTCTATAAGATGATGAGGGGGATAGATAGAGTGGACATTCAGAGACTATTTCCTCGCGTGGATGTAGCTGTTACTAGGGGGCATAACTATAAGGTTCATGGTGGGAGATATAAGAGGGATGTCCGAGGTAGGTTCTTTACTCAGAGAGTGGTTGTGGTGTGGAATGGACTGCCTGCTGTGATAGTGGAGTCGGACATTTTAGGAACTTTCAAGCGGTTATTGGATAGGCACATGGAATACACTAGAATGATAGGGAGTGGGATAGCTTGATCTTGGTTTCGGACAAAGCTCGGCACAACTTCGTGGGCCGAAGGGCCTGTACTGTGCTGTACTATTCTATATTCTATAAAACTGAACACAATACACTCCAGGTGCAGCCCCACCAACTGCAACATAACTTCCCAACTTCTATACTCAATGTCATTTTAAAAAAAACACCCACACAGACCGTTCTAAAGTGCACAAGAATTAAATAGATAGCTTTCAACCATTGGATCTGAGCCCTGAAGATAAACTATGTTTATGAAGGCTTAAGAAAAAAGTACTGCTGGAGGAGTTTAAAAACTGTTTTCCAAACTGGCCAAAATTCAGAGGAACAAAGGTTTCCAGGGTCAGAAAAGTGCCATCATGGCTGATGACCACAACTTTAACCCACAAACATCCTAAACCAAAGCAAAGTTGGGTCAGGTATCTCCTACCAGCACAGGAGAGATTTTTAAAAGAGAATGAGGGTAAACAAATGGATTCCAGAGGGAAGGAAAGTAGAGAAGACATCTTAGAACAATCCCCAACTTTTAAAAAGAATCTGGAAAGCAAACCAGCAGGATCCCACCCTACTTGTTTCCAATGTCGCAAGCCAGGCCACAAAAAACTCTTCGCTCAACAAGAAACAAACATAGGGCTTGTGGTAAAAACTGTGTCCACAGCCTTGAAAGTACCGAGCCCAGACTCAGCAGAGATGAGCGTCGGAAAAAAATCCTAATTGGACTTCCTGCAAGAGGAGACAGACTCATTTTGCACCAAACATTCCCACAAGAGAAATGATAGGTTTCCAAGATAAAGGGTGTTTTTAAATATTGCTTACCACAGAGTTTGCTGATTTGTTACCTGAAAACAGAATAAACAACACAAGAAAAGGAGATTACTGGCACACATTTAAATGTGCATCATTGGGGTATGACTGTTGGGAGTGGGTCGGAGCACACACATGGGGGAAGTTGATCTATTGCGAGCAAATGACTTGGTAGAAAGCCAGATACTGTCCCGATGGATCAAATACAGTCCATAGGAACTGGGGAGATACGAGGGAACCAGCTAAAATTGTTCAACTGCAGAAAGCTGAAAGCCTGAACATCCTATAGGAGGTAATAGAGTCGACACAGGTTCTCTCCTCTCCTTCACAAAGTTCTACTTCCCTTTTAGTTCTGTAATCTATTAATGATTTGAATGAGAATATAGGAGGCATGGTTAGTAAGTTTGCAGATGACACCAACATTGGTGGCATAGTGGCAGTGAAGAAAGTTATCTCCGATTGCAACGGGATCTTGATCAATTGGGCCAGTGGGCTGACGAATGTCAGATGGAGTTTAATTTAGACAAATGCGAGGTAATGCATTTTGGTAGATTGAACCAGGGCAGGACTTGCTCAGTTAATGGTAGGGTGTTGGGGAGAGATAGAAAACAAAGAGATCTAGGGATACATGTTTATAGCTCCTTGAAAGTGGAGTCACAGGTGGACAGAGTGGTGAAGAAGGCATTCAGCATGCTTGGTTTCATTGGTCAGAATGTTGAATACAGGAATTGGGATGTCTTGTTGAAGTTGTACAAGACATTGGTGAGGCCACACTTGGAATACTGTGTGCAGTTCTGGTCACCCTATTATAGAAAGGATATTATTAAACTAGAAAGAGTGCAGAAAAGATTTACTAGGATGCTAGTTTGAGTTATAAGGAGAGGCTGGATAAACTGGGACTTTTTTCTCTGAAGCGTAGGAGGCTGAAGGGTGACCTTATAGAGGTCTATAAAATAATGAGGGGCACAGATCAGCTAGATAGTCAATATCTTTTCCCAAAGGTAGGGGAGTCTAAAACTAGAGGGCATAGGTTTAAGGGGAGAGATACAAAAGTGTCCAGAGGGGCAATTGTTTCACCGAGGGTGGTGAATGCCTGGAACAAGCTGCCAGAGGTAGTAGTAGAGATGGGTACAATTTTGTCTTTTAAAACGCATTTAGATAATTACATGGATAAGATGGGTATAGTGGGATATGGGCCAAATGCGGGCAATTGGGATTAGCTTCGGGGTTTTAAACAAAAAAGGGCGGCATGGGCAAGTTGGGCCGAAGGGCCTCTTTCCATGCTATAAACCTCTGACTCTATGACCTATTGATATAGAATGAGTCAGGATAGAACCCAGAAACATTAGAGGCCAAAGGAAGGTCGTCAAGATTACAATAGGTCAAAGAAGGGCCTCAAAACCAACAATAATATGATACAAGGGGAAATCTCAGGGACCTTTACGTGGTTTAAAATGCTACACCCATCTCATTATCCACAAAGTAATTGTGAAAGACCTTCTATTGAATGCTAATGGACTTTAATCATGTGATTGAAACTGGTTCTGTAATACTGAGACCCCATTATCCCAATATTCAGAGAGGCCTGGGCAGCAGTTTCAATTTCAGCTGAAAAGAAATTGCATCACTGTCACAACAGCCTTGAGTGCCTGCCTACATGACCTGGTGAACAGTATTCACTTTCAAGGAACTTCTGTTGATCCTCATTTGATCCCAGCCATTTGAATACACCTGAACTACAGTTCCAGAGAGGAGAAAAGTGCCCTTCCTCACCTGACTCTCAAAGACATGCAAAATGTTAACTATTCTGTTGGCTTAATACTTGTAAAGTGCACTACTTTTTTAACTATGGGTGGGATTTTGTGTCCTCGCTGGTCCCTGAACTGTAAAATTCTGCCTGGGGTCAACAGACCTTCCCGTGCTTCACCCCTTGCCCGCTCCCATGGTAGGTGGGTCAGTAAAATTCCAACCTGTATCTATCTTGGGAGGATGATGTGTGACTGATGTAACATTAATTTTTTCTGGGGACATTGCATGAATAAATAATAATCTTTGATTAAATTCATGAAAATTTGCTCCTCATGACTTTTTAATTGTGCACATGCTAACAGCTGTTTTAAAGGACACACATCAACCTTTTCAAAATTAACCACACTGATTGTTGGCAGAAGGAAAGAGAATTGAGGGTTTTAGTTTATCTCTCTCTTCCCCTGCCCATTACACCATCCATTAGGTTGAGGTTAGAGTGATCCTACTACAAAATTCTACTTGCACCTTGCATCTTGCGCAGTCGTGTTATGTGGGGTTATCACTTATGCTGCATTTTTTGGGATTTCATTGAACTGATGAAAGAAGTAGGGAAAATGGTTTATCTTATCAACCAGACTTCTGATATTTTGCTGTTAGGCTCCCAATTATTCACACTGGATCATGGCTTGGACTTGAGATGTTATTATTAAAGAAAGGAACTCTAAGGTATGAATGTTCATGTTATATCTTCAGTGTTTGGACAGGTTTCTTTTTAAACTTAATTTTTGTATATATATATATATACATTTATATTCTTTCCTGTGTCTCTGTCTGTGTCATACAGTCTTTGATCACCAAGACATGAAATTGTTCTCTTTTGAAATGCCAAATCAAAAGTTTAGTCCAGATATTTTGAGTGTCGTTGGATCACACATTGGGAGGATTCATTGGCCATAATTTCCCTGGAGTGGATTGCCAATCTGCTCTGAGTTAGTTATCCTGAAAGAGATTCAAAGGGGCAATCTATGGAACCAGAGGACTTGGGCGAGGACGTAAATTAATATTTTTCATCTGTATTTACTGAGGGAAAAAGACATTGTAGCTGGAGATTTCAGTTGGGACAGTGAAGTTCTAGAGCACATTAAGATTAATAAGGAGGAGGTATTGGATTTTTTTAGCAGGCATAAAGGTGCATAAATCCCCAGGGCCTGATGAGATTTATCCCAGGCTGCTATTGGTGGCAAAGGGAGGAGATTGCAGGGGTACTGATGGAGATATTTAATTTTTTGCTGGCCACAGATGATGTGCCAGATGACTGGAGGATACAAATGTCATACCTTTATTCAAGAAGGGCAGCAGGGATAATCCAGGTAATTACTGGCCAGTTAATCTAACGTCAATGGTAGGGAAATTATTGGGAAGAATTCTGAGGGACAGGATTAATTAACACTTGGAAAGGCAGGGACTGATGAAGGATAGTCAGCACAGATTTGTTAGTGGGAGATCCTGTCTAATTTATGTAATTGAGTTTTTGAAAAGATATCTAAATATATTGATGAGGGTAGTGCAGTTGATGTTGTTTACATGGACTTCAGAAAGACCTTTGACAAGGTCCCACATGGAAGGTTGGTCCAAAAAATTGGAGCCGATGGGATCCAAGGGCAAATTGGCAAATTGGATCCAAAATTGGCATGTTAATAGGAGGCAAAGGGTAATGGTGGAGGGCTGCAGGTAGAGTTTAAGGCAATTGATGATCACCACAACCAAGACTAGCTTTCCATTCCAGATGTCATTAGGGTGTTTGCAGAGGCTGCTGTTTTACTTTCCATCCCAGAATTATTAATTAATTGAATTTGAATTCCACCAGTTGTCATGGTGATCTGGGGAAATTCTAAGCCATTCATAGAATCCCTCCAGTGCAGAAGGAGGCCATTCGGCCCATCGAGTCCGCACAGAACACAATCCTATCCAGGCCTTATTCCCGTTACCCCACATATTTACCCTGCTAATCCCCTGACACTTGGGTCAATTTAGCATGGCGAAACCACCTAACCCGCACAGCTTTGGACTGTGGGAGGAAACCAGAGCACCCGGAGAAAACCCACGGGGAGAACGTGCAGACTCCACACAGACAGTGGCCTGAGGCTGGGATCGAACCCAGGTCTCTGGTGCTGTGAGACAGCAGTGCTAACCACTGCGCCACCGTGCCGCCCATTTGGCTTGTCTCTCACCACAATGGAATTGAGCTGCTCTGTGACTCCAGTGATCACTTCATTTTCTCCCATCTCTTGGTGCTTTCTTTTTACTTCTATTGGTACTTTTTGTGGAGGATGAACCACAGGATCAGTAGTGATGTGATACTCAAAATCTTCAAAGCATCAAACTGTCCTGTTAAAAGACTGCAGGAACATATTTGTCCCAGATCTTTCTGGATTTTGATCAGAGTGTGCTTTTCAATGTGTGTACCACCTTCAACCCTCTGTGTCGCCTCCATCACCTCATGGTTTACTGAGATAATCTGCAGCTCCTCATAATTGCTCAACCCTAGGATCCTTTTTCAGTGAAGTAGAACATACAGTTAACATATTTTCCTTTAATTTGGGTTCTTCCTCCCTGTTGATTCTTAGTTCTGTCAAATGCCATTTACCTTGTTCAGGTTCAAAGCACTCTTCCTTGGGTAACCATTTCCTTTCAAATTTTCAGGAAAAATCTTCTGGTATAGTCTGAGTAAGATGATACTCTGTGTTCCAAGTTTGGGCATTCTCACTTGTGGGGAAATTTTAAAGGTGGCAAATTGTGTCTTAAACTAAGACAATTCAAAACTTGCAAGGCAATTGTCTCTGTGCAAAGATGTAACAAAATTTATTTAACAAATAAGACATAAAACAAACAAACGTACAGCTGACCGGAAATTTCCAAAGGGTTAAATAGCTCTGGGAATAGAGCAACAGAACCTCACCAAAAGAGTACATAGTCAAATACAGATAAATTTCTAATCAATAATTCTGCTTTTCAAAAGCTTAAAATTGATTTTATTTAACAGTTATACATCAATACAAATCTCTGTCAAGTACATCAGCCAACCATATGATACTTAATTGCATGGTGATATCTTACTCGTCCAACTAAGTCCAGTCATCACCTCCCTTTTTGGCTCTAACTATTTCTCCGTTGCCTGGTAATGACAAACACTACCGTAAGGTCAAAGTGGACATTCCCACCAGCTCACTGCCAGGTTGAATGGACATATATTCCTGCATCCAGGGACATATCTATCCTTGTGTCTGGGCAGTGAATGCACCTATTCATAAATGTTGCAAGATATGTTCCCTGATAGGAATTCTCCCGATAAGACTGCTGCTGACTAATTGGTTCCCAGACCTCTGGTTTAAACTATTGACATTTACCACCATGTCTTTCGGTAACTTTGTTTGGCTAAATTGAATATTACTTTTAAAAATCATAGAATATCATAAAATATCAAAATATATGCTTTGAAAGCATAACTACTTGTTTTGATTGTCTTGCTGCATTCACCTATGTGTAAACTGCTGTCTTAATCATTTAATTCCTTCCTGATCTCTTGTCCTCTAAAAGAGTGCATTCTGCCTATAAATCTTACTAGCTGGTTAGGAATCCCTTTCTACGCTCAGCATCTTTTGAATGATTATGCAAATATCTTTTATCCAGGAATGCCACATCCAGCTAATGCAATTGTATAGCTCATATATCTACCATGTCCTCAAACTCATTGTTATGTTCTGATTGATGTTTTGTTTTTTCCTTCTCATTTGTCTTATTGCTTTGACTCCGATAACTTCTTTATCATCTTCTTTCTTTGATATGCATTTCTTTTCCCAATGATTGGGCTTCACACAAAATCTGCAGTTTCACCCTATGTGGGACATTTCCTTTTTTCTGTGAATTCATGAGGTGGTCCCCAGCTCTTGAACATCTTTCTCCCTATCAGGTGTGCATTATTTTGCTATTTCATGGCATCGACGTTGCTGCCTTTCCCTTGACGTAACTGAAGATTAGTCATTTGTGTAGTCAGCATCTTCATCGAATCATAGAATCTCGACAGTGCAGAACAAGGCCAATTTGGCCCATCAAGTCTGCACCGATCAAAATCCCACCCAGGCCCTATTCCCATAATCCCACTTATTTATCCTGCTAACGCCCTGACATTAAGGGGCAATTTAGCATAGCCAATCAATCTAACCCGCACATCTTTAGACATATTTTGGCACATCTTCATCTGGCTACTCATGGCTTCATGTACTCTGGTGGTGTCTGTAGCCTGTCATATTGTGAGCATGTCCTGTCCAATCCAATCTTTGTACATCAGGGTGTGTATGGCCACAAATGAGCTGATCTAATTCGCGTCCTTAAATTTATATTGTTTTTGGCTACATTTTTTTCAGTCTTGTTATTAAATTGTCAATAGGCTTACCTTGATTTCTGCCTCAGGGTTTGAAACTTATATTGGTGGATGTGATTTGATTTTGGCTTTGAGCTGGAACTGTGCATTTATTGCCATTTTGTTTTAGAAACATAGAAACATAGAAAAACTACAGCACAAAACAGGCCCTTCGGCCCCACAAGTTGTGCCGAACATATCCCTACCTTTTAGGCCTACCTATAACCCTCCATCCTATTAAGTCCCATGTACTCATCCAGGAGTCTCTTAAAAGACCCTATTGAGTTTGCCTCCACCACCACTGATGGCAGCCGATTCCACTTGCCCACCACCCTCTGTATGAAAAACTTCCCCCTCACATTTCCCCTGTACCTACCCCCCAACACCTTTAACCTGTGTCCTCTCGTAGCAGTCATTTCCACCCTGGGGAAAAGCCTCTGAGAGTCCACCCGATCTATGCCTCTCAACATCTTATATACCTCTATTAGGTCTCCTCTCATCCTACGTCTCTCCAAGGAGAAAAGACCGAGCTCCCTCAGCCTATCCTCATAAGGCATGCCACTCAATCCAGGCAACATCCTTGTAAATCTCCTCTACACCCTTTCAATTTTTTCCACATCCTTCCTGTAATGAGGTGACCAGAACTGAGCACAGTACTCCAAGTGGGGTCTGACGAGGGTCTTATATAGCTGCATCATTATCCCTGGACTCCTAAACTCAATCCCTCGATTGATAAAGGCCAGCACACCATACGCCTTCTTAACCACCTCCTCCACCTGCGGGGCCGATTTTAGAGTCCTATGGACCCGGACCCCAAGGTCCTTCTGATCCTCTACAGTACTAAGAGTCTTTCCCTTTATATTGTACTCCTTCATCCCATTTGACCTGCCAAAATGGACCGCTACGCATTTAGCCGGGTTGAAGTCCATCTGCCACTTCTCCGCCCAGTCTTGCATCCTATCTATGTCCCTCTGTAACTTCTGACATCCCTCCAGACTATCCACAACCCCACCAACCTTCGTGTCGTCGGCAAACTTACCAACCCATCCCCCCACTTCCTCATCCAGGTCATTTATGAAAATGACAAACAGCAAGGGTCCCAGAACACATCCCTGGGGCACACCAGTGGTGACCGACCTCCATTTAGAAAAAGACCCATCTATACCCACTCTCTGCCTCCTTTGGGCAAGCCAGTTCTGGATCCACAGGGCAGCAGCCCCTTGGATCCCATGCCCTCTCACTTTTTCTAGAAGCCTTGCATGGGGGACCTTATCGAACGCCTTGCTAAAATCCATATGAACCACATCTACCGCTTTCCCTTCGTCAATGTGTTTAGTCACATTTTCGAAGAACTCCACCAGACTCGTAAGGCACGATCTGCCTTTGACAAAGCCATGCTGAGTATTCTTGAGCATATTAAACCTCTCTAAATGCACATAAATCTTGTCCCTCAGGATCTTCTCCATCAGCTTACCAACCACTGAGGTTAGACTCACCGGTCGGTAATTTCCTGGGCTATCCCTATTCCCCTTCTTGAAAATAGGAACCACATCCGCAATCCTCCAATCCTCCGGCACCTCTCCCATCTCCATCGACGACACAAAGATCATCGTCAGAGGCTCTGCAATCTCTTCCCTCGCCTCCCACAGTAATCAGGGGTACATCCCATCCGGACCCGGTGACTTATCTATCTTGATGCCATTCAAAGATTCCAGCACAACCTCTTTCTTAAAGTCCACATACTCAAACTTTTCAGTCCACCGCAAGCCCGCAGTACATCCACCCAGGTCCTTCTCCTCTGTGAAAGCCGAGGCAAAATACTCGTTAAGCACCTCTGCTATTTCTACTGGTTCCGTACAGATTTTCCCGCCTTCACCTTTTATAGGCCCTATTCCTTCATGTCTCATCCTTTTACTCTTCACATATTTATAGAACGCCTTAGGGTTTTCCTTAATCCTACGTGCCAAGGCCTTCTCGTGACCCCTTCTGGCTCTCCTAATTTCTTTCTTTAGTCCCTTCCTACAAGCCGTATACTCATCTAGATCCCTATCTTCGCCAAGCTCTCTGAACCTTTTGTATGCTTTCCTTTTCTTCTCGACTCGGTCCCGCACAGCTTTCGTGCACCACGGTTCCTTTAACCTACCAACTCCTCCCTGTCTGCTCGGAACGTTGTCCTGTAGAACTCTAGACAGACATTCCTTGAAAAACTGCCACCTCTCTTCAGTACATTTCCCCGAGAATACCTCCATCCAATTTACTCCTCTAATTTGCTGCCTTATGTCTTCATATTTCCCCTTACTCCATATGAACGCCTTTCACACGATTCAGTCACTTTTTTCCTTTCTCTCTGACACTAATTTTGGTTGATTTTTCAATTTAAACTAATTTAATGCTGAATTAAAATGTTTGGGTTTTTGGTTCACAGGCAACCACTGCCACTTTGTTACGTCTTCTGGTTTCCAGTGGTTAGAAATAAACAGACCTCAGACTCAAAATGATGGAGCTCCACTGAGTGTATTTCTTGCTGTGCTCTGTGGCTGGTAGACTGATGCATTGTTAGTGCAGTGATGAATGTGGTACTTCAGGGATATAACAAGTAGTTCCTAGCTCTTTACAATCTCTTCTGGCAAACATAGACTCTGAAAAAGTGTCATCAACCATGTCCTCAAAGGCTCCAGGGATTCAGCCACGAACTCTGCTTTGAGCTGTGAAAAGCTAAGTGAGGCTTGCCTCGTGCAGGATGAGAGTGTCAAGATAGAACCATAGAATCCTTACAGTGCAGAAAGAGGCCATTCAGCCTATCAAGTCTTCAGCACCTCTCCGGAAGAGCATCTCACGCAGGCCCTCCCTTCCAACCTATCTCCATAGCCCCGTACATTTACCATGGCTAATCCACCTAACCTGCACATCTTTGGTCTGTGGGAGGAAACCATGCAAACACAGGGAGAACATGCAAACTCCACACAATCACCAAGGCCAGAATTGAACCCGAGTCCCTGGCGCTGTGAGGCAGCAGTGCTAACCACTGTGCCACTAAGCCATCCCTGGGATTCTCGCACTGATGTACATAAAGATGAGCTGAACATTGGTGGAATGGAAGCCCTTGCAATTGAAGGCTATGGGGTAACCTGGAGATATCTTGGTGCAGTCAATAACACCCTGCATCTAATCAAAAACCTGAGTTCCAATTTGAAGTGACTGGCTTGAGCTGTAGAAAAATTCAAACCATTCCCAGCCCAGGAAAACTTGGCATTGGTCACCCTATGGGCAGCAGGTTATGAATTTCTACAAATATCACCAGCCAATTACTGGATGGAGCCAGGGTCAAAGAAATGAAGGGGAGTGCAGACTTGGACAGAAATTGGTAATGCCGGCCCATTTGGTTCACTTGGCAAGAGGTCTCCACCAGAAGGCTGCAAACGTCAACCCAACAGGAAACTCACAGCCTCCTGATACTGGTGTTCAGCCATGTCCAGAGAGCTGACCTTATGCCTGTAACTCATGTTGGAGATATTACTAACTGTGATTTGTACTTCTTTGCTCATTCCCTCTCCCCTGTGGAGCAGCAGGTTGGTGAAGAAAAGGCTGTTGCTCTTCCTGCTGCTTCTCCTGGTGTTACTTCTGTAGGTTCCTATTTCAGGTCCAAGCTAAAGCTGAGGTTGGGATATATGTTCCATCTATCAAACTGATATTTGACAATGCAACATATAGATCAGATGCACAAAACTCTAAGGCTGTAGAAATGACCTCCAAAATGTTAGAAATCATCCCCAAGTAATTGAAAGCAAACGTACAGAAGTAGTTCCATTCGGCAATGAAGCTGGTGTGAGGTCTGAGAATTTATAGAATCTTTTGCCTGCAATTTACACAGCTCCTTCAATGCTCAATGCTTTCTCACCTTATTCCTACCGTAGTAAGATCATAAGATTATAAGTCCATGAGACCATAAGAAATGGGAATAGAGTAGGACGTTCAGCCCTTTGAGCCTGCTCCGCCATTCAGTAGGATCACGGCTGATCTGACATTCCTCACTGGCAAGTTCCAGGAAGCTTGGGAAAGTCATACATTGAGCGATAAATCGCAAATTCAAATGAAAACAGTTGCACTTGATTTGTTAATATATGGGGTAATTTGCATCTACCAGGTATATGAGGGTTGGGTTGGGTGGTGGAATTCCATGCATGGCCAAATGAGGTGAAGTGCATCTCAGTGGGTTAGAATCATAGAATCCCTACGGTGTACAAGGAGGCCATTTGGCCATCAAGCCTGCACCGATAACAATCCCACCCAGGTCCTAAACCCTTAACCCCAGATATTTACCCTGTTCGTCCTCTGTCACAAAGGGACAATTTAGCATGGCCAATCAACCTAACCCACGCAGCTTTGGATTGTGGGAGGAAACTGGAGCACCTGAAGGAAGCTCACGCAGACACAGGGAGAATGTGCAAACTCCACACAGACAGTGACCTGAGGCTAGAATTGAACCTGGATCCCTGGTGTTGTGAGGCAGCAGTGCTAATCACTGTGCCATCATGTCGCCCATTGGCAGCACTGGCTCCCTACCACACTGTAATTTTCAGCCCTTTCCACCAGCTGCCCACTCCCAAACCCACTCATTCTTTTAATGTTAAAATGGCCCATTGCTCAGATTTCCTAATGGAGCATTTACAATAGGGGGCAGTGCTCCCAAGGACAATTGGTTGGGAAGAGTGTGCATAAGTCCCGATGGGAATACTTAAACCAATTAACAGCCTGAATCTTCCAATATCCAGAGTGGCAAATGTGTGAACTGATCCTGCTGATGTACTTTGAGATCCTGAGGAAGCTGAATGCAAGCACATGCACGGTATTTACCCAGGAAGTCGAAACTTCCAAATACCAGTTTTACACTTGTTACGACGTGGAGGTTGACCCCCAAAGAACAATACCTTGTCTCAAAATCTGTTAAGTGCGTGGGAAAGTTGTGAACTGTTCTTCAGTAACGTTTAGTGGTTAATGAACAGACACTCGTTTTAAAATGAACACTTAACAACTTATTTATTTAACTAACAGGGAATCTTAACTGAACAAGTAATATACCAAATAAAGTAAGATTCTACTGGAATGTTGTTCAAATAAATACAATGCCCATTCATGAACAAAGGTAATAATAGAATTTAGTCACACTCTCAAAAATATACTACCAGGTTTGTGTGTTTTTCGGAAACTTCTGGAGTTTCTCTGATTTCTGTCTCAGTTCTTTCTGATTTGGTAACTTTTGCTGATTGGATGATGTGTTCTCTTAACACCTATATAAAGCTGGCAGAGTTGAGAGCTGAGAACTCTTTTTTTTAAATTATTTTTATTAGTCACAAGTAGGCTTACATTCACACTGCAATGAAGTTACTGCGAAAATCCCCTAGTCATCACAATCCGGCACCTGTTACCTGTTTGGGTACACTGAGGGAGAATTTAGCATGGCCAATTCACCTAACCTGCACATCTTTGGACTGTGGGAGGAAACCGGAGCACCCGGAGGAAACCCATGCAGACACGGGGAGAATGTGCAAACTCCACACAGTGACCCAAGCCAGGAATCGAACATGGGTCCCTGGCACTGAGGCAGCAGTGCTGACCACTGTGCTACTGTGCCGCTTGGCAACTGGCATTTTCTCTCTCCTGTTTTTCCAACTTGCGCTCTCTTTTATAGCTGTGATGACCTATCAATTTTCCTACAATGGGATTGGTGTGATTTTGTTAGCTGAGTGCCTGCTTTAAATTGGGCAAAATTCCAACAAAAACAGGTTGCCTTGTCAAGACCACTGCTTGACTTTTTGATATCAATGTTTCAGCTTGGACTTTGGATGTACTTTGCATTTTAAACCTCCAAGCACAATCAAAACACCAGCATTTAAAGGGAACACACAATGGGGTTTTTTCCCTCCAGCATCTTTACCAACATCAAATTCCAACTTCACAAACTCAACTTCACAACACACTAGGCAGACTGCTGTGTGATCCCAAGAGTGGGATGAGATGGTCAGAACATCATTGTTGTAGGTAAATAATACCTCTGAGATAGTTAGTAAGTCAAAGTACAATGAGCTTTATTCTCAAAAGCTTTTGGGAGAGACCTGGCACCTTAACAGTGGTTCACCAGATCTCTCACTGAACACAAGAAGTGTGGATATTTATATATCACGGCTCATAATACCAGTCACGAAGCAAACTCCAGACCAGTCGTGAATTAAAGTCCATTTAACAGTCCTTGATCACAAAGCACGATGCATCTAGCAGCCTCTGACCATAAACCAGAGTGTATCTGGCATTCTCAGGTCATGAAGCACCAGTCTTCTGGCAGCTGTAGTCACGATGCTCTTCCCGCGGCTTTTCCTTTGAAGTGACTGTGTGGCCCGCGGCGATCCCAGCGGGGAGTCTTCCTGTCAAACGGCCGTTATCGCACTCCACATCTTGTAGCTGCTTCCTTTATTCAAATCACACACAAGCTTGTAGAAAAGGTAAGACTTGCAATGTGTACAAACAACATTTACATTTGACTGTCTATCTTCATAAGAATAAAAGTTAAAGAATGAAACCATGAATAAATAACTTATATTGATGCCAGGAGCAGTATAAACCGGAGGAGATTAGCCACAATGTTTGTGATACATTCTAGGTACAAAATCCATTAACCCTTCAGGTACAAAATACATTGAGTACAAAAAACATTAATCCTTTCCCTTCTTCAATCATCAACTCTGGAGATATTCTAGCGAACAATTCAAATATTCTAGAAGGTAAACCAGGAAGTATTTGTCATGTGGCTAATTTCCTTCTACATGAGACCACAAAGTAGGAACAAAACCATGATGTTCAGGTGGCTCTCAAAGCCATTCAGGCTCGTCTCATATTAAATGAGCTGTGTATGTGCCAGGAAAGTATTGGACCATGGTTGATGCCCAATCCAGAGCTCCAGTGGATCAGGCTGTTACTTCATACTTGTTTCTGAGGTGGAAATATTCTCATCAATCAAAACGATTGCCAGTCTCCACTAGAAAGTTGTAAGAGGGCTGAGGAACAGAGGACGATGCTGAGTGAACCATAGAATCTCTGCAGGGCAGAAGGAGCCCATTCAGCCCATCAAGCCTGCAATGACCACAATCCCACCCAGCCCCTTACCCCATAACCCCATGTATTTAACCTGCTAGTTCCCCTGAAACTAATGGGCAATTTTAGCATGGCGAAACCACCTAACCCACACATCTTTGGACTGTGGGAAGAAACCGGAGTACCTGGAGGAAACTCGCACAGGAATGGAGAGAACGTGCAAACTTCAAGGCCGGAATTTGGAGTGTGGCCAAGTCCGAGAAGCTTGGTCCAAATACAGTCCTACTATAGCACCTCCACAAATATCACACACAATGCCAGCAGCTAACAATAGTGGATGATATTCTGGTGTTCAATCATCACCTGGTCATTCCTAAATTGAGGTGGGAAGAGACTGTCCAGTGGCTCCTTGGAAGCCAGCTGGGAATTACGAAGTGCAGAGTTTGCACACTGCAATCTGTGTGACTGGGCATTTCACAAGCTATCCAGGATTCTGTTTTACACTGTCACACTTTGCAAAATGAATAGCCAGTCACCCACTGAGCCCCCATTACGATCTCTCTTCCCAAATAGAGCTTGGCAGAAACTGGGATCCGACCTCTGATTTTGGAGGGAAAGCATACCTTGTGACCATTGACTATTATTCTTGATGATTAGAGACTGCCAGACTCCACATTACAAAATGGAGACAGTGTTCGAGGCATTGCAGAACATATTGCCTAAACATAGGTTTCCAGACCAGATAATGAGTCACAATCCGTCAATGAATAAGGCTGCAATTCACCTGAATTGGCTCTAAATGCTGGCTCCAGCTTGAAAACCAGAGTGATTCCCGTTGGCATTTACAGTGCCTGTTAGGTGGAAATTCACCCATCTGATCGATGCAAATTTATGCATCATGAGAAACACGCTGGCCAGCCCAGATTTTTTGAGATTGGGGCACCATTTTAAGAGGGTCCATTGATCCCAGCATTCAGATACAGGCCACCTTTTTGCCACCCCGCCCCCCCTTCCCTCCAACCCAATGGAAAAAGTGACATCCCCCACCGCTGACCATGGGAACACCCTCAGCACAGAGGGGTACCCCCCCCACCACCAACAGAAAGGGTCACCTCCTGCCACGCCACATAGGCATGACGGTAAGCCAACATCCTCCTCTTTCCCCCTCCTTCCCAACTGGACAAAGACTCTGATATAGGGTCCCCTCAGACCTGCCCCTCCCTGGCCCCACTTCCGGGTCCTGTCCCTTGATAGTGCCAACCTTGCACTGCACCTGGCACTAATACCCTGGCAGTGACACCCTGATCTGCCGTGTTGGACTCCGATGGAGGGGGGAAGGAGTAAGTGCTCTGAACAGGTGCCCTTCTGCCACTACCAGGCTGCAGAGGGATGGTCCCCCAAGGGACCTGGGGGTTGGAGGGCCTCGGTCTGGGGGAAAGGGGTTGACCTCAGGACTCTCTCCTGGGAAGAGGGTCTAATGGCTGGACTGCGCCGTCTAGCCCTGAGAAATCTAAAGATCACTCTTGGCCTGGTGATTTCAGGCAATTATCTGATCAAAATCTTCATTCTGCTCTGTGTGCCGTGAAACCTTTGGAGTGGCCTGGTCAAATAATCTCCCTGCCCTTGGACATCTGGAAGTGTTGAAAATCCCAAGATATTCTATGGGTATATCAATGGAGAGAGTATAACCATGGAAAGGGTAGGGCCCATTGGGGACAAAGAGGGCAATCTGTGGTGGAGCCAGAGAACATTGGTAGAGTGTTGAATGAATACTTCACATTCATCTTCACCCAAGAGAATGAGGACGATGGTATGGAATTCAGGCAGAACATGAGGTTCTTGAGCAAATTGACATAGGGAAGGACAAGGTATTGGAGGTGTTGGCAACCTTAAAAGTAGATAAATATCCAGGTCCAGATGAATTGTGCCCCAGGCTGCTGTGGGAGGCAAGGGAGGAAATTGCAGGGGCTCTGACCCAAATTTTCAATTCCTCTCTGGCCACAGGGGAGGTGCCAGATGACTGGAGAACAGCTAATGTAGTCCTGCTATTTAAGAAGGGTTGTAGGGATAAACCAGTGAACTACTTACCAGTGCGTCTCACGTCAGTGGTAGAGAAAATTCTAAAGGAGAGCATCTATCTCCACTTGGAAAGGCAAAGCTTGATCAGGGATAGTCAGCATGGTTTCATTAGAGGGAGGTCATGCCTAACAAATTTGATTGAATTTTTAGAGGAGTTGACCAGGTGTGTAGATGAGGGTAGTGCAGTCGATGTAGTTTATATGGATTTCAGCAAAGCTTTTGACAAGGTCCCACATGGGAGATATGTAAAGAAGGTGAATTCACATGGGATACAGGGTAATTTCATAAAGTGGATTCGAAATTGTCTCAGTTGTAGAAGACAGAGGGTGATGACAGAAGTCTGCTTTAGTGAGTGGAAGCCAGTGTCCAGTGGCGTACCACAGGGATCTGTGTTAGGCCCCCTATTATTCGCCATTTATATAAATGACATAGATGACTATGTGCGGGATAGGATTTGCGGATGACACAAAGATTGGACGGGTGGTTAACAGTGAGGCAGTGTCTTGGGCTACAAGATGTTATAGACTGGTCAAATGGGCAGATAAGTAGCAGGTGGAATTTAACCTTAAAAAGTGTGAGGTGATACACTTTGGAAGGAGTAATTTGACAAAGTATTCAATGAATGGTAGGACACTAGGAAGTTCTGTGGAACAAAGGGACCTTGGTGTGTTTGTCCACAGATCTCTGAAATTGGAAGGGCATGTTAGTAGGGTGGTGAAAAAGACATATATCAGACACTTATCGAGGCATAGATTACAAAAGCAGGTAAATCATGTTGGAGTTGTATCGAACTTTAGTGAGGGCATGGCTAGAGTACTGTATGCAGTTCTGGTCACCACATTATCGGAAGGATGTGATTTGCACTGGAGGGGGTTCAGGGGAGATTTACCAAGATGCTGCCTGGGATGGAACATTTGAGTTATGAAGAGAGGTTGGATAGGCTTGGGTTGTTTTTGTTGGAGCAGAGAAGGCAACCTGATCGAGGTGTACAAGATTATGAGAGACATGGATAGAGTGGATAAGGAGCAGCTAATCCCCTTAGTTAAAGGGTCAGTCATGAGGGGACATAGGTTCAAGGTGAAGGGCAGGAGGTTTAGTGGGGATGTGAGGAAAACTCTTTTTTTACCCAGTGGGTGGTGACGGTCTGGAATGTGCTGCCTGGGAATGGTCGAGGCAGGTTGGCTCACATCTTTTAAAAAGTATCTGGATGAGCATTTGGCCCATAGCCCTGAATGTTATGATGTGCCAAGTGCTGGCAGGTGAGAGTTTCTAATGTGTTGGTGCGGACTCAATGGGCCGCAAGACCTCTTCTACTCTGTATGTTTCTATGAAATCACAGTTGCACTCCATTCTGCAGATGTGATTCCCCTTTCTCTATGTCAGGCGTGAGAAGACCTCTTTGACGTCCTGTGACTCACAGAAGAAGTCACCTTCGCATGGATGATTCCATTCTCCACTGCTCAGTTAGCCCCATTCTTTTAACATTTCATTTTTTTTCAAGTCTCTGAGCCCTCCTAGAATGCTCAACACCTTTGCAAACACATGCAGCCCTTTTAAATCCATTATAAACCTTTGAAGTTCTTGGAAATCCATTGTAAAGCTTTGAAAACCTTTATGTTCATTCAATTTCACAGTCCAATACCATTGACTAGCCTTTGATTGACAGCTTAAAGGTTTTACACAGCCTGCTCAAGGTTTTTAATCCAGTTTTCCCTTCACGGTTGAATGCATTTGAAGTAACCCCCATTGTTTCTAACCGCAATGTTTATTAACATCTTTGTTCTGCTTGATAGCTACAGGCAACTTTAAAGCAGCTTAGTGATTTTACTTCCTCTTTTCTATGAACAAATAGTGGCAAATAGTGACCACAATTCTGTTAGCTTTAGGGTAGCGATGGAAAAGGATGAGTGGTGTCCCAAGGGTAAGGTGTTGGATTGGGGGAAGGCTAACTTTAGTGGGATTAGGCAGAATTTGGCAGCTGTTGATTGGGAGAGGCTGTTTGAGGGTAAATCCACATCTGGCATGTGGGAGTCTTTTAGGGAACAGTTGTTAGGGCTGCAGGATAGGCATGTGCCTGTAAAAAAGAAGGATAGGAAGGGTAGGATTCGAGAACCGTGAATAACCAGGGAAATTGAGCGATTGGTCATGAAGAAAAGAGTGGCATACGTTAGGTCCAGGCAGCTAAAAACGGAGGGAGCTCTGGAGGAATACAAAGAAAGTAGGAAAGAACTCAAACGAGGAATTAGAAGGGCAAAAAGGGGTCACGAAATGTCCTTGGCAGACAGGATTAAGGAGAATCCCAAGGCATTTTATTCATACGTTAGAATCATAGAAACCCTACAGTGCAGAAGGAGGCCATTCGGCCCATCGAGTCTGCACCGACCACAATCCCACCCAGGCCCTACCCCGATATCCCGACACATTTTACCCGCTAATCCCTCTAACCTACGCATCTCAGGACACTAAGGGGCAATTTTAGCATGGCCAATCAACTCACCCGCGCATCTTTGGACTGTGGGAGGAAACCGGAGCACCCGGAGGAAACCCACGCAGACACGAGGAGAATGTGTAAACGCCACACAGACAGTGACTCAAGCCGGGAATCGAACCCAGGCCCCTGGAGCTGTAAAGCAGCAGTGCTAACCACTGTGCTACCGTGCCGCCCAAGGAGCAAAAGGGTTGTCAGGAAAAAAATCGGACCTCTCAGGGACAAAAGTGGGGAATTATGCTTAGAGCCCAAAGAAGTAGGGGAGATCCTAAATGAATACTTTGCATCGGTATTCACAAAGGAGAGGGGCTTGGAGGGGAGTTTTGATCCATTAGAGAAAATCTCCATTACAAGGGAGGAAGTGTTAGGTTTTTTAGGGAATATAAAGACTGATAAATCCCCAGGGCCTGATGGAATCTATCCCAGGCTGCTCAGGGAGACGAGAGATGAAATCGCTGGGCCTCTGACGCAAATCTTTGTCTCGTCACTGGACACAGGTGAGGTCCCAGAGGATTGGAGGATAGCTAATGTGGTCCCGTTATTTAAGAAGGGTAGGAAGCATAACCCGGTAAATTATAGGCCGGTGAGCTTGACGTCCGTGGTCGGGAAGTTGTTGGAGAGGATTCTTAGGGATAGGATGTATGCACATTTAGAAAGGAATAAACTCATTAACGATAGTCAGCATAGTTTTGTGAGAGGGAGGTCATGCCTCACTAACCTGGTGGAGTTTTTTGAAGAAGTGACCAGAATGGTTGACGAGGGAAGGGCCGTGGATGTCGTCTATATGGACTTTAGTAAAGCGTTTGACAAAGTCCCTCATAGTAGGCTGGTGAAAAAGGTTGGATCTCATGGGATAAAGGGGGAGGTGGCTAGATGGGTGGAGAACTGGCTTGGTCATAGAAGACAGAGGGTGGTGGTGGAAGGGTCTTTTTCCGGCTGGATGCCTGTGACTAGTGGTGTCCCGCAGGGCTCTGTATTGGGACCTCTGCTGTTTGTGATTTATATAAACGATCTGGAAGAAGGTGTAACTGTGGTGATCAGTAAGTTTGCGGACAACACGAAAATGGCTGGACTTGCAGATAGTGAGGAACATTGTCAGAGGCTACAGAAGGATATAGATAGGCTGGAAATTTGGGCAAAGAAATGGCAGATGGCGTGCAATCCAGATAAATGCGAAGTGATGCATTTTGGTAGAACTAACGTCGGGGGGAGCTATACGATAAATGGCAGAACCATAAAGGGTGTAGTTACGCAGAGGGACCTGGGTGTGCAAGTCCACAGATCCTTGAAGGTGACGTCACAGGTGGAGAAGGTAGTGAAGAAGACATATGGCATGCTTGCCTTTATAGGACGGGGCATAGAGTATAAAAGTTGGGGTCGGATGTTGCAGTTATATAGAACGTTGGTTCGGCCGCATTTGGAATATTGCGCCCAGTTCTGGTCGCCACACTACCAGAAGGATGTGGAGGCTTTAGAGAGAGTGCAGAGGAGGTTTACCAGGATGTTGCCTGGTATGGAAGGGCTTAGTTATGAGGAGAGATTGGGTAAACTGGGGTTGTTCTCACTGGAAAGACGGAGGATGAGGGGTGACCTAATAGAGGTGTATAAAATTATGAAAGGCATAGATAGGGTGAACGGTGGGAAGCTTTTTCCCAGGTCGGTGGTGACGTTCACGAGGGGTCATAGGTTCAAGGTGAGGGGGGGGAGGTTTAAGACGGATATCAGAAGGACGTATTTTACACAGAGGGTGGTGGGGGCCTGGAATGCATTGCCGGGAAAGTTGTTGGAGGCGGACACACTGGGAATGTTTAAGACTTATCATGATGGCCACATGAACGGAGTGGGAATGGAGGGATACAAAAGAATGGTCTAGTTTGGACCAGGGAGCGGCGCGGGCTTGGAGGGCCGAAGGGCCTGTTCTGTGCTGTATTGTTCTTTGTTCTTTGTTAACACTGTAGTAAATGGGATGGACTTCGAACAGATCTAGCAACTCGAGACTGGGTAACCATGTGAGGCTGTTAGCCAATGGAATGTATGTTTGTTGAATATTTTGAATTGTTTCTTTTGTTTTCCAGCGTTCTTTTACGTCCTTTATATTTTTGTCTATTTACCCAATTAATCTTAGCTAGTTCTTCCCTCATATCTATGTAATGATATTTTTGCTTGTGATCAGAATGTTACTTTCAAATTTAACATGGAATTGCATGATAATATTTCCCTGTGGATCACTTACTATGACATTACTAATTAACCCGACTTCATTACATAATACTGGATTTAAGATGGTATTATCCCGAACTGGTTCCACATGACTTGCGATGAAACAAACATTGTGATACTTGCAACAAAAACAGAAAATTCTGGAGAAACTCAACAGGTCTGACAGCATCTGTGGAGAGAGAATAGAGCCAAAGTTTCAAAGAACAAAGAACAAAGAACAGTACAGCACAGGAAACAGGCCCTTCGGCCCTCCAAGCCTGTGCTGCTCATTGGTCCAACTAGACCATTCATTTGTATCCCTCCATTTCCGGACTGCTCATGTGACTATCCAGGTAAGTCTTAAATGATCTCAGCATGCCTGCCTCCACCACCCTACTTGGCAGTGCATTCCAGGCCCCCATCACTCTCTGTGTAAAAAAACATTCCTCTGATATCTGAGTTATACCTCGCCTCCCTCACCTTGAGCCCGTGACCCCTCGTGATCATCACCTCCAACCTGGTGAAAAGCTTCCCACTGTTCACCCTATCTATACCCTTCGTAATTTTGTACACCTCTATTAGGTCCCCCCTCATTCTCCGTCTTTCCAGGGAGAACAAGCCCAGTTTACCCAATCTCTCCTCATAGCTAAGACCCTCCATACCAGGCAACATCCTGGTAAACCTTCTCTGCACTCTCTCTAAAGCCTCCACGTCCTTCTGGTAGTGCGGTGACCAGAACTGGACGCAGTACTCCAAATGTGGCCGAACCAGCGTTCTATACTGCTGCATCATCAGACTCCAGCTTTTATACTCTATACCCCGTCCTATAAAGGCAAGCATACCACATGCCTTCTTCACCACCTTCTCCACCTGTGTTGCCACCTTCAAGGATTTGTGGACTTGCACACCTCGGTCCCTCGGTGTTTCTATACTCTTGATGGCTCTGCTATTTATCGTATAACTCCCCCCTACATTAGTTCTTCCAAAATGCATCACTTCACATTTATCTGGATTAAATTCCATCTGCCATTTCTCCGCCCAATTTTCCAGCCTATCTATATCCTGCTGTATTGTCCGACAATGTTCATCGCTATCCGCAAGTCCAGCCATCTTCGTGTCATCCGCAAACTTGCTGATAACACCAGTTACACCTTCTTCCAAATCATTTATATATATCACAAATAGCAGAGGTCCCAGTACAGAGCCCTGCAGAACACCACTGATCACAGACCTCCAGCCAGAAAAAGACCCTTCGACTGCTACCCTCTGTCTCCTGTGGCCAAGCCAGTTTTCTACCCATCTAGCCACCTCTACTTGTATCCCATGAGCCTTAACCTTCTTAACCAACCTGCCATGAGGGACTTTGTCAAATGCCTTACTGAAATCCATATCGACGACATCCACGGCCCTTCCTTCGTCAACTGTTTTTGTCACTTCCTCAAAAAACTCCACCAAATTTGTAAGGCACGACCTCCCTCTTACAAAACCATGCTGTCTGTCACTAATGAGATTGTTCTGTTCTAAATGCGCATACATCCTGTCTCTAAGAATCGTCTCCAACAACTTCCCTACCACCGACGTCAAGCTCACTGGCCTGTAATTACCCGGGTTATCCCTGCTACCCTTCTTAAATAACGGTACCACGTTCGCTATCCTCCAATCCTCAGGGACCTCACCTGTGTCCAATGAAGAGACAAAGATTTCCGTCAGAGGCCCAGCAATTACATCTCTTGTCTCCCTGAGCAGTCTAGGATCGATGCCATCAGGCCCTGGGGATTTGTCAGTTTTAATGTTACCTAAAAAACCTAACACTTCCTCCCATGTAATGGAGATTCTCTCTAACGGGTCAGGATGACCCAGACTCGAAACGTTGGCTCTATTTTCTCTCCTCAGATGCTGTCAAACTTGCTGGGTGGGATTTCTGGCCACACTCGCCCCAAAGCCAGAAAATCCCACCTGATGTCAATGGACCTTTGCATGGACCCTGCCTTCAATTCCCATGGCGGGCAGTATGAGAAAATCCCCCCCCCCCCCATGGGTTTATCTCGGATTTTCTATTTTTGTTTCAGATTCCAGCATCTGCAGTATTTTGTCTTTTTGATACTTTGATCAGCTTATGAATGCTGACCCATTCAATGACTTGTTCAAGACTACCATCCCTACCCATTGATCATGTAAAAGTGAAGAAATGGATTTGGTGAAAGGGGGGATAGATTTAACATCCCTTGCATTAGAGCCAAATCGCATGCTAGTCAAATGCCTATATCTCAAGGTCCCAACATCAGCAGAACTTGCCAGCAAACTTGGTTACTTTTTTAGAATAACAGGCATATTGTAGATAGATTGCAAACATGCTTTTGAGTGAAGGTTTAATTATAAACTTACGTTGGCAAGATTGGAATTTTAAAACAATGTTCTGTGCATTGGATAACTGTGAGCAGTCTGTATTTGTGAATTTGAGCTGAGAGTTGTGTTAGAATACTGTAAGAAGTCTCAGCACCAGGTTAAAGTCCAACAGGTTTATTTGGCAGCACAAGCTTTTGGAGCACTACCCCTTCATCAGATGAGTGGGAGTTGTGTTCACGAACAGGGCATATTGAGTTTGTGTCTAAATATGCCCTGTTCGTGAACACAACTCCCACTCACCTGATGAAGGGGCAGTGCTCCAAAAGCTTGTGCTGCCAAATAAACCTGTTGGACTTTAACCTGGTGTTATGAGACTTCTTACTGTGCTTACCCCAGTCCAACGCCGGCATCTCCACATGTTTAGAATACTGTCCCTGTGATTGCTGTGTTGGAGCTTTATGACAGGAGGCTTCTCCTCCAGAGGTTTCTCTGGGGTAGTTCTCTCCCTGATTGAATCATGAATAAACTATTTTAACCTGTTCCTGGGTCTCCTGTGGTTAGTTGGAAGAAGTCCACCACAACAGTCTCAACCATGCAATCAGGGACAGCTGTGATGGCACCACAAAGCGGGTGTTCTCTGGCCGTTCACTGCCAACGAGAATGGAGTATTTGGCACTCAGCCAAATCTCTGTTCACTGCAGCGGGACCAGAGAATCCCAGCTACGGGCAAGGTCAGAGAATACAGTCCAAAGACTTTAGGGGGAAGGTGCTGCTAGAGAAAATATAATGCAAATAGTTTAACATCATTAATAAAGAAATTGATATTATACTTGGAGAGGGGCTCTAAAATGGCTTTATAGAATAATCATGCTAATGAGTGATGTATATCATAATGGAACAATGATATCAGTATTTGTGCTCGAGACTCTTGAGACAGATGGGATTGTTTGTGGGATTGTTTGTACTCGAGAGATGTGCTAACCCAGTAGCTCATCATGTAGACAGAGTATGTAATGTAAATGAATTAACCCTCCAGATACAGACCAGAATTACTGGAGATAAGGTAGACCATGCAACTAGCAGACAAGACAATATCCACTGAGGCTTGTGCTGTTTGCCCTGTACATACTCTCATTCTTACACACACTTACTTAGAGCTTTTCCAGAAACTGTAAAACACGCTCAGGAATGTAAATCAGCAGCAGTGTCAGCACCATGGCAACCCTGTGACAGCTCAGCATCTGTCCCCCACAACTCCCCCCACCTCAACAACATTGCTCACACCCCTCCACTCCTACTCACACTCTGACAATGTTCACCTCCCCAAGAGTGTTCAACTTGCCACTCACTGTGGTGAACCATAGATGGTTACTACTATGGGGATTGTACATATGTTACTCTTGTTACTGTTGGGGTTAGGGTTTGGGTGTTCCACCTGTTATTATTGTTTATGTGGTACACTCCGTTTGGCTCCGCCTTCTTACAGGAGTATAAAGGTCACTGCTACTTCCTAGTAGCCCTTAGTCTGGGATAATATTGTTAAGTAGTGTGCTCCAATCTTGTTGTGAATAAAAGCCTTTATTCCCGGGTACGTCCGAGCCTCCCGTGTGAATCAATTGCGCATCAATTTTATTCACGAAAAAAAAATGGAGCAGATGCTAAAGCCCGATCGGCTAACCTTGGATCCGCGTGCCGCTGGGGCGTCGAATACTTTCGACCATTGGTTGAAGTGCTTCGAGGATTACGTTGAGGCCTCGACAGCAGTCCAGTCCGACGCCGACAGATTGCGGGTCCTCCACGCCAAGGTGAACGACACTGTGTATGCAACAATTTGCGATTCCCAAAATTACAAAGAGATCATCGAATTACTCAAGAAGCTGTATAATAAACAGCCGAACGAAATTCATGCTCGTCACCTATTAGCCACTCGACGGCGGCAGCCTGGCGAAACTACGGGACAGTACCTGCGCGAACTTCAACAGCTAGCCAGAGCCTGCAACTGCAAGGAGGTGTCGGCTACTCAGTACACCAACGATCTTATTCGGGACGCGTTCGTGGTGGGAATCGACTTATCCTATATTCGCCTGCGGCTGCTAGAGCAGGGTAACCTGGACCTGGCTAAGACGGTAGAATTGGCCGATGCAATGGAAACGGCCTCCAGAAGTCTTAAAACCTACCCCACCGACCACGTGGGAACAGCTTGGCAAGCACAGCCACCGCCTCAACTGTACTCGGCGGCTCCTCGGAACTGCGCAATAATGCTCCCAACTTCAGACCTGACGGCTGCGGCAGCTCCTGGAGCCCCACGGTGCTATTTCTGCGGATTGGCGAAGCATCCTCGCCAAAGATGTCCGGCCAGGACGGTGTTTTGCTCCGCCTGTGGAAAGAAAGGGCACTATGCAACAGTGTGCCGAGCAAAGACCCCTTCCAAGCCCAGCAGTGCTGCGTGTGACTCCCCAGGATCCATCTCCTCGTCTCTGGCCTCATCGATGTCTTCAGCCACGTGCGATCCACGGGTGCCACCATTTCCTCTGATGAAGACGCAAGCCACGTGCGACCTGCGGGTGCCACCGTTTTCAACATCATCGACCATGTGCGATTCATGGGCGCAGCCACTTTGGTCAACACCGGCCGCAGAAGACCAGCAGGGGTCCTCGTCGTCGGCTATCTTAGCTGCCTGCAGTTACGCTCAGGATCCAACAGTGGCGTCAATCATCCTGGACCAGGCCAAGCCTCACAGACTCGACAAGTCCATGATGGACATAGAGGTAAACGGGCGCCTGGCGCATTGCCCGTTTGACAGCGGGAGCACGGAGAGCTTCATCCATCCGGATACAGTAAAATGGTGCGCTCTCCGTGTGCAAACTGTCAGGCAGGCAATCTCCATGGCGTCGAGGTCCCGATCTGTCCTCGTTCTTGGGAACTGTGTGGTAACCTTAACGGTGCGGGGCACAGTCTACGAGAACTTCAGGCTCCTCGTGTTACTGCACCTTTGCGCTCCGGAACTCCTGGGGCTAGATTTTATGGTCCACCTGAAGAGTGTGACCCTGCAGTACGATGGGCCACTCCCTCCACTTTCAGTGGGAGAACAGCAGCCTCCAAATTGTCCAGCATGCTCCACATGCGGCCTCTCAACACTCAAAATTACCCCGCCTTCCCGATTCGAAAACCTCGTGCCAGGCTGCAAGCCCATCATGACTAAGAGCAGGCGTTACAGCGTTGAGGATCGGATCTTTATTAGATCTGAGGTTCAGCGGCTCCTCAGGGAAGGGGTCATTCAACCTAGCACTAGCCCATGGAGAGCACAAGTCGTGGTGGTTAAGACTGGAGACAAGCCCCGGATGGTCATTGACTATAGTCAGACCATTAATAGGTACACGCAGCTGGACGCGTACCCTCTCCTGCGCAAATCTGACATGGTCAACCAGATTGCGCAGTACCGGGTGTTCTCCACCATCGACTTGAAGTCAGCCTACCACCAGCTCCCCATTCGTCCACAGGACCGCAAATACACGGCCTTTGAGGCGGATGGCCGTCTCTACCACTTTTTAAGAGTCCCTTTCGGCGTCACTAATGGGGTCTCGGTCTTCCAGCGTGAGATGGACCGAATGGTGGACCAAAGCGGGCTACGGGCTACCTTCCCGTACCTGGACAACGTCACTATCTGCGGCCGTGACCAACAGGACCATGACGCCAACCTCCAGAAGTTTTTACGCACTGCGTCTCTCCTGAACCTGACCTATAACAAGGAGAAGAGCGTATTCAGCAAGCACCGCCTAGCAATCCTCGGATACGTGGTGGAAAACGGGGTCATCGGCCCCGATCCAGACCGTATGCGTCCCCTCCTTGAACTTCCCCTACCCACTAGCATCAAAGCACTGAGAAGATGTTTAGGCTTCTTCTCGTACTATGCACAGTGGGTCCCTAATTACGCGGACAAAGCCCGTCCGCTCATAAAATCTACCTCTTTTTCCCTGACAGCAGAGGCTCGCCTAGCCTTTGCAGGGATAAAAGCCGACATCGCGAAAGCCACGATGCACGCTGTTGATGAGTCCATCCCTTTTCAAGTGGAGAGTGATGCATCTGATTTCGCCCTGGCCGCCACACTTAACCAGGCGGGCAGGCCCGTCGCCTTTTTCTCTCCCACCCTCCAAGGCCCTGAAATTCGGCTTCCTCTGTGGAGAAAGAGGCTCAGGCCATTGTGGAGGCCGTACGGCATTGGCGCCATTATTTGGCTGGCAAACGGTTTACCCTGCTCACGGACCAGCGGTCCGTGGCCTTCATGTTCAACAACACGTTAAAGGGAAAAATTAAGAATGATCAAATCTTGAGGTGGAGAATCGAACTCTCCACCTACAACTATGATATCATGTACCGTCCGGGGAAGCTCAATGAGCCCTCAGATGCCCTGTCGCGTGGAACATGTGCCAGTGTGCAGGAGGACCGGTTACAGGCCCTCCACAATGATCTCTGCCATCCGGGGATCACTTGGCTCTTCCATTTTGTAAAGGCTCGGAATCTGTCCTACTGCATAGAGGATGTCAGGTCGATAACTCGAAGCTGCCAGGTTTGTGCAGAGTGCAAGCCGCACTTCTACCGGCCTGACAGGACACACCTCATTCAGGTCACTCGCCCTTTTGAACGACTGAGTGTCAACTTCAAGGGGCCCCTTCCTTCGACAGATCGGAACGTGTATTTCCTCAACGTTATTGACGAATACTCCCGATTCCCCTTTGCCATCCCCTGTTCTGACATGTCGTCTGCCATGGTCATCAAAGCCCTGCGGAGTCTTTTTACCCTGTTCGGCTACCCCAGTTATATCCACAGTGATAGGGGTTCGTCGTTTATGAGCGACGACTTGAGGCAATACCTGCTCTCTAAGGGAATTGCCTCAAGTAGGACTACGAGTTACAACCCCAGGGATAACGGACAGGTCGAGAGAGAGAACGCTACAGTCTGGAAGGCTGTTTTACTGGCGCTAAGGTCTAGGGGTCTTCCAGTCACCCGTTGGCAAGAGGTACTTTCTGATGCGCTCCATTCAATCCGGTCCCTCCTGTGTACAGCAACCAACGCTACCCCACATGAGCGGATGTTTATCTTCCCGAGGAAGTCTGCCTCTGGGACCTCACTGCCGTCTTGGTTGACATACTCAGGACCTGTCCTCCTGCGGCGGCATGTTAGGGCCCGCAAGTCCGACCCTTTGGTTGAACAGGTCCATCTCCTCCACGCCAACCCTCAATATGCCTATGTGGCATATCCTGACGGGCGAGAGGACACGGTCTCTATCAGTGATCTGGCGCCTGCAGGGGACCTGGAAACCCCCGTCACTCCCGCACCCCTGGGCAAAAGGATTCCTTTGCCCATTCTCTCCCCTTCTGACACGGCGCGGGCAGCATCGGGACCTCCACTTAATCCTCTTACTCCCGTGTACAGCTTGCCTGAATCCAGGAGATTGTCGCCACCTCGAGGTCGACAGGCGTGTGAGGAACTGGAGGAGTCAGTGGACACCACCTCGGAGAGAGGTTCGTCACCACGGTCACCAGAACCGGCACTGGAGCCAGTGCTGCAGAGGTCGCAGAGACGGTGCGGACCCCCTTTACGGCTGAACTTGTGAACATGTGGACAGTTCGTATTGTCTCCTTACCCCACCGGCCTTTGTTTTTAAAGGAGGGGTGAATGTGGTGAACCATCGATGGTTACCACTATGGGTACTTGTTCATATGTTACTCTTGTTACTGTTGGGGTTAGGGTTTGGGTGTTCCACCTGTTATTATTGTTTATGTGGTACACTCCGTTCGGCTCCGCCTTCTTACAGGAGTATAAAGGTCAGTGCTACTTCCTAGTAGCCCTTAGTCTGGGATAGTATTGTTAAGTAGTGTGCTCCAATCTTGTTGTGAATAAAAGCCTTTATTCCCGGGTACGTCCTAGCCTCTCGTGTGAATCAATCGCGCATCACTCACCTCCTCCCAAAATAGTCATTCCTCCTGACAATCTCATCCCACCCCCTCTCCACACACTCACACCCAAACACCTTCAGAATCCCTGGGTCCTGTCCAGCTGATATCGGAGCATTGTTGGGTTTGGAGCGTGTAAACATTGTGGGGAGGGTAAGCGGGTATGAGAAGAGAGGGAGGGTGGGAGGGGTCACCATTGTCGGGAGAGGCTGAGCTGTGTTGCTGGGTATGGGGAGAGGGTTAGCTTTATTGGGGAAGTGGGGGTGATGGGAGGTTGTTGGGGAATAGGATTGAGTGGGTGTTGGGTAGTTGATGTGGGGGGGGGTGGTTGAGCTGTGTTCTGAGGAGGCTGAGAGAGAGTTTGAGCTGTGTGTTTTGGGGTGAGCAGAGAGCTGTAAGGAGATGAGGGAGGGTTGGAGGAGTGAGAGGGTTTGAGCTAGGTTATAGGTGAGGGAAGTGAGCTATGATGGGAGGATGATCCGTGTTGTGTGAGGGGGGTGAGGTAGGCGGTGTGAGCTGTCAGGGTGGGGCAGTTATGGGGATTTGGGCTGTGTTATGGCTGGCAGGGGCATTGAAACACTTGGTAGTTTACGCCTTAAGGCCTCTCCAGTGTTTAGTTTAGGTGAGAAAGAGATTGTGACTTTGCCCTTCACCACTAGGCTTCTTGGCTCTACACTTGACTGAATTTAAACTGAAGCTGGGGCTGGCAGATCTTGACTCCAGTTTGAACAGGTAAACAGTTTAAATCACATCACGCTCTGCGCTGACCAAAAGATCTGGTCCATCATCTTTATTTTTGCCACGACTTCAATTTTATTTATAATAATTATTTTTTATATCTTTTCAGGTGAATCGTAGAATGATACAATGAAAAGGAAGGGCATTCAGGCCACCACATCTGTGTGCCTATTCTTTGAAAGAACTATCTAATTAGTCCCCCTCCCATGTTCTTTCCCTCTAGCCTTGCAAATCATTATTTTTTATGCATTTATCCAATTCCCTTTTGAAAGTTCCCTTTGAATCTGCTACCACTGCCCTTTCAGGCAACACATTCCAGATCATCATGACATAAGGTCGTCACTCTTGTGATAAATTCTGTTTTGTTCAATTCTGTACATGCATAATAAATCATATTAAAAGTTAATTTGGTGACCATGCAAAGGGGAATCAGTTTGTGACACACATTCACTGGGCTATGGGGTGGACTGTTGCTGTAATTAATGGTTGAACGAGCATGCTATAATGCCAGTGATGGATGAATACTGGTGTTGCTCCTTAAAGCCTGTGCTATAAATAAACCTGTCCTGTTAAGATAGATCAGTGACAGCTCTTTGAATTGTCCCAGTAGCCAAATTAACTATGTTGAATTATGTTCATATAGCTCCCCACCTGATTCATTGCAATGAGAAGTGGACTGCCTCTATTTAAATTACTGGCATTACCTGTTTGAATCACAGCACCAGCTCATTGCTTGATAGACTCTTTGCACAGTTGAGAATAGTAGCCTGAAACAACTGGGTGTCCTACTTAATTTTGAGTGAGCACGACATTCCATTATAATGAACGGATGTGGAGCCTTATCAGTCCCAGCTCCCTGGTAACATCTGAATATCAGCAGCAAGCTCCAGCAAACTTGTATATTAATTGATGATAATGAGTATTTGGGCTAGAACAGAGGCACCAGCATTTTATTGTCAATGCAGTCAAACTGTGCAATGGCTTTCTGCTAAAGGACTCTACTGCTGTGACGGAGGACTTCAGACACTTGTTACATAGTGTTTTGACCCGACACTTGACCTTGCCGATTAAATCCGTAACGAGATTTGTCAGTCGGGAACTAGGCTAGCAAGGAAAGGACTTGATTCTTCAGGAGTTGCAGACTGACCACAATTCACACAAATCCTCATTTCTGACATGCAACATGAAAACAACTGCCCTAGGGAAAAGAGTGAAGGGATTGGGAAGACAGAGTTCTCAGAGACCAGAGGGTGTTACAACAGCTGATTAATCTGTACATAAATACATGGATTCCTTAAAGATCTGGTTGTTTATATATTCCTAAAAATGGGCTTTTATTGAATTACATAGAATTTACAGCAGTTAATCAGGCCATTCGGCCCAGCAGCTCCACACCAGTGTCGATGCTCCACATGAGCCTACCACCTCTCTTTAATGTCCACTATCACCACTTCCGTCTATGCCTGTGAATAAACTTAATTAGCCTCTCCTTAGATAAATATATGTCATTCACACCTCACTGGCCCCATGAGGTAGCGAGTTCCACAATCTCACCACTTTCTGGGTAAAGAAATTTTTCCTGATAGAGTTTATTATATTTATAGCCTAAAATATAAACAGTAAATACTGGCAATACTCATCAGGTCAGACAACCCTTGTGCAGAGAGAAAATGTTAACTTCATTGCTTTCTCTATGGATGCTGTCTGCCCTCTCATTATTTCTAACAATTTATAGAGTCAGAGGTTTACAGCATGGAAACAGGCCCTTCGGCCCAACTTGTCCATGCCACCCTTTCTTTTAAACCCCTAAGCTAGTCCCAATTGTCTGTTCCAGCCAGCCATGAACAAAGGCAATTGTTTGCAACTTCTATTGGCCCATATCCCTCCATATCCATCTTACCCATGTAACAGTCTAAACACTTTTTAAAAGACAAAATTGTACCCACCTCTACTACTACCTCTGGCAGCTTGTTCCAGACACTCACCACCCTCTGTGTGAAAAAATTGCCCCTTTGGACCTTTTGTATCTCTCCCCTCTCACATTAAACCTATGCCCTCTAGTTTTAGACTCCCCTACCTTTGGGAAAAGATATTGACTATCCAGCTGATCTATGCCCCTCATTATTTTATAGACCTCTAAGGTCACCCCTCAGCCCAGAGAAAAAAGTCCCAGTCTATCCAGCATCTCCTTATAACTCAAACCATCAAGTCCTGGTAGCATCCTAGTAAATCTTTTCTGCACTCTGTCTAGTTTAATATCCTTTCTATAATAGGGTGACTAGAGCAACTTTCTGTTTATATTCTAGCCAATATGCAGTATTTTGTCTCCGCTTTATCTAAGGTGTCTAGTTTTGGAATCTCCCACAGGTGGAAGCAGCTTCTCTGTGTCCACCTATTTCTGATTCTCAAAATGTCTATTTGGTTATCCCTCAGCTTCGTTCTCTAGAGAAACAAGTCCCAGCCCATTTGGTCCTTTCTCATAGTTACAACATCTCAGTTCTGATTTCAGCTTATCAATTTTTTTTTGCTATTTCTTCAGGGCCTTTTTATAATATGGAGATCAGAACCATTCACCATATTCTAAGTGTGCTCTAATCGAGGTTCTGTGCTAGTTTGGCAAAATGACCCAGTTGAGACGGGAAGGAAAATATATATCTCCATCAGCCAGACTACTTTATTTTTGTTTCTCAATTTATCAAAATGGACAATTGCTGCGCTGATGAAATGGCTCCAATTAATCACTTGCTGGGTTCAGGGGGTTTCTGAGCAGTTTGACACCGAAAAAGGGCAACACCACAACTACTCTGGAATGCAACACTCCTTGCATCGCATAAACATTCCAGCCAAGCTAACACAATGGTCCAGCAGATGAAATGTCTGCTCCAGCCAGCCATGAACAAAGGCAATTGTTTGCAACTTCTAGTCTACAATCTGGTGCAAATGGCCTAAGTGTTACCCATTCCAACACACAATAGCTTTCAACCAGGCATCTTACTTAGTCTCAAACAAAAACAGAAAATTATGGAAAATCTCAGCAGGTCTGACAGCATCTCTGGGGAGAAAAGAGAGCCAACATTTTGAGTCTGGATGACCCTTCGTCAGAGCTAAGAAAGAGAAACAACAAAGATTTATACTATGAGGGTGGGGAGGCGGCAGAATGGGACAAAGGAAATGTAAATGATGATGAAGAAGGCTGAGAAAGGCGCTAAAAGTGTCCATTAAGTGATTAGAATGTGTAAATGGCAGAACAGAGGTACAGATGGTTAAGGGACTGCCTGGAGATTATGGCAGGTGCCCTGAAAAGGGCAGGAGGTGGGGGGAGGTTGCAAGAAGGAGAGCTGGAATGGAGAAGTGGAAATGAGAAAGAAGGGTAATAAAATGGATGAAGGAGATAAAGAAGAAACAGAATGAAACAAAATAAATGGAAATGGAGTGAAAAGGTGGAGGAGAGAGTTCATGCTCTGAAGTTGTTGAACTTAATATTCAGCCCAAAAGGCTGTAAAATGCTCAATCGGAAGATGAGGTGCTGTTCCTCCAGTTTGCGTTGGGGTTCATTGGAACATTGCAGAAGGCCAAGGATGGACATGTGGACAGGAGAGCAGGGTGGTGAGTTGAAGTGGCCAGCGACAGGAAGGTAAGGGTCCTGTTTGCGAATGAACTGAAGGTATTCAGCGAAGTGGCCACCCAGTCTGTGTTTGGTCTATCCGATGTAGAGTAGACCGCATTAGAAGCAGTGAGTGCAATAGACCAGACTGAAGAAGATGCATGTGAAGTGCTGCTTAACCTGAAAGGGGTGTTTAGGATCTGGGATGGTGAGCAGGGAGGAGGTAAAGGGACATGTGTTGCACCTTCTATGATTGCATGGACGAAAAGAAATTGGTTTAGGTTGGAGGGTCACAGTTTTTTTTTAACTGGTCGGTGCAACATCGTGGGCCGAAGGGCCTGTTCTGCGCTGTAATGTTCTATGTTCTATGTTCTATGTTCTATGCATGGGAAGGTGCCATGGGTAGGGGGTGAGGTGTTGGGTGTGATGAAGGAGTGGAGCAGGGTGTCCTGGAAAGAATGGTCCCTGCAGAATGCTGATTGGGGGGATGAAGGGAAGATGTGTTAAGTAGTGGCATCATGCTGGAGATGGTGAAAATGGTGGAGGATGATCATTTGAATGCAGAGACTGGTGGGGTGTAAAGTGAGGACAAGGAGGACCCTATCCTGATTCTGAGAGGGAGGAGAGGTGGTGAGAGCAGTAGCCCAGGGAATGGGTTCGACATGGTTGACAGCCCTGTCAACCACAGTAGGTGGAAAATCATGATCGAGGAAAAAGGAAGATATATCAGCACCACTATTTTGGAAAGTAGCATCATGAGAACAAATACAGCAGAAGCGAAGGAACTGAGAGAATGTGATGGGGTTCTTACAGGATGTGGGGTGGGAAGAGCTGTAGTCAAAGTAGTTGTGGGAGTTGGTGGCTTGTAATGGATACTAGTGGACAGTTTATCACCAGAAATAGAGACTGTGGTGGACCTCAGTTGTGCCTTTGTCCTATATGGACCACCGTTGTGTGTGTTTGTCATATCTGGACACATCCCCTTCCGGTTTGGTTCCTCCCCTCGGCACCTAGTATAAAGGTGGCTGTCTCCACTCCCTTGTTCAGTCCAGGTCGATTATTTGTTGGGATCTGCTCCTGATTCTGTTGTGAATAAAAGGCTTTTGCTACCAAAATAAACCTGTTGGACTTTAACCTGGTGTTGTTAAACTTCTTACTGTGTTTACCCCAGTCCAACGTCGGCATCTCCACATCGTGAATAAAAGCCTACAGTTGTATTGGCACACAGGTAGTCTTTCGCCTTATTGATAGCGCATCAATTTTATTCACAACAGTTGACCAACATGGAGCAGTTTCTAAAACCCGACAAGTTAACATTAGACCCTCAAGAGGTTGGAGCCTCTGATAAATTTGATCATTGGCTGGACTGCTTCGAAGCATTCGTCAACACCGCTACGGCCATCGACACATACAACGCTAAACTCCACGTGCTCCGCGCCCGGGTAAGCGAAGCTGTCTACGGTATCTTCCGGGACGCTGCTACATACACGGACGCTATCGAGCTCCTAAAAGGGCAGTTCCGAAAGAGCTCTAACGTAGTCTATGCCAGACATCTCCTAACTACCCGCAAGCAGCAGCCAGGAGAATCGTGCGCCCAATTTCTGCGCGCCCTGCGTGTCCTAGCTCGAGCTTGTGACTGTCAGGCTGTTACAGCAGCTCAGAACGCGGAGGACCTGATCCGCGACGCCTACGTTGCGGGCATTGAGTCTACATACATTCGGCAGCGCCTGCTTGAACAAGATGGCCTGGATCTCCAAAGAACAGCCACGATGGCTGAAACGCTAGAAGCGGCCTCTCACAACCTCGGGTCCTACCCTGCATCCCGTTCTATCGACGGCTCCACCGCGACGGCTGTTCCGGCAGGGCCCAAATGTTACTTTTGTGGCCTATCCAAGCACCCTCGGCGTCACTGCCCGGCGAAGGATGCGATTTGCTCCGGATGCGGTAAGCTAGGCCACTTCGTTAAAGTCTGCCGGGCGAAGCCGCTTTCGAAGCCTCATTGCGCCACGTGTGTTCCGCGGGCGCAGCCATCTTTAAGGCAGGCGGCAGCTGCGCGCGAATCGCAATCTTTAATGCGGTCACCGGAAGTGTGGGAATCGCCATCTTTGATGCGGTCACCGGATGCGCGGGAATCGCCATCTTTGAGACTGGCATCAAGACGCGCCGAACAGGAAGCGTTATCCGTGACGTCATCAGGCGGGGACGAAGATGGATTTTTCCTGGATTCGACGGTGGCATCGATTTGCCTGGACCAGTCGCAGCCTCATCAACTCTCCAAGTCAATAATGGAGATCAAGGTAAATGGCCATGCAGAAAACTGCCTGTTCAACTGCGGGAGCACAGAAAGTTTTATACACCCTCGCACAGTGCGTCAATATGCCCTTCTCATGCGACCCTGGAGCCAGACCATCTCCATGGCCTCGAATTCCCACTCAGTGGAGGTCCTCGGGTGCTGTTTGGTGACGCTGATGGTTCAGGGCACAGTCTACGAGCGTTTTTGGCTCCTCGTGCTGCCGCGACTCTGTGCAGCTGTACTGCTGGGGTTAGATTTCCTCAGCCATCATAGGAGCGTCATCCTGCAGTATGATGGCCCTTATCCCCCGCTCTCCGTCTGCAAGGCGCCGTCACTGCAGCGCCCCTCGCGCACCACCTGCAGTCCCTCGACCCTCAAGATCCCCCCCTCCCCTTATTTGATAACCTCACCCCGGATTGTAGGCCTATAGCCACCAAAAGTAGGCGCTATAGTGCGGATGACCGGGCCTTCATTCGGTCCGAAGTACAACGTTTGCTCAAGGAAGGGATTATCCAGGCCAGCACCAGCCCCTGGAGGGCGCAAGTAGTCGTAGTTAAATCGGGGGAGAAACACCGCATGGTGATTGACTACAGCCAGACCATAAACAGGTATACACAACTAGATGCGTATCCTCTTCCCCGTATCGCGGACATAGTCAACCGCATCGCGCACTATAGGGTTTTCTCTACGATCGCTTTGAAATCGGCTTACCACCAGCTCTCTATCCGCTCGGAGGACCGCTCATATACTGCCTTTGAGGCGGACGGTCGCCTCTACCAGTTCCTCTGAGTCCCCTTTGGTGTAACCAATGGGGTCTCAGTCTTCCAGTGGGCCATAGATCAAATGGTGGACCAGAACGGACTACGGGCCACTTTCCCGTATCTGGATAACGTCACCATCTGCGGCCATGACCTGCAGGACCATGATGCCAACCTACAAAAATTCCTTCGTGCGGCCACTCTCCTGAACCTGACATATAATGAGGCGAAGTGTGTTTTTCGGACACGCCGCCTCGCCATCCTTGGGTACGTGATAGAAAATGGTGTCCTTGGCCCCGACCCAGCCCGTATGCGTCCCCCTATGCAGCTTCCCCTCCCTACTACCCTCAAAGCACTGAGGAGATGCTGGGCTTCTTCTCTTACTATGCCCAGTGGGTTCCCCGTTGTGCGGATAAAGCCCGTCCGCTTCTAAAATCGACCTCTTTTCCCCTGGCGGAGGAGGCCCGTCGGGCCTTCGACGACATCAAAGCAGACATCGCGAAGGCCGCGATGCACGCTGTGGATGAATCCATCCCATTCCAAGTGGAAAGTGATGCGTCTGACTTTGCCCTAGCCGCCACCCTTAACCAGAGGGGCCGTCCGGTGGCCTTCTTTTCCCGGACCTTACAAGGCTCTGAGATTCGACACTCCTCGGCCGAGAAGGAGGCCCAGGCCATCGTGGAAGCCGTCCGGCACTGGCGCCATTATCTTGCGGGCCAACGATTCACCTTAATTACGGACCAGCGGTCAGTTGCCTTCCTGTTTCACACCAGGCAAAAGGGCAAGATTAAGAATGACAAGATCTTGCGGTGGAGGATTGAGCTCTCCACCTTGCGATATGACATCATGTACCGGCCTGGGAAGCTCAATGAGCCCCCAGATGCCCTGTCCCGTGGATCATGTGCCAGCGCCCAACTAGACCAACTACAGTCCCTCCATAACGACCTCTGTCACCCGGGTGTCACCAGATTTTTCCACTTTGTCAAGTCCCGTAACCTGCCCTTCTCCCTCGAGGAAGTCCGGACGATTACCAGGCAATGCAGGGTCTGCGCTGAGTGCAAACCGCAGTTCTACCGGCCAGGTAGGGTGCACCTGGTGAAGGCCACTCGCGCGTTTGAGCGCCTTAGCATTGACTTTAAAGGGCCCCTCCCCTCCTCTAACCGCAATGTTTATTTCCTGAATATCATTGATGAATACTCACGTTTCCCTTTTGCCTTCCCCTGCCCGGACATGACCACGGCTACAGTGATTCGGACGCTGACCACGCTCTTCACCCTGTTCGGCTTCCTAGCCTATGTTCATAGCGACCGTGGGTCCTCCTTCATGAGTGACGAGCTGAGGCAGTACCTGCTCGCCAAAGGCGTTGCCTCCAGCCGCACCACTAGCTATAACCCCAGGGGAAATGGTCAAGTAGAGCGGGAGAACGCAACCGTCTGGAAGGCCATTCTATTAGCGCTACGGTCTAGGGGCCTTTCAGTCAGCCGTTGGCAAGACGTCCTTCCGGACGCATTACATTCAATTAGGTCACTCTTGTGCACAGCGACCAATACGACCCCTCACAAGCGGATGTTTTCATTTCCCAGGAAGTCCTCCTCGGGTACTTCGCTCCCGGGTTGGCTGATGTCCCCCGGGCCAGTTCTGCTTCGGAAGCATGTCCGGACCATAAGGCAGATCCCTTGGTCGAGGAGGTCCAATTGCTCCATGCTAATCCTCAATACGCTTATGTAGCGTACCCTGATGGGCGGGAGGACACGGTTTCTGTCCGTGACTTGGCACCCGCGGGTCCCCCTGAGGCCACCACGTCCTTCCGCCCCATGGTTCCTGGTGTTGTCCACTTGGAGACTGCTACGCGTTTTTCCCCTTCAGTCCCTGTCTCCAATGTAGTGCGCCCAGAGCCTGTTGCGGCCCCCCACGCCCTAGCTCCGGTTCCCACTGTTCCCCATACGCCACCAGGGCCACTGCTCACTCCTCTCGCCCCTATGTACAGCTCGCTTGAGTTGCCGGAGCCGTCGCCACGCAGTACCCGACGACTGGACGGGACGATGGATCGGTCTGCTTCACACCACTTGGCGCCTTCTCTCGACGCTCATTGTACGGAGCCTGGGCCGACATCGCTCCCTGCTCGGACGACTCTGCGACCTGCACTACGACGATCGCGACGGCAGATCAAGCCACCGGTTCGTCTGGACTTGTAATATTGTTTCCGCTTCACCCCCGTGTTGTTTTTTTAAAGGAAGGGGTGAATGTGGTGGACCTCAGTTGTGCCTTTGTCCTATATGGACCACTGTTGTGTGTGTTTGTCATACCTGGACACATCCCCTTCCAGTTTGGTTCCTCCCCTCGGCACCTAGTATAAAGGTGGCTGTCTCCTCCCCCTTGTTCAGTCCAGGTCGGTTATTTGTTGGGATCTGCTCCTGATTCTGTTGTGAATAAAAGCCTACACTTGTATTGGCACACAGGTAGTCTTTCGCCTTATTGATAGCGCATCAGAGACCAAGAGGTCAAGGAAGTGAAGAGAAGTGTCAGATATGGACTGTTTGAAGGTGATAGAGGGCTGGAAATTGGAAGCAAAATTGATATTTTTTTCCAGGTCTAGATGAGAGCATGAAGCAGCACCAAAATAGTCGTCGATGTACCGATAAAGGATAAAGGGAGGGGGCCAGAGCAGAATTAGAACAGGGAATGCGCCACATAATCGATAAAGAGACAGGCATAACTGGGACCCATGCTCCTGGTCTTGTTTTGTCTTGTTTAGTCAACCTGAAACCAGTGTCTCCAAGAACAAAAGAAATCTGGACTCCCATTAAACACCTCAAGCTTCCAACTCTGAGAAAACACATCCTTTGTCCAACATCTGAGAGGTGGTGGAAGGTATGTCACATGACCAAGCTGCTAGAACTTGTAATATTGCCCTGTGGATCTGAACTCAAGAAGTTATAGTTTCACTTCCAAAGAGAAACAGTAGCTTCAGGGTGCACAGTCTGCGCTGTCTACATCTTACTATCAAGCAGGCGGCAGCAGAAAGGACTCTGGCCCTTATCAAAACAGTGAACTATTGGAACATTGGAACTTGTGCCCTCAAGACTAACTTACTCTATGTACTTTCTGCCCTGGTGGAAGTCTCATTTCTGGAAAGATGGATCACTCTTTAGCAGTCAACCACCACTTGAACAAACATTCCATTAGGCTTCTGATACTGGACTCTGGACACATATAAAACCCTAACATATTTTATTGTGGTTTTGAGAGGAGAAATCAGGGCAATTTAGATTAACTCTGCACTCCCCCCCCCCTCCCCCCCTCCCCCCGTCCCCCGCACCACCCCCATCCTGAATGAAAAGATTCCAGTTTTTCAATTCTATTTGTCTAGAAAGTAACACCAATGCTTTCTTTGGATTTATTATGGCCTTGCTAACACATGTTGTAATGTTTAATGATCTGTGCATTTTTTAATTTAACTTTTCGTCCATTCTTAAAGTTACAAAGCCAATGTGCAGAGTGGACCGGGCAAGCCCTTGATCCATCTCCTTGTTTGGTCCAAAAACCAATTCAAATTGAATCCAATTCATGGTCCTCACAAAAGAGATAGAACATAGAACATAGAACAGTACAGCACAGAACAGGCCCTTCGGCCCACGATGTTGTGCCGACCTTCATCTGAAACCAAGATCAAGCTATCCCACTCCCTACCATCCTGGTGTGCTCCATGTGCCTATCCAATAACCGCTTAAACGAGATAAACAAGATCCAAGCTGACAAGATAAGGGAATTGCACCTGACCTTCGGCTTGATATTTGATCTTAGCCAAAAGGCCGAGAAGTGATATGATCATCTCTATACCCACAACACATTCAGATTCGCATTTGTTAAGGAATATGTGATGCATTATTCTTTCTACCATCTGATTGAAAAGGTTAAGCACGTGGAATTCAGGGTGAGATGGATCTGATGGATCCATCTATAGATGGATCTTTCTATAGGTATGTCAGGAATAAAAGAATGACTAGGGTAAGATTAGGGCCAGTCATGGACAGTAGTGGGAAGTTGTGCGTGGAGTCCGAAGAGATAGGAGAGGCGCTAAATGAATATTTTTTGTCAGTATTCACACAGGAAAAAGACAATGTTGTCGAAGAGAATACTGAGATACAGGCTATAAGACTAGACGGGGATTGAGGTTCATAAGGAGGAGGTGTTAGCAATTCTGGAAAGTGTGAAAATAGATAAGTCCCCTGGGCCGGATGGGATTTATCCTAGGATTCTCTGGGAAGCTAGGGAGGAGATTGCAGAGCCTTTGGCTTTGATCTTTATGTCGTCATTGTCTACAGGAACAGTGCCAGAAGACTGGAGGATAGCAAATGTTGTCCTCTTGTTCAAGAAGGGGAGTAGAGACAACCCTGGTAATTATAGACCAGTGAGCCTTACTTCTGTTGTGGGCAAAGTTTTGGAAAGGATTATAAGAGATAGGATTTATAATCATCTAGAAAGGAACAATTTGATTAGGGATAGTCAATACGGTTTTGTGAAAGGTAGGTCGTGCCTCACAAACCTTATTGAGTTCTTTGAGAAGGTGACCAAAGAGGTGGATGAGGGTAAAGCAATTGTTGTGGTGTAAATAGATTTCAGTAAAGCGTTTGATAAGGTTCCCCATGGTAGGCTATTGCAGAAAATACGGAGGCATGGGATTGAGGGTGATTTTGCGGTTTGGATCAGAAATTGGCTAGCTGTAAGAAAACAGAGGGTGGTGGTTGATGGGAAATGTTCATCCTGGAGTTCAGTTACTAGTGGTGTACCACAAGGATCTGTTTTGGGGCCACTGCTGTTTGTCATTTTTATAAATGACCTGGATGAGGGTGTAGAAGGATGGGTTAGTAAATTTGCGGATGACACTAAAGTCGGTGGAGTTGTGGACAGTGTCGAAGGATGTTGCAGGTTACAGAGGGACATAGATAAGCTGCAGAGCTGGGCTGAGAGGTGGCAAATGGAATTTAATGCGGAAAAGTGTGAGGTGATTCACTTTGGAAGGAGTAACAAGAATACAGAGTACTGGGCTAATGGTAAGATACTTGGTAGTGTGGATGAGCAGAGAGATCTCAGTGTCCATGTGCATAGATCCCTGAAAGTTGGCACCCAGGTTGATAGGGTTGTTAAGAAGGTGTACAGTGTGTTAGCTTTTATTGGTAGAGGGATTGAGTTTCGGAGCCATGATGTCATGTTGCAGCTGTACAAAACTCTGGTGCGGCCGCACTTGGAGTATTGCGTACAGTTCTGGTCGCCGCATTATAGGAAGGATGTGGAAGCATTGGAAAGGGTGCAGAGGAGATTTACCAGGATGTTGCCTGGTATGGTGAGAATGTCTTATGAGGAAAGGCTGAGTGACTTGAGGCTGTTTTCGTTAGAGAGAAGAAGGTTAAGAGGTGACTTAATAGAGGCATACAAGGTGATCAGAGGATTAGATAGGGTGGACAGTGAGAGCCTTTTTCCTCAGATGGTGATGGCTAGCATGAGGGGACATAGCTTTAAATTGAGGGGTGATAGATATAGGACAGATGTCAGAGGTAGGTTCTTTACTCAGAGAGTAGTAAGGGCGTGGCTCCAACAGTAATGGTAGCACGGCACGGTAGCACAGTGGTTAGCACTGCTGCTTCACAGCTCCAGGGACCTGGGTTCGATTCCCGGCTTGGGTCACTGTCTGTGTGGAGTTTGCACATTCTCCTTGTGTCTGCGTGGGTTTCCTCTGGCTGCTCCGGTTTCCTCCCACAGTCCAAAGATGTGCGGGTTAGGTTGATTGGCCATGCTAAAATTGCCCCTTAGTGTCCTGAGATGCATAGGTTAGGGGGATTAGTGGGTAAAATATGTAGGGATATGGGGGTAGGGCTTGGGTGGGATTGTGGTCGGTGCAGACTCGATGGGCCGAATGGCCTCTTTCTATGATTTCTAAAAAAAAAAGTAGTGGACTTGTCAACATTAAGGGCATTTAAAGGGTCATTGGATAAACATATGGATGATATTGGAATAGTGTAGGTTAGATGGGCTTTAGATTGGTTTCACAGGTCAGCGCAACATTGAGGGCCGAAGGGCCTGTACTGCGTTGTAATGTTCTATGTTCTATGAAACTGGCTTAGTAATAGAACACAAAGAGTGGTGATAAAAGTCTGTTTGAGTGACTGGAGGCTGGTGTCCAGTGGCGTACCACAAGGTTCAGTGTTGGGACACTTATTTGTTATATACATAAATGATGTAGATGACAATGCGGGGGAATGATAAGCAAGTTTGCAGATGACACAAAGATTGGAACGGTGATTAATAGTGAAGACGAAGGTTGTCGGTTACAGAAAGATATACATGGGCTGGTCAGATGGGTGCCGTGGTGACAGATGGTATTTAACCCTGATAAGTGCGAGGTGATGCACTTTGGAAGAAGTAACAAGACAAGAGAGTATTTAATGAATAGCAGAACATTAGGAATCATAGATCCCTGAAGGTGGCAGAGCAGGTGAATAGGATAGTTAAAAAGGCATATGAGACACTTGCTTTTATCAGTAATGGAATAAAGTATAAGAGCAAGGAGGTAATGTTGGAGTTGTACAGAATGTTGGTTAGGCCACAGCTGGAGTACTGTGTGCAGTTCTGGTCACCTCACTATAGGAAGTATATGATAGCAATAGAGGAGGTACAGAGGAGATTCAGCAGGATGTTGCCTGGGATGGAGCATTTGAGCTAGAAGGAGAGACTGGATAGGTTTGGATTGTTTTCTCTGGAGCAGAGAAAGCTGAGAGGGGACATGGTTGAGTTGTATAAGATTTTGAGGGATACGGACAGAGTGAATAGGAAGCAGCTGTTCCCCTTGGTTCAGGGGCCAATCAAGGGGGGGCATAGTTTTAGGGTAAGGAGCAGGAAATTCAAAGGGGATTGAAGAAAACATTTTTCACTCAGAGGGTGTTGGGAATCTGGAATGCATTGCCTGGGAAGGTAGTGGAGACTGGAAACCTTACAACCTTTAAATGGTATTTGGATGAGCACTTGAAACATCATAACATTCAAGGATATGGGACAAGTTCTGGAAAATGGGATTAGTGTGACTGTAGTGGTAGTTAATGTCAGCGCAGGGTCAAAGGGCCTTTTCTGTGCTGTACAACTCTATGATTCTATGAAAGACACCACCTCACACTTACCTATACTGAATTTCATTTGACATGTACATGCCAATTCTGCAAGTGTATTCATCCCTTTTTATAAATTGTCGCAGCTGCTTTCAGGATTAACCATATCCTAATTTTGAATCATCCGCACTTGTTGTCAACATACATTAACAACAGTGGTCCAGACACTGCTCTTTGCTGAACAGCATTTTCAATCTTCTGTTACCTTTAACTCCCTGCTCTCTGTTTTCTAATCAGCTCGCTATTCACTCTGCTACCTGGCTGTTCATTCTACCTTATTCTGACCTTATTCTTGAATCTACTATACTGTATCTTGTCAAAGATCTTTTGAGGATGCAAGTATATTACTTTTGTTGCATTATCCCTATCAATACTACCTGTTACTATTTTGAAGGATTCAATAAAGTTGCTCAAGTATGACCCCCCCTTTTGAATCCATGCTGACTACTCTATTATATTTTCAGTTTCTAGATATTTTTCTATTACATCTTTGAGCAAAGGTTCTTTTATCTTTACTATCACTAGCATTAACCTGACTGATCTATAGTTCCTTGGACTTGTTCTATCTTCCTTTTAAAATATAGAAATAACATTAGCTGTTCACCAGTCCTCTGGCACTATTCTTTTGTCTAATGATATTTTTATGTGTATATTATAGTACCTCTGCTACTTTGTCACTTGCTTCTTTTAATGTGTATGGATGCAATCTATCAGGCCTCTACAGTTTATGATCTCTAAGTTAGGCCACTTTACTAATTGAGAATGTAATCGAAACTGATATCTCGGGCAGTACTGGGATATTAAGCTGAGGCTCCATCTGGTTGGTCAGATGAGAATAAAAGATTCCATTTTTTTTTCAAAGTTTTGCTGATATCCTTACTGACAGTTATCCCTCAGCCTAAGTGGCAACCTGTGTGTGGAGCCGGAAGACATAGGTGAGATATTAAATGAGTATTTTGCATCTGTGTTAACTTTAGAGAAGGACAATGTAGGTATAGAAAGCAGGGAGGGGATTGTGACACAATTGAACAGATCAGCATTGAGAAGGAGGAGGTGTTAATGGGTTTAAAAGTGGATAAATCCTCAGGCCCAGATAAAATGGATCCACTGCTGTGTGAAACAAGGGAGGAAGTTGCAGGGGCTCTGATGCTAATTTTCAAATTTTCTCTGGCTGCAGGAGAGGGACTAGAGGACTGGAGGACAGCTAATGTGGTGCCATTATTCAAGAATGGAAGTAGAGAAAAAACAGGTAATTATAGTCTAGTGAGTATGGTTGGGAAATTATTGGAAAACATTGAGGGATAGAATTAATCTCCACTTGGAGAGGCAAGGATTAATCAAAGATAGTCAGCATGGCTTTGTCAAGGGGAGATCATGTCTAACAAATTTGACTGGATTTTTCGAGGAGATGACTAGGTGTGCAGATAAGGGCAGCGCAATTGATGTAGTTTATATGGATTTATATGGACTTATAAGGCTTTTGACAAAATCCCACATGGGAGAGTGATCAAGAAGTTAAGAGCCCTTGTGATCCATGGTAATTTGGCAAATTGGATCCAAAACGGGGTTAGTGGCAGGAGCCAGAGGGTGATGGTCGAAGGTTGACTTTGTGACTGGAAGATTGTATCCAATGGTGTACTGCAGGGATCAGTGCTGGGTCCCTTGCTGTTTGTAGTGCATATTAATGATCTAGATGTAATTGTGGGAGGTATGATCATTAAGTTTGCAAATGACACAAAAATTGGTGGTGTGATAAATAGCGAGGAGGAAAACCTTAGGATGATATAGATGGTCAGATGGGCAGAACAGTGGCAAATAGAATTTAACCCTAAAAAGTGTGAGGTGATGCATTTTGGGAGGACTAACAAGGCAAGGGATTTTACAATGAATGATCAGACCCTAGGAAGTACAAATGCTCAGAGGGGCCTTAGTATACATGTCCATTGATCTCTGAAGGAAACAGGACAGTTGGACAAGGTAGTTAAGAAAGCATATAGGATACTTGCCTTTATTAACTGAGGCATTGAAATAAGAGCAGGAAGTTATGATAGAGCTGTTTAAAACACTCATTAGGCCACAGCTGGAGTACTGTGTGCAGTTCTGGTTACTGTACTATAGGAAGGATATGATTGCATTAGAAAGGGTCAGAGGAGATTCACTAAGATGTTTCCTGGGCTGGAACGTTTCAGCGATGAAGAAAGGCTGGATTTAAACTAATTTGGCAAGGGAGTGGGTTACTGAGTGGAGGTGCAGTAGGGGATAATGCACAGCCAAATATAGAAGATAAACCAAGTCAGTCTGGAAGGCAGAGCAAAGATAGACATGTTAAGGCACAAGGGAATAATGGCAAGGTTGGGTGGCATTTATTCTAATGCAATGAGTCTTATGGGTAAGGCTGATGAACTGAGGGTGTTGATTAATACATGGGAGTATGGTATTATTGCTATCATAGAGACATGGTTGAGGGAGGAGCAGGACTGGCAGCTCAATTTTCCAGGATTTAAAATCTTCAGACGAGACAAAGTAGGGGCATAAAAGAGGTGGTGTCGCAAAATTGATCAAGGAGTCAATTACTGCAGAGAAGAGAGCTGATATCTTAGCGGGTTCCTCCAATGAGGCCATATGGATAGAACATAAAAACAATAAGGGGACATTTGCATTACTGGGAGTGTACTATAGGCCCCCAAACAGTCAGGGAGAGATAGAAGAGCAGATATATAGGCATACCTCAGAGAAGTGTAAAAATAATAAGGTAATAGTAGGGAATTTCAATTTCCCCAAAGTGTGGAGAGCTTAGCGGAGGTGGAATTCTTAAAGTGCATCTGGGAGTTCTTTTTGAGCCAACACATAGAAAGTCCTACAAGAGAGGGCCAGTACAGGAGCTGATTTTAGAGAATGAAAGCGGTAGAGATGTCAGTGGGGGAGCATTTTGGTGACAGTGACCACAACCCGGTAAGATTTAAGGTAGTTATGGACAAAGACAAAGATGGACTTGAAAAAAAGAAATTGGGGAAGGCTGATCTTAATAGGTTAAGACAGGATTTGGCCTTGGAGCAGCCACTTGTAGGAAAATCCACATCAGAGCAGTGGGAGTCATTCAAAAAGGAAACAGAGAGTACAAATTCAACATGTTCCTGTAAAGGATAGGATCAAAACATCCAGAGAACCTTGGATGTTTAGGGATATACAGGATTGGATAAGGAAGGAAAAGGAAACCTTACGGGGAGGAGGAGGGGGGTGGTGGTGGGGGAAGCTGAAAACAGTAGATGCCTTAGAAAGTTCAAAGGGCTACTTAAAAAAGAGATTAGAAGAGTGAAGAGGGGACATGAAAAAACATTGGCAGGAATATCCCAAGGTGTTTTATAAGTATATTAAGGGTAACCAGGGAAAGAGTAGAGTTCATTAGGCTGGGGTTGTTTTCCTTAGGGCAGAGAAGGCTGAGGGGGAACCTGATTGAGGTGTACAAAATTATAAGAGACATATAGGATAGACAGGAAGAAACCTTTTCCCGTAATAGAGGGCTCAATAACCAGGAGCATAGATTTAAGGTAAGGGAAAGGAGATTTCGAGGTGATTTGATGAAAAGCTTTTTTGCCCAGAGAGTGGTGGGAATCTGGAACTCAATGCCTGAAAGGATGGTTGAGATGGGAACCCTCATAACATTTAAGAAGTATTTAGATGAGCATTTGAAGTGCCATAGCATACAAGGCTATGGACCAAGAGCTAGAAAATGGGATTAGAAAAGATAGGTGATTGATGGCTGGTACAGACACACTGGGCTGAAGGGCATCTTTCGACACTGTAAACCTCTATGGGAAGGATTTTCTTTTGTGGTGGTGGAGATGGCCCACCATTGACCGTTGGCAGGATCTTCTGATCCCATCACTGTCAACAGGGTTTCCTCTTCCATGCACCCACTGCTGTTGATTCGCCATTGGTAGAACTGGAAGATCCCACTGGCGAAAACAGCTGGAAAATTCCGGCCTATGACTTTATGGGTGGGATTTTGCGGCCTTTTCCATGGTCCGCCCCCTTGCCCACTCCAATTCGTGTGGCAGGCGAGGCAGTAAACTTCCAGCCTATGGCTCTAGGAACAGGGAATTCTACCTTGAGTACTGCTTGGGAGGTATTCCTTCACTAGCACCTAACACAGGTCATTTATCTCATTACTGTTTTGTGGGATCTTGCTGTGTGTAAATTAACTGCTGCATTTCATAAGTTACAACATCTCGCCTTTAAAACCAAGTGAGTTCCTGGGGGAGGAGAGAAGAAAACAGATCAATTTGATTGAAACACAGTTCTGAGAACCTTCTCTCCAACCCTAGCCCTAATCACCCCTTACAATTCCTACCTTTTGTACAAAATGATCTCCAAACCTGCTCCACCCCTACCTCCCCACAACCAGAGTCAGGTCTAGCTCTCATTTAAGGGAATTCAGTGAATTAGCGTCCATCAAACAATCTGACAGATCCATCATTCTATGGGGATTGAGCTTGCTCCCAATTTCTAATCTAAATCTGACTTTACACAAATTAACATTCTGACGCCTGGTTCTCCCAAACCTCAATTGTAGAAAACTGAACTGGAACACAATCCCTTAATGGGAATTGGGGCGCATAATGGGGCGCAATGGTTAGCACTGCTGCCTCACAGTGCCAGGGACCCGGGTTTAATTCCTGGCTTGGGTCACTGTCTGTGTGAAATTTGCATGTTCTCCTCGTGTCTGCGTGGGTTTCCTCCAGGTGCTCCGGTTTCCTCCCACAGTCCAAAGGTGTGCGGGTTAAGTTGATTGGCCATGCTAAATTGACCCTAGTGTCAGGAGATTAGCTGGGTAAATACGCGGGGTTATGGGAATTGGGCCTGGGTGGGATTGTGGTCGGTGCAGACTTGATGGACCGAATGGCCGCCTTCTGCACTGTAGGGATTCTATGATTCTTAATTAGAAACCTCGGTTGAATCACCCTTAAGTCTATGCTTCTCTATAGTGTAGAGTGCCAGCTCTCTTAGCCTATCTTGATAACTAAGTTCTCTAAACTAGGCATGAACAGCCCTCTTCTAAATATGTAGAATGAAACTGCCTCCAAAATTCATCTACCTCAAAACCGTCAGAAGGGATCCAAAAGAGAAAATGCTGGAAAATCTCAGCAGATCTGGCAGCATCTGTAAGGAGAGAAAATAGCTGATGTTTCGAGTCCAGATGACCCTTTGTCAAAGCTAAAAAGCATAGAAAGTGGGAGATATTTATACTAGAGGGTGAGGGAATGAAAGATGAGTCATAGCCATAGAAACCAGGGGAAAAGACTGCTAATAGTTGCTCTCAGAGAGAATAAAGGGTGAGAATGATCAACAGCAGAGAAGCTGTAAGCTGTGACAAATGATGTTGGGGGAGGGGAGGAAGATGGGTGCAATCAGGACCCTGGCCTTCCAGTTGCTTGCCATTTTAACACATGATCCAGCTCCCATACCCACATGTCTGTCCTTGGCTTGCTGCAATGTTCCAGTGAAACTCAACACAAATTGGAGGAACAGCATCTCATCTTCTGGCTAGGCACTTTACAGCCTTCTGGTCTCAACATCAAGGACCTCAGATGATTCACTCTACCCTACCTCAGCCCCTTTGTTTTCATTCTATTTTATTTAATTTTTTACTGTTCTCCGCCTTTTATTTCTTTATTGTCTTTCACCATTTTTCTCCCCCCCCCCCACTCTTTCCCCCTACTTCATCCCCCTTCCCTTACCTTTTCTCCTCCCCGCCCAGATTCCCCTTTTCTACATTTTACCTCTATCCCATCTTTCCCCCCACCCCCAACATCTTCATCTGTCACAGCTTACAGCTTCTCTGCCGTTTGGCCATTCACACCCTTTATTCTCTCTGTGGACAGATATTAGCAGTCTTTTTCCCTGGTTTCTATGGCTATGACTCATCTTTCATTCCCTCCCCTGCAGTATAAATATCTCCCACTTTCTATGCCTTTTAGCTTTAACAAATCTGGTCTTGAAACATCAGCTCCTTTCTCTCCTTACAGATGTTGCCAGACCTGCTGAGATTTTCCAGCATTTTCTCTTTTGGTTTCAGATTCCAGCATCCGCAGTAATTTGCGTTTATCCAGTCAGAAGGGATGTATCTGTTGTTTTATTGAAGCTACCCTATGGTGCTGCTTTGCCTCCTAATGTTCGAGTTGTCAAATCTTGCATTTTGTCCTGGACTCTTCTTTCAAAATCTAATCTTCCTGACACTGAGTAAATCCAGGAGATAAACCATGGTAGCATTTGGAAAAGTTATGTTATCCGTCTGATTCTCTTTGAAAGCTTTTTTCTACTAATTATGAAAATGTTTGAGATGGGAAGTTGGCTGTATAACTGAACAGCAGCAATTACCCAATTGGCCGAGGAAAGGCAGTGAGTTGTGAGGATGAACAGTGTCAGGAGTATGAAGGTGGGACAGCTGGAGGAAGGAAATTATATAGAGACAACTTCTAGAATCGATCCACTTTGAACTGCAACAGAGGTGAGCATTTGACACTTACATTGGCTGTGTCTTAGTCAAATCTAGGCTCTCAATGCAAAAGAACCCTTCACTCCTCTGAGGAGCTGAAGGAGTTTACTATTGCTAAGTTCACTGATGGGTAAGGGTAATGCTGGGATAGGGTATGAGGGGAAGAAGTGAAATAAAAGTTATTGAAATAAAAAGCTTCTACTTAGCCCCTTTCATAACCTCACAATGTCCCAAAGCCCTAATGGAGAACTTTTGAAATGTTATAATGTAAGATTGCTATTTTGTAACAGCATGATCCCACAATGAGATGACTAACTAAACTCTTTTTTAATGTGTTAATTGAAGGATAACTTCCAGCCAATAATTCCTCTGCTGTTTCTTCCAGTAGTGCCATGGTATTATAACATGACAATGTTTAACATCTGACCTGACAAAACAGCATGTCCTGCAATGCAGCACTGGGCACATTCACCATCTCTGGAGATAGATTTGAAACCTTATAACTCGAGGCAACAGTGAACCCCGGCTGACAACCTGAGGAGGGTGTAGGAGTGAGAGAACAGTCTGGGCAAACTGATTTTGACGGATTCCAGGCATTGTGTTGATAGGGAGGAGGGGGTTAAAGGAGTAAAACAAACACACAAGAACCAACTGCAACACGTCAAATACCAATAGTCAGAAAGTTGGTGCCAGTATCTAAACTCAACACAGTCAGATCCTGCTTGTAATTCTTAACTCAAAACAAGAGGTGAAATGTGAAGGAGCTAATTGGCAAAGAGAGATACTCACACACATTGGTTCTGAAAGTAAGAGTGTGCAGTTCTCCTCATTCCCGCTAGATAGTGCCATCTCACTTTTATTTGCACTCCCCGCTCTTTTAATAGTGCAAAGTTTGCTATTTCTCGGAGCCACCCCCTGTTTGCCAGCCCGAGTTGTGGGTTGGGCTGGCTGATGATTGGCCGGGTTGGGAGCAATGAGAGGCGGCGATTGGAAGGGGTTTGATGCTGGGGGTCCTGGGTGTCTGCCTCCCCCAGACCCCGTTGTGTGTGAGAGACGAGCGTTTGGCCGCTGCCGAAGCTGCTATGTGAGTGTTGCAGAGAAACAGGACAGCCCGCACTCTGCAACCTGGAATATAACCAGCAGCGGGAGACCCCAAGGGCAGGATCCAAAACTATGGTTCCCATTCTCATCCTCTATCTGCTGTCTGCAGTCGGTGCTGTGGAAGGTAACAACACCTCAAATTCGCCCCCCCCATCTTCTCTGTGATTTACCCTCGTTTGGAGACTTGCAATTGTTCATCTTTTAAAACTAAACTTGCATGTTTAAAAGTTACACTAGAGTCAGTGCCTTTGCAGAGGGACTGATAGAGTTGTTTAAAAAGTAATCTATTATTTCTCAGCAAACAGATGTTAGTTCAATTCCCTCTCTCGCTCTTCCCCTTGAAGCTGCAATGCAGTCTTTTATTGACTAAGGGATTGGGATTCTATGCGCGCCCGATAGATTTATTTCGGGTTTGGTTCCATTTCCCTCGGATGGGACCCTTTCTCCCCTAATGAGGCTCCGGGCATCGTACTGAGCTTGACTGGTGGAGCAGGCATCAATACATCACTGGGTGACTTGAGGAGGGAAAGCTCAGCTCTGGCAGATTGTGTTGAATGTGTGTGTGTGTTAGAGGGACAGAGAAAGTGTGAGGGGAAGTGTGTGAGTGTATCATTGTGCGAGTGTGCGTGGATCTTTCATTGAATGCTGGAATGTGTGTCTGTGTATTTGTGAGAAGCACGAATATCTTTGTGCCTATAAGTGGATCTCTATTTGTGTGTGTGTCTGTGTGTGATACGTCGTGTGTGTGTGTCTACCTGTGTGTGAATGTATGGTATCTGTAAGTGTCTATACGTATTTGTGTGTGGGAGTTAATATCTGTATATATATATATATATATATATATGTGTGTGTGTGTATTTGTGTATGGGGGTGGGGTCAATAGCTGTCTCTGTGTGCGTGTGTGTCTGTCTCTGTGAGTGTCTATATCTGAGTGTCAGTCTGTGTGAGTGTGTGTGTGTGTTGGGGGGGTGGGGGGGAGGAGGGGTGTTGGGGTCTGTCCTGAAGCTCTGTACTCCGGGACAAGGTGGATGAAACGTAACAGAGATTGTGACTTGACTCCAGAATCTGAGAGTTTCCAAGATGAGGGAACGGCAAGGACCGATTTTTATGGTGCTTTGTACATGCACGCGATCTGAAAATGTTCTTTTCAGGATTCTGCTCTGTACACCCCACCATATTAAACAATGGGCAGTATCGCACTGACAGTATCGGAACACCTTTCAAAGTGATTCATGATGTTTCCACAATCCCAGAGTGAACTGTGAACCTGCTGATTATATACAGTATCATTTTGATAATACCACAGACATTGTACTGTACAAATGTTGTATTCATGGAACTTCATTGTTACATCCTGGCTATTCTTTGGTTCTCTATTTCTGCTTCTTACATTAATGTTTGAAACACCGAGACTATAACCACAGAATGAGAATGCTAGTGTACATGGTTTTAATTTGCTCCATTTCTGGATGGTCGCTCCTCTTTATAAAAATATGCAGAACCCACACATGACGCTTGTGTTAACACATTTATATGTTTTCTCTCTGCTAGCTATTCGCTTTTTACTTTTGCCCGTCTGTGTTTGGTGCTGACCCTTTAGTTCTCGATCAGTAAATCCTCTCTTTCTCCTTATGAATATTTAGAGATGTAAATAGATTATTTGCTCTTCTTGAGCCCCCTCCCCCGTTGCCGTTAATCAGAAAGGTTAGATTCGTTCTCAGTGAAGAAGCTTGAATGTAGGATGGCCTCATTATTGCAACCAGTGCCTTCGAAAAGCTTGTTGAGCAGTTTGAGGAGTGCCTCAATGTCGCCACTCTGTGAGTTCATTAACACGTTGCTTTCAATGAGTCTCCTAATGGGGGTCTCCGGGGAGATGTACGCTTCACATGCCAACCCTCCTCCTCCTCAAGCCATTTCAAACCCATTTGTCTGCGAGTCACATCCTCTCTCATCCAAACGGGATTTGCGAGACGTCAAGACGGCAGGGAAAGCATTGAGGGCACAATGAGAGGGTGGGAGGGAGAGAGAGGCTGGAGTGGGGGGATTGGAGGTTACAAGGAGTTGGGATCCTAACAATCCTCTGTATTCTGCCTGACATGCATTCCGACCAACTCATACAGCTCCCCATTTAAAGGAAAAATCATGGTGCAGTGCCTGGGACGGAAGAAACTCTACGTTGTAGCTGAGTCCTCTTTGTAAACGAGAGTTGGATTCCTCCAGTGTGAGAGGTGGTGCTAACTGTTCAGTGAGAGCTTTCAGGATCTCAGCTGGGGCTCTCTAAGATTACCTCTCGGGTCAGAAGTGGGGAAAGTTATTAATAATTAAACTGGGAATGGTGGTGGTGACCGGGTGAATGGTGAGGGGCGGCACGGTAGCACAGTGGTTAGCACTGCCACTTCACAGCTCCAGGGACGTGGGTTCGATTCCCGGCTTGGGTCACTGTCTGTGTGGAGTTTGCACATTCTCCTCGTGTCTGCGTGGGTTTGCTCCGGGTGCTCCGGTTTCCTCCCACAGTCCAAAGATGTGCGGGTTAGGTTGATTGGCCAGGTTAAAAATTGCCCCCTGAGATTCGTAGGTTAGAGGGATTAGCGGGTAAATATGTGGGGGTAGGGCCTGGATGGGATTGTGGTCGGTGCAGACTCGATGGGCCAAATGGCCTCCTTCTGCACTGTAGGGTTTCTATGATTTCTATGATTTCTGGTGAGCAGAGGGGTGGAGGGTGTAATAGGAGGCTGATAGGGAGTAAGGGTGTGGTCAGTGTATGGGCAGCTGTGGGTTGGTGCGGGGCAAATAGGTGGTGGATGTTTTGGAGGTTGTGGGGGTAGTAGATGGGGTTGGTGGCAGAGGAATGTGCAATGGGGGTGTTCATAAATTCAGAACCAGATACAGAACGTGAGGAAATTCACCCAAGCTGAATATTAAATAAAGTACTGAAAATGGAGAAACTCCAAAGCCTCAGCCACATCTTGTCTAACACAGCATCCCTGAGAACAGCAGTTTTACCGGAAACATTCTCTAACTGCAGTGTGTTCTGAATATTTAAAAATCTGCACTCGTAATATCAGTTCAATCTTTCTGTAACAGAAACGAGTTAATATGGGCTGTGTGTGTGAGACTGTATATATGCATGTGCATTTGAGACTGTTTGTGCATCTGAGACTCTGTTTGTGAATGTGTATATGTTGTGTGGGACTGTGTGTGTGTCTGAGACACTGTATGTGTGTCTGAGACTGTATGAGTGTGTATGTAAGCTAGCTGACTTCACAGTTCACCATTAGGCGGACATTCGTGTCTTCAGTTCAGATATAACCAACTGAGTTATGAGATTATTCAGTGATAATGCTTCAGTACTGTAGTGGGATGTAATTGGATTTGGATGTCTGTCAGTCTGGATCTGCCCCTGATTCATGTCGAGATCAGTTCTGGAATCTTTTGATCAGCAGTTCATGTGAGGCAGGATTAAAGTGGACCATTATGTGTCATATGGAGGCAGTGATATAGATTAACCAATGTAACTTTACTGCTATTGTGCACGTTGTTTAACTTGCCTCATTTGAAAGGTGAATGCTGAATACGGGACAGAATTCCCCTTTAAACTAAAGAACAAATATCCTTATTGTGTCACAACATTATTGATTATTGAATGATTTCTCTGGGGTAAACCGCACAAGTCTTAAAAGGGGTCATGCCTACCATAGCCAGTTCTTTATTAATTGAAGAATCAACAACAAAAGAACACCATGTATTTATATAATGTTTTATCATTGTAAAATGCCCGAAGGAACTTTACGAGTGTTATGAAACAAAATCTGACACCGAGACATACAAAGCGATATCAGGGCAAATGGCCAAAAGCTTGGTCAAAGCGAAAGGCTTTAAAGAGCATCTTTAAAATGAAAGGTAGTCAGAGGGTTTTGGGAAATAATTCCAAAGCTTAGGGCTACGGCAGCTGAAGACACAGCTGCCAAGGTGAAGTGATTAAAACTGAAGAGGAAAGAATTAGTGGCGCTCAGAGATTTATGGGGCTGGAAGAAATAACAGAAAAAGGGAGGGGAGAGGCCATGTCGGGATTCATTATTGTGATATTCAACAATGTGCAACGCAATATTTTGTTATTTTGAGACCTTTGGTTGGGACCCACTGAGCACGATCATGAGAATTGTGGAGTACCCAGTTTAAAGTTGCACTTCATGGCTATAATTTGTCGGGTTGTAATGTATTCACGTAAATTATTGTCAAATTCATCTGCCTGAACATTGAATTTAAATTGGTGAAATTGACCTGAAATTGCTGAGTAGATCCACAAGAAATGAATGCGGTTGTTAAAAAGTGTGAAATTACTGTATATTTTTGAAATGATGGGCTTTCTCTTATTTAATTCGAAGACTTTATAAATCAGTAAAGCAAGCTGACTATTTTCTGTTTAATGTATCATTGATCCAGGAAGAATATCCTTTGTCTAATTTCTCTGTCAAACAAAGCAAATGTGGACGTGTATGACTGAGAGAGCAAACAGAAAAGGGTTTGATGGGGACAGTCAAAGAACAAAGAAAATTACAGCACAGGAACAGGCCTTTTGGCCCTCCAAGCCTGCACCGACCATGCTGCCCGACTTCACTAAAACCCCCTACCCTTCAGGGGACCATATCCCTCTATTCCCATCCTATTCATGTACTTGTCAAGACGCCCCTTAAAAGTCACTACCGTATCCGCTTCCACTACCTCCCCTGGCAACGGGTTCCAGGCACCCATTACTCTCTGGGTAAAAAAAAAAATCTGCCTCGTACATCTCCTTTAAACCTTGCCCCTCGCACCTTAAACCTATGCCCCCTAGTAATTGACTCTTCCACCCTGGGAAAAAGCTTCTGACTATCCACTCTGTCCATGCCTCTCATAATCTTGTAGACTTCTTTCAGGTCTCCCCTCAACCTCCGTCGCTCCAGTGAGAACAAACCAAGATTCTCCAACCTCTCCTCACAGCTAATGCCCTCCATACCAGGCAACATCCTGGTAAATCTTTTCTGTACCCTCTCCAAAGCCTCCACATCCTTCTGGTAGTGTGACGACCAGAATTGAACACTACATTCCAAGTGCGGCCTAACTAAGGTTCTATAAAGCTGCAACTCAGGAGATCCTGAGTTCGAATCTCAGCGGCACCTTCGTGTACGTGGCGTTTCGCCGTTTTGGCACGGTACGGTAGCACAGTGGTTAGCACTGCTGCTTCACAGCTCCAGGGACTTGGGTTCGATTCCCGGCTTGGGTCACTGTCTGTGTGGAGTTTGCACATTCTCCTCGTGTCTGCGTGGGTTTCCTCCGGGTGCTCCGGTTTCCTCCCACAGTCCAAAGATGTGCAGGTTAGGTTGATTGGCCATGCTAAAAATTGCCCTTAGTGTCCTGAGATGCGTAGGTCAGAGGGATTAGTGGGTAAATATGTAGGGATATGGGGGTAGGGCCTGGGTGGGATTGTGGTCAGTGCAGACTCGATGGGCCGAATGGCCTCTTTCTGTACTGTAGGGTTTCTATGATTTCTATGAACATGACTTGCCAATTTTTAAATTCAATACCCCGGCTGATGAAAGCAAGCATGCCATATGCCTTCTTGACTACCTTCTCCGCCTGCATTAGCACTTTCAGTGACCTGTGTACCTGTACACCCAGATCCCTTTGCCTATCAATACTCTTAAGGGTTCTGCCATTTACTGTATATTTCCTATCTGTATTAGACCTTCCAAAATGCATTACCTCACATTTGTCCAGATTAAACCCCATCTGCCATCTCTCCGCCCAAGTCTCCAACTGATCTATATCCTGCTGTATCCTCTGATGTTCCTCATCGCTATCCGCAAATCCACTAACCTTTGTGTCGTCCGCAAACTTACTAACCAATCCTGTTACATTTTCCTCCAAATCATTTATATATATTACAAACAGCAAAGGTCCCAGCACTGATCCCTGAGGAACACCACTTGTCACAGCCTTCCATTCAGAAGCACACCCTTCTACTGATACCCTCTATCTTCTTTGACCGAGTAAGAAGTCGAACAACACCAGGTTAAAGTCCAACAGGTTTATTTGGTAGCAAAAGCCACTAGCTTTCGGAACAGGCTGTTCCTTCGTCAGGTGGGTGGGAGTTCTGATCACAAACAGGGCACAAAGACACAAACTCAATTTACATGAATAATGATTGGAATGTGAGTCTTTACAGCTAATCAAGTCTTAAAGGTACAGACAATGTGAGTGGAGGGAGCATTAAGCACAGGTTAAAGAGATGTGTATTATCTCCAGACAGGACAGCTGGTGTGATTTTGCACATCCAGGCAGGTTGTGGGGGGTTACAGATAGTGTGACATGAACCCAATATCCCGGTTGAGGCCGTCCTCATGTGTGCGGAACCTGGCTATCAGTCTCTGCTCAGCGACTCTGCGCTGTCGTGTGTCGTGAAGGCCGCCTTGGAGAACGCTTGGACTTTAACCTGGTGTTGTTAGACTTCTTACTGTGTTTACCCCAGTCCAACGCCGGCATCTCCACATCATTCTTTGACCGAGCCAGTTTTGTATCCACCTTACTAGCTCACCTCTGATCCCATGCGACTTCACCTTCTGCACCAGTCTGCCATGAGGGACCTTGTCAAAGGCCTTACTGAAGTCCATGTAGACAACATCCACTGCCCTACCCTCATCAATCATCTTTGTCACTTCCTCGAAAAACCCGATCAAGTTCGTGATTCACGACCTCCCTTTCACAAAACCATGTCGCCTCTCACTAATACGCCCATTTATTTCCAAGTGGGAATAAATCCTGTCTCGAAGAATCCTCTCCAATAATTTCCCTACCACTGATGTAAGTCGTTGATAAATCATCAAGTTAATATTTTCTTGAGTCTTCATGTATTTTCATGGGATGTTGACATCGCTGGTGAGACCAGCATTTGTTGCCAATTCCTAATTGCCCTTCAACTGAGTGGCTTGTTTAGCCATTTCAGAGGGCAGTGAAGCGTCAATCACATTGCTGAGATCTGGAGTTACATGTAGGCCAGACAGGGCATATTTCCTTCCCTGAAGGGCATTAGTGAACTAGATTAAAGGTAGTTTCATGATCACTATTACTGAGACTAGCTTTATATTACAAACTTGTTAATGGGGGAGCCAATGGTCTGGTGGTATTATCGCTAGACTATTAATCCAGAAACTCAACTAATATTCTGGGGACCTCCGTTCCAATCCCGCCACGGTAGGTGGTTGAATTTGAATTCAATAAAACTATTTGGAATGAAGAATCTACTGATGATCATGAAACCATTGTAGATTGTTGGCAAAAGCCATCTGGTTCATTAATGTTCTTTAAGGGAGGAAATCTGCCATCCTCCAGAGCCACAGCCATGTGGTTGACTCTCAACTCCCCTCCAAGAGCAACTAGGGATGGCCAACAATGACGCCACATCCCATGAACGAATACAAAAAAAATGAAAGATATTTCATCAGCTGCCATGGTGGAATTTGAATCCTTGTCCGACAGTATTAGTCTGGGTCTCCAGATTACTAATCCAGGGACATTACAACTTTGCCACATTCTACCATTATATATGTTGTACGTGTTGGCTGATTTGAACTTTGAACCATGATCTAATTTAATGGTAGAACAAGCTCAAGGGTCTGTATTGCCCTTGCAAGTGGGCAGTAGAGTTGTGTTGTACCATCATCATCACATTAGAAAAAGGTGTGCATGCTCTCACTGACGTTTCACTTTGAACCCAGTGGCAACCTGTATGGTTCCAGAGAGCAAGCCTTTCATTAGAGAAAAGATAGGCCTAGAACAAAACCATTTCTCTCTGACTGAGCCAGACATAACTTACTTAGGGATACTGGACTCTTCAAACAAAAGGAAAGAGTGGCTCTCTACGTTCAGGCTTTAGGATAGCTTGGTTTACATAGCTGACATCCTGTTCATCCTCCTCTCAGATCAGCCCTGATCTAACTCAATGGTGGAACAGTCTAGAGGGGCTCAATGGCAAACTCTTTTCCTGTGTTCCTCTCCCCATGTGCAGTGGGGTCACCATGTAATTTAATGGGACAATGCCTTCTTGACCATGACTGGTCTGAGTTATAAAGGGCGAAATTCCACTGCAAAAAAAGTGTTTGAGCAAAGGAATCATCAATGCAATGTTGCAGTGTGCCCCATTGGCTTGGTCAGCTAGAAGATGGAGCAAATTCCCAGAGCCAGTAACCCATTCCAACTGCTGCTCATTGAGCCTTTTGGAAAGCAGGGGAGTTGGGGAGGGCAGGGGGGGGGGCAGTACATTGGGAAAACAATACTTATTATTCTATTGAATACAAGGGAACAAAATCTGGTTGTCCTTCATTATGGCTTTAGTCGAGGGTCAGCAATCCTCTGCTCTTTTGACCCCATTTTGAAATTGGCCGAGCATCAGATATTGAAGTACCTGCCCGGTGCAGGTGATAGGCCATCATTAATATGCAAATCAGGACCCTAGAACATCCATCACCATCAGTTGGAACTGAATGGAATCTGTGCCTTTTAATGTGTACAAGAGCCAAAGAGATGCTTCTGATATTTTTCTGGTGTACTGAAGAGTTGGTGTGCACCTCTGGGCCTTACAAAAATAATTTTGTTCCATGTCACACTGAAAACACCTTCTCTGATCGCAACGACCAGCTTCATCCTTCAAACTTACATTGATGATTGTCAGAAATATTGTGAATGGACTGAGAGTTGTCTGCAATCTGCAATGTTACACAGAGCGTACCCTATTTCCATAGCAACCTCGCAAACTCCGACACAATATTCTAAACTTAGCAACTCCCAAACACAGACTTTTAACGTTATAAATCCTCGACAATTGTAGCCTGGAACATTTCCTTACATTGGCCCAGAGGTTGCTGGAGAAAGGCTCATACCCCGCCCTGTTAGACTTTTTCCTTAAAACTGCAATTGATTTGTCCTGCAAATGGCTGCAAGTGTTGGGTGATAGCAGTCGCAGTGAGGTTAATGGAGACCAAATCTCCTTTTAAAAATAGAGAATGAAACATAGGAACAACAGAGCAGGAAATCGGGGGAATTTGAGTCAAACTGGGTAGAGAAAAGGAAACAAAGATTGGATTAATAGCGTGAGATTGGATTAATAATGTGAAACTAAGGAGGGAAAGGAAAAATCAAGAAAATACTTAAAAACATCTTAAATTTTAAAATCTCTGGAAAAAAACTACCACAAGGAGGAATGAGTTTACGTTTACTTATTAGTGTCACAAGTCGGCTTACATTATCACTGCAATGAAGTTACTGTGAAAATTTCCCAGTCGCCACACTCGGGTGTCTGTTTGGATACACTGAGGGAGAATTTAGCATGGCCAATGCACATCTAACCAGCACGTCTTTCGGACTGTGGGAGGAAACTTGAGCACCCGGAGGAAACCCACGCAGACATGGGGAGAACGTGCAGACTCCACACAGACAGTGAGCCAAGTTGAGAATTGAACCTGAGTCCCTGGTGCTGTGAGGCAGCAGTGCTAACCACTGTGGCCACCGTGCTGCCCCACAGAATAGATGTCTACAGTTTCAGTTCCTGGGCTGGAGAGGTGAGCGGTATTGCTGGAATGTAAATCTCCTCATTAAAAGGGTCCTTGTATTGTTAAGTATCAGCCCCAACTTTCTGTGATAAGTTCAATTAATGCACAAATGCATCAATTTCTTTGAACTCTTGGGGAGGTTGTCATTTTTGTGAAGCTAATGGTGGAGTAGTGCAAATTGTCCAGCCAATTGTGGTGATTTGCAACCTCACAGCATATCTCTTGCTCATCAAAGGGTGCTGGATTATTCATGCACTAAACTCACCATTATATTTCCAGACCAATATACATATATTGAAAGATCAGTAAGCATATTCATCATGTCTATCCTCCTGTTGAAAATGCCTTTGTCACTCGCCTCGTGTTCACCGCTTCTAAAATGAACTATTCAAAGCTGCTGTAACACAGAAGGAGATACTATGTTTGCTGTGCTGTTATGAAATAACACTACACCTCGCCCTCATTACAGATCTCTGTTCTCTGTCTGCTGCAATGTTGTACGATCTCAAGACTGGACTATTGGGGATATTCACTGCAACACCCACCTCATTAAAACAGAACACGGTCCTCAGAGCTGAGCATTTTATGAGAGTGGAGTAGAGTAATGTAATGCATTCAAGAGAATTTGTGTTCCTCTGAAATAAAACAAAAGCTCTGCTTACTTAGATGCAGAAAATAGTGGTGTTTATGCATCCGTTATCAAACAGCCATCTTATTCCATCTCCACCTGTTTTCATGCATCAGAGCTCATTTATGTGCAGGCAGTTACTGAGTCAGGATGGTGTTTCATTTCATTGCTCATCCATGTAGGGGCAGCACAGTGGTTAGCACTGCTGCCTCACAGTGCCAGGGACCCGGGTTCAATTCCAGCCACGGGTGACTGTCTGTGTGGAGTTTGTACATTCTCCTTGTGTCTGTTTGGGTTTCCTCTGGGTGCGTTGGTTTCCTCCCACAGTCCAAAGATATGCGGGTTGGTTGATTGGCCCTGCTAAATTGCCCCTTAGTGTCAGGGGGATTAGGAGGATAAATATATGGGGTAACGGGGATAGGACCTGGGTGGGATTGTTGTCGGTGGAGGCTCCATGGCCTCCTTCTGCACTGTGGATTCTATGAACTATTGTTAGTAAAGAGTGCCAGTAAAGAGTGTTAGTAAAGAGTAAAGACTTGACGCACCTTATTTCTATTCTTTTCCTTTGCCTCTCGAATTATAATATAACAAGGTCACCTCTTTTCCAGATGAAGTATTTCTCAAATGTCCCTCACCACGGTATGTGTATATCTATTCCCTTCCTTTCGACGGCTTGTCCTGTTTTCACTGACTGATTTGGTTCCTGCCTTGATTTGAAAATTCTCATTCTTGGATAAAAATCCCACCCTGGCCTTGCCCTTCTCTGTAACTTCCATTAGCCCTCTGACATATTTGCACTTCTTCAGTTTGGGCTTCTCAATCATCCCCAATTTAAAAGCTCCAATATTGGTGACTGTGTCTTCAACTGCCGTCAGGCCCTAAGCTCTGGAATTCCCTCCCTAAACTTCTGTAACTCTCTCAAACCATGACATGGTTTGGTGTCAAATATTGTTTGGTAATGCTTTTGCGAGCTGCATTGCGATTTTTTTTTTTACTTCGTTAAAAGCACTATATCAACACAAATTGTCATTGTTATCCAAGTCATTGGGCCGGATTCTCTGACCTCACCCGCTGCTGGGATTCTCCAGTCCTGCTGGAGTGAACAAAGATATGGCTGAGCATCAAATTTTCTATTCTCACTGGCAGCGGGGTGTGAACGGCTGGAGAATTCCATCCATTATGTTTCAAGCATGAGTCTAGATAGAAATTCAACCATGGGAGGAGCATAGCTGAACTCCACCTTGTTCTGATCTAGTGCTGCACATATACTTCAATCAGGGTCTCTGAGTGGAGATCAGGAATGAGAGCTTTAGCAGGATTTTCGTTTCTCCATCAATTGCCCAAGAACATTGAGACCAGGGATAGTGTTACTGAGCTCAGCTGAGATTTAACACTGCTTAAAATTGGAGCCTTTCTGCTATGTGGGACAGCACGGTGGCACTGTGGTTATCACTGCTGCCTCACAGCACCAGGGATCTGGGTTCGATTCTCGGCTTGGGTCATTGCCTATGCAGAGTCTGTACATTCTCCCCATGTTTGCGTGGGTTTCCTCCGGATGCTCTGGTTTCCTCCCACAGACTGAAAGACATGCTGGTTAGGTGCATTGGCCATGCTAAATTCTCCCTCTGTGTACCTGAAAAGGCCCCGGAGTGTGGCGACCAGGGGATTGTCACAGTAACTTCATTGTTAATGTATGCCTACTTGTGACACTAATAAACTTAAATGTGATTCAGTATCGCAGAATAGATAGTACATTTGGGGTGAATGGGATCAAAGATTATGGGGAAAAAGCAGGATTAGGTTATTGAGTTGGACGATCAGCCATGATCGTAATGAATGGCGGAGCAGGCTCGAAGGGCCAAATGGCCTCCTCCTGCTCCTACCTTCTATGTTTCTATTTATCAAAGGACCATTGGGAGGCCTATATGTTAATCTAAAAGAAAATACAACCCTTACTGTACCGATGTAACATCTGTATAGGAGTGTGCTGATTAATGATAAATTATAGGCAGTTGGTCCCAAGGGCACAATTCTGAGGTACTGGACTGAGACTATGCAAAGTCATTTTGTGATTGTGTCTTTGAAGGTAGACAATGATCGTTCCTTCAGGCTTTTATTGAAAGCCAGATTTCAGATGTGAAAGAGCAGTGTTTTAAATTCATGCCACCCACCACTTCTCTTATTATAAGATTCTTTACTAAAGCCAAGGTGTATAACATTAATAATAGAAATGCAGAATAATATTCATTCTGGATCTTCCTTTCACGGAAATTTTAATGATTGCTATTTTGCAAATGATATTTAAGAGATTAATATTATCACTGCTCGAGTGATAACCTCCTGCCTATTTATCTCACTTGGTGATTTGCCAATCTTGGCTCTGTTGGCAGGGAATGCAGGCTGGTAGGACATACCTATAATATTGGAGCTTGCAACTGCTCCACTCGCTAATATTAGGGACTGTGCTGGATGCTACAGGATGACCACAGGTCTTCCTCCTACTTCAATTCTCTGCCCAACCCACAGCATCACAAACTCCACTATGGGTATGGGTAGGGCTAGCAGGCAGATCCAGAACCCACCCAAGCCGAATGGGGAACAAAGCCCCTGCTGTTGGCACCAGTCTGGCCCCTGCAAGGCGCAAAGGCTGCTGTGACAATGTACAAAATACATGCATGTTGTAGTCTAGAATTATGGATAGTGATGGTAGAGACTCCAATATTCTTTTGATCACATAGCTGATCAGGACTCTCTCTTTCTGCTTGCTGTTGGAAGGATTTGATACTCAACCTATTTGTCCACATTATGAACATTAACTTCCTGGGCCATCAAGTCCTGGAACTGGATTTGAACCCAGAGCTTGTGGTTCAGAGGCAGGGACACTGCCGCTGCATCACATGACCTCCTGTGGCAGATTTGAATGATGAAATTATTCAAATTTCCCTCAAACAAGATCGAGGGAAAACAGGACTGCTATGAGTTTTCTGTATAATTGAAGTCTTTTAAATGATCTCATGAAAGGTATTCATCACATTCAGCCAATCCCACTTCCCCTCATTAGGTTGAATATATTAACACTGATTTCAAGTATTAGTCAGAGTCAACAGCAGCCTGAAAATGATCTATCTGGCAAATTAATGTCCCCATTAAAGTAATTTGCTTTAACAGATTATCAGCTTTCGATATGTTGGTTTTTGATTTCATTGTGTTGCTATACATTTGCAATAAAGTTATTTATGTACTTATAGAACTTAGCATCAGTGTGGAGAGTACATGCAGTCTGAATCCACCATTGGATCACAATCTGACACTGAACATTCAGTTGGCTGAGATCCCCTCAAGCAGGGGAGCCTCGTTCAGCTTCATATAATCATAAAATTCCTCCAGTGCAGAAGGACCTACTGGTCCACATCTTTTCTCAACGGTGGCCCGATAGTATGAGCCAACATCCTGGCATCTGGTCGACCACAGCATGACATTCAGCAATCCAGTGAGACTACCTAGGCTTACATAGAACATAGAACAGTACAGCACAGAACAGGCCCTTCGGCCCACGATGTTGTGCCGAGCTTTATCTGAAACCAAGATCAAGCTATCCCACTCCCTATCATCCTGGTGTGCTCCATGTGCCTATCCAATAACTGCTTAAATGTTCCTAAAGTGTCTGACTCCACTATCACTACAGGCAGTCCATTCCACACCCCAACCACTCTCTGCGTAAAGAACCTACCTCTGATATCCTTCCTGTATCTCCCACCACGAACCCTATAGTTATGCCCCCTTGTAATAGATCCATCCACCCGAGGAAATAGTCTTTGAACGTTCACTCTATCTATCCCCTTCATCATTTTAGAAACCTCTATTAAGTCTCCCCTCAGCCTCCTCCGCTCCAGAGAGAACAGCCCTAGCTCCCTCAACCTTTCCTCATAAGACCTACCCTCCAAACCAGGCAGCATCCTGGTAAATCTCCTCTGCACTCTTTCCAGCGCTTCCACATCCTTCTTATAGTGAGGTGACCAGAACTGCACACAATATTCCAAATGTGGTCTCACCAAGGTCCTGTACAGTTGCAGCATAACCCCACGGCTCTTAAACTCCAACCCCCTGTTAATAAAAGCTAACACACTATAGGCCTTCTTCACAGCTCTATCCACTTGAGTGGCAACCTTTAGAGATCTGTGGATATGGACCCCAAGATCTTTCTGTTCCTCCACAGTCTTCAGAACCCTACCTTTGACCCTGTAATCCACATTTAAATTAGTCCTACCAAAATGAATCACCTCACATTTATCAGGGTTAAACTCCATTTGCCATTTTTCAGCCCAGCTTTGCATCCTATCTATGTCTCTTTGCAGTCTACAACAGCCCTCCACCTCATCCACTACTCCACCAATCTTGGTGTCATCAGCAAATTTACTGATCCACCCTTCAGCCCCCTCCTCTAAGTCATTAATAAAAATCACAAAGAGCAGAGGACCTTACACAGGAATAGCGGTCATGAAATCCACCAGCTCTGATGAAGCACTGCAATAATGCACACAGGGCTCAATTTCCAAACTAGATGTAGCAGTGGCATACTGGTATTCGTCATTGGACTGGTAATCCAGACACCCAGAGTAATTCTCTGGGAACCTAGGTTCGAATCCCACATCAGCAGATGGTGACATTTGAATTCAATAAACATTTGCAATTAAAATGTCTAATTATGACCATGTAGGTTGTCACAAAAATCCATGTGGTTCACTAATGTCCTTTAGGGAAGAAAATCTGTCTAAATGCGATTTCAGCCCCTCACCAAGTGATTGACCTTTAAAATGCTCTTTGAAATGGCCTAGCAAGCTACTCAGTTCAAGCACAGTTAAGGATGGGCAACAAAGGCTGGCCCAGCCAGTGACACCCTCGCTCATGAATGAATAAAAAAATCTCAGCTCCTGGAGGAGACATGAAAGCCTTGACCTTGAAACCAGAATAAAACTACCAATGGTAACTTTCATTTATGAAACTCATTAATTCAGAAATACTTGGGACATGGAGCATGGGTACAGGAGAAGGCCATTCAGAATTTGATGCTTGTTGTGTTATTCAGTTCAATCACATCTTTTGTTTTTTAACTCCATCCACCCACATTGAATTCGTAAACCTTAATACCGTTACCTCACAAAAATCTATCAATCTGTTTCCAGCAGAGGAAATCATTTCTCATTATCTATCCTATTAATCTAATCATAGAATCCCTAGAGTGCAGAAAGAAACCATTCAGTCCATCAAATCTGCACTGACTCTCCAATAAAGCATCCCACCCAGGCCCTCCCCTTCACCCTATCCACAAAACCCTGTGCATTTACCATGGCTAATCCACCTAACCTACACATCTTTGGACTGTGCGATTAAACCAGAGCACCTGGAAGAAACCTATGCAGACACGTCACCCAAGGCCGGAATCAAACCTGGCTCCTGGCGCTGTGAGGCAGCAGTACTAACTATCTATTCTTTTAATCATCTCAAACACCTCAATCATTTCACCCTTCAATCTTAATACAAGCTGCAACCTATCCTTATAATTTAAACTCTTACCCCTGGTATCATTCCAGTGAATGTTTTAGAGTACTTGCTGTTGGAATGTAGGAGACATGGCAGCCAATTTAAGGGGCTTAAGGCTCCGAAAGCTTGTGTGGCTTTTGCTACCAAATAAACCTGTTGGACTTTAACCTGGTGTTGTTAAACTTCTTACTGTGTTTACCCCAGTCCAACGCCGGCATCTCCACATCAAGCCAATTTAAGCACAGCAAGGTCCCACAGTAGCAGTAAGATAAATGAGCAGTTAAGTTGTTTTAGCAATGCTGGTTGAGGTTGGCCCCTGGACAGGCAACTGGGATCAATCCCTTGGCCTTCCTCAAATAATGTCACGAGAACTTTAACATCCAGTTGGGAAGGTAGATTGAATCTGGGTTTAACAGTTGACCTGAAAGGTGGCACCTCTGCCAGTGCAGCACTCCCTCAGTGCAGTACTGGAGTGTCAGCCTAGAATATCAAGTCTCTAGGGTGGAATTTGAGTGCATTACCTTCTGACTTGGGGCAGGTGTACTATTACTGAACCACAGGTGACACCAGAAAACAGCTATTTAAAAACAACAGATAGTTTGAGGCAGGTGTCGGATTAGCTTGGGCACTGGTTTTGTAAGGCACTGTCCTTGATGTATGAGCATGAAAAAATCTCTTTGCTATCCTGGGATCACTCCTTTTATTCATGACACTTAGGGTCGCAGAATCAATTATTTTTTGAACAGAATAGATTGGATCATTTATGACTGAGGGGTACAACGTATTTTTCCCAGTTTTTTCTATAAACAAGGTTTGGAAACAAGCTTAATAACTGTTGAATTAATTAGTTTTCCAGTCAGAATAATTCATTTTTAGCTCAGTGTTTCTCTCCAATCTAGCCAGATCCTTTGTATTTAACTGTAGCCATGATGCTGTGTGATATTTGCTTGTTTCCTGGCCTCTCCAAATGAAGCAGGCTTTTTTATAATCCGTCATTGCAACGCACAGTTGCTTACAAATTTCACACCACATCTGTAACAGGTAGCAATGTTTTGAAATGCTTGATGTCCAAGCTGACTTCTGACGCTTCCTGAATTCCCCGGGGCTGCCACCCACCATTCTTTGCAAGTAAGCACACAACTGGAATATTCCGTGATCCTTTGCTCACCAGCTGGAATTTTGCCTTGTGGATGAGGGCTGGGGTCGACCTCAGCCAGCGCTTGGCCCTGATGGTGCAGACATGGAGTGAATGCTCCAGGGCCCGGCATCATCTTCGCATTGCTTACTCCAATACCCTCATCCTTCACCCTTTTAACTGGCATTCTTTGTCTTTTCATCTATCTGCGTTATAACAAATGTACAAAAGGGAAAGAAAAATCTGAAGAGGCAGGAATGCTTGAGTGGAAGTGCAGGACTCACGCACCCTCCATCCCCTAAGCACGACACCTTCTCCTGGTGCTTTTCCTTCTGGGACCTCACTCCTGTGAACTTTAAAGCAGCAAAAGCAGGAAAACCAAACACCTAGACGGAAGCTCATTACAAAACCTCAGAGTATCGCACTGAAGGAACAACATCATTGTACTCATTCTGTCTTTATCAAAACAACTTTCTCAATTACAGCAATTTTTAGTAGCTGGATGCTCAGGTTGAAGGAGCAGGAGGTGGGGTGTGGTTTGGGGGGGAGCGGGGTGCAGAGGCTGAACATTATCAAATGAAGGATGTGATTCCAAATCACCAAGTAACTCAATTGGGAAACATCAAATACTCTGTGTGGGATGTAGGAAACGAGATTGAACAGCTTTGATTATGAAGCAATGAAGTAACGCATTAAACAAAGCAGAGTTAATCATATTAGGTTAAGGGATAATTCAGTAGAGATGCAGTGACAGATCATTAAGGAGTTAATGATCTGTCACTGTTAATGGGAGGTTAGGGAGGAAATTGCGGGTCCCCTAGCAGAGATATTTGAATCATTGATAGTCACGGGTGAGGTGCCTGAAGATTGGAGGGTAGCAAATGTTGTGCCTTTGTTTAAAAAGGGCTGCAGGGAAAAGCCTGGGAACTACAGGCCAATGAGTCTCACATCTGTGGTGGGTAAGTTGTTGGAAGGTATTTTGAGAGACAGGATCTACAGGCATTTAGAGATGCAAGGACTGATTAGGGACAGTCAGCATGGCTTTGTGAATGGAAAATCATGTCTCACAAATTTGATTGAGTTTTTTGAAGGGGCAACCAAGAAGGTAGATGAGGGCAGTGCAGTTGATGTTATCTACATGGACTTTAGCAAAGCCATTGACAAGGTACAGCATGGTAGGTTGTTGCATAAGGTTAAATCTCACGGGATCCAGGGTGAGGTATCTAAATGGATACAAAATTGGCTTCTTGACAGAAGCCAGAGGGTGGTTGTAGAAGATTGTTTTTCAAACTGGAGGCCTGTGACCAGCGGTGTGCCTCAGGGATCAGTGCTGGGTCCACTGTTATTTGTCATTTATATTAATGATTTGGATGAGAATATGGGAGGCATGATTAGTAAGTTTGCAGATGATACCAAGGTTGGTGGCATAATGGACAGTGAAGAAAGTTATCTCCAATTGCAACAGGATCTTGATCAGTTGGGCCAGTGGGCTGACGAATGGCAGATGGAGTTTAATTTAGATAAATGCGAGGTGATGCATTTTGGTAGATTGAACCAGGGCAGGACTTACTCAGTTAATGGTAGGGCATTGGGGAGAGTTACAGAACAAAGAGATCTAGGGGTACGTGTTCATAGCTCCTTGAAAGTGGAGTCACAGGTGGACAGAGTGGTGAAGAAGGCATTCAGCATGCTTGGTTTTATCGGACGGAGCATTGAATGCAGGAGTTGGGATGTCTTGTTGAAGTTGTACAAGACATTGGTAAGGCCACACTTGGAGTACTGTGTACAGTTCTGGTCACCCTATTATAGAAAGGATATTATTAAACTAGAAAGAGTGCAGAAAAAGATTTACTAGGATGCTACCCGGACTTGATGGTTTGAGTTATAAGGAGAGGCTGGATAGACTGGGACTTTTTTCTCTGGAGTGTAGAAGACTGAGGGGTGATCTTATAGAGGTCTATAAAATAATGAGGAGCAGAGATCAGTTAGATAGTCAATATCTTTTCCCAAAGGTAGGGGAGTCTAAAACTAGAGGACATAGGTTTAAGGTGAGAGCGGAGAGATACAGAAGTGTCCAGAGGGGCAGACACTCGCCACACAGACGGTGGTGAGTGTCTAGAACAAGCTGCCAGAGGTAGTTGTAGAGGCGGGTACAATTTTGTCTTTTAAAAAGCGTTTAGACAGTTACATGGGTAAGATGGGTTTAGAGGGATATGGGTCAAATGTGGGCAATTGGGATTAGCTTAGGGGTTTTGAAAAAAATGGCAGCATAGACAAGTTGGGCCGAAGAGCCTGTTTCCGTGCTGTAAACCTCTATGACTCTAGTTATTTAAGAATATTCAGAAAAGATGCATTCCAGTGAGAAAGAAACACTCTAGGAAAATGATGCGTCATCTGTGGACAACTAAGGAAGTTAAAGATAGCATAAAATTGAAAGAAAAAGCATACAATTCTGTGAAGGTCAAAAGATTGGACAGAATAAGAAATACAGCAAAGAATGACTAAAAAAAGGGAATAGTTAGAGTATGAGAAAAAGCTAGCAAGTAATATAAAAGCAAATAGTGTTTCAATGATTTTAAAAAGTGAAGAGTAACTAAAGTGAGTGTTGGTCCTCTAGAGAGTGAGTCTGAGGAATTAATTGAAAATAAGGAAATGGTGGATGAATTGAACAGATATTTTGGGTCTGTCTTCACTTTATTAGAGGATACAAATAACATCCCATAAATAATTGCAAATCAAGAGATGAAGAGAGGAGAAAACTTAAAACAATTACAATCACCAGAGAAAGGGTACTGAGAAAATCATTAGAAATAAAAATAGTGGCTAATGAGGTATTAGATGTGTTGTTTTTAATTTTCCAAAATTCTCTAGATTCTGGAAAGAAAGTAGGAAACAATAGGACAGTTATCTTAACATATATCTGATAGAAAATGCTAGAATCTATAATTAAGGAGGTTATAACAAGATACTTAGAAAATCACAATGGGATCTGGCAGAATCAATATGGTTTTGTGAAAGGGAAAGTGTGTTTGGCTAATTTATTGGGAGTTCTTTGAGGAAGTAACAAACAATCTGGATGAAGGGGAACCTGTAGATGTGCTGTACTGAGATTTGCAGAAAGCATTTGATAAGGTGTCACATCAAAGGTTACTACACAAAGTAAGTGCTCATGGTGTAGGGGAAAATATATTAGCATGGAGAGGATTAGTTAGTTAACAGGAAGCAGAGGGTATGCATAAGTGGGTCATTTTTATGCTGGTATGAAGTAATTCGTGGAGTGCCACAGAGATTGATCCTGGGTCTCAACTACTTGCAATCTATATAGTGATCTGGATGAAAGCACAAAATGCATCATTGTTAAACTTGCTGATGACACAATGATAGATAGGAAAGTAAGTTGTCAAGAGGAAGTAGAGAGTCTGTAATGGGATATGGATCGGTTAAGTGAATGAGCAACAGTTTGGCAGATGAAGTAACGCAGGGAATGCAGGGAAATGTGAACTTGCCCACTTTGTCAGGAAGAATAGAAAAGCAACAAATTATTTAAATGGAGAGAGATTGTAGAACTCTTGAGGTACAGAGGGATCTGGGTGTCCTGGTTCACGAATCACAAAAGTTCACTTCCAGGTACAGCAAGTGATTAGGAAGGAAAATGGAATGTTGTTGTTTATTGCAAGGGGAATGGCATATACAGTAGGGAAGCATTGGTACAGTAATAGGACTTTGGTAAGACCACAGTTTTGGTTTCCTTATTTAATATATATTATATATGTAACAGCATTAGAAGCAGTGCAAAGAAGGTTCACTTAGCTGATTCCTGGGATGAAAAGGTTATCTGATGCGGAAAGGTTGGACAGGCTGGACCTGTATCCATTGGAGTTTAGGAAAATGAGAGGTGATCTTATTGAAACATAGAAGATCCCAAGGGAACTTGTTGACAGGGTGGATATTGAAAGGAAGTTTCCCCTATGGGAGAGATGAGGGATAACGTTTAAAAATAAGGGATCATTCACTTAAGATGGAGATGAGGAGAATTTGTTTTTCTTGGAGGGTTGTTAGTCTGTGGAGTTCTCTTCCCCAGAGTGCAGTGAAGGCTGGTTCATGGAATATTTTTAAGCTGAGTTAGACAGATTCTTGACTGACAAGAATTCAAAGGGTATAAGGGAAAGTCAGCAGAGGCCACAATCAGATCAGCAATGACCTTACCAAATGGCAGAGCAGGCTGAAGGGGCTGATCGGCCTATAACTCTTAATTCATGTATTCAAGTTATTATGAAAGGGAAGAGGTGTTTCCCAGCACAGTGAAGAGATCCAGTTTATGCAGGATATGCGAGGGCCAGATTGGTCAGAATCATCAAATCCCTACGGTGCAGGAGTGGGCATTCGGCCCATCGAGTCTGCATCGGCTCTCCAATAGAGCATCTTACCAAGGCCGTATTCCCGTAACCCCACATATTTACCCCATTAATTCCCACAACCTATACATCTTAGGGAAACAAGGGCAATTTAACATGGTCAATCAACTTAACCCGCACATCTTTGGACTCTGGGAAGAAACTGGAGCACCCGGAGGAAACCCACGCAGACACCGGGAGAACATGCAATCTCCACACAGTTACCCAAGGCTGGAATTGAACCCGGGTCCCTGGCACTGAGGCAGCAGTGCTAACCACTGTGCACCGTGCAGCCCCCCAAAAAAAATCATTGAATGATGCAGCACAGAAGAAGGCCATTCAGCCTTTCATAGCTGTGATGGCTCTTTAAGAGTTGGCCAATCAGTCTCACTGCCAAGAGCCCTACTGCTTTTCATCCTTCAAATAATTATCAAATTCCCTTTTGAAAGATATTATTGAATCAGAGTACATTCCAGATCACAGAAACCTCTGTGTAAAAACACTCCTCCTCGTGTATTTCTTTTGGCAACTTCCTTATATCAGTGTCCTCTTGTTACTAATTCTCTTGCTTGTATAAACAATTATTCAATCAGTAAAAACCCTTCACTGTTTTAGTTTCATCATGTTTAGGTTATGATAAGATACAGGTAAAATTCACAGGACAATGTTTAAAGCAAGATAGAAACTTTATAATTCAAGATTATGAGTTGAACAGCCTGAACCCATTTCCAACCATAGTCTGAAGTGAAGCAGAAACAACAGGTTTTCTTTAATCAAATCTGTTCCCTCGTTCTCAGTTACTCTGCACTGAATTTAATGATTAGGATGATGACCCTGTCCACAAGCTGGAAAGCTAGTGGCAAATGGCAATGGCCATTTCTGGGAGTTCCAACAGGACTAACTGTCAATCAGGCGGTCGGCTGCCTGTCATTGGGATTCATGTGCTTTTTTAAGCAAGGATCCCGCCTCCACGAGCTGCCAAACTATTCAAGAGCAGCAGCTCTTCAATCACAGTAGCCCCACTGGAAACAGTGGCCACTGCAGATACTGCAGGTGACCCAGACCATCTGTCATGGAGGAGGTCCCTGAAGAGTGTGAATTGGACAGGCTTGCTGTCAGGTGGTGCAGCTCTTAAAGCAGGAATCCCTCAAACCCATCCAGCGTTCAGATAGGCTACCAGAGTGCTCCATATCTTATTCATTCACCATGCTGTATTCTATTATCTTCAATCTGATATTATAGCAGGGGAAATTGGTGGAGAGATTTTAATGCAATAACTTCCCCTCAATTTGAAAGTATTTAAGATAAATAAAGAGCAGAGAATTCATTTCAAGTAAATGCATGGTATAATTGGGAGCTTTTATTGTATTTTTTCTCTGAATTCATATGGAGCTCTTTTGCAGTTATAATTTCCTTAACAATTAGCCTGACAGAGACCGATGACAACAGTTCATAGAAATATGAAATCATTCATATTAATTCATTCATTTTCTCATTTTAATGTCAAGTGGGTGGCATGGTGGCACAGTGGTCAGCAGCGCTGCCTCACAGCGCCAGGGACCCAGGTTTAATTCTGGCCTTGGGTGACTGTGTTGAGTTAACACGTTCTCCCCATGACTGTGTGGGTTTGGTTTCCTCCCACAGTCCAAAATATGCAGGTTAGTAAATTGGCCATGTTAAATTGCCCTTAGTGTCCAAAGAGGTGGAGATTAGGTGGATTAGCCATGGTAAATGTATGGGGATAGGATGGAGGGGTGGGCCTGAAAAGATGGTCTTTTGGACAGTTGGTGCAGGCTTGATGGGCTGAATGGCCTCTTTCTGCACTGTAGGAATTCTGTGATTTTATGATCTATGATTGTCAGAAAAACCCAACTGGGCCACTAACATCCTTCAGGGAAGGAGACCTGCCAACCTCACCTGGACTGGGTCAGTACCTGACTCCCTCACCTCGTCACTCACCTGCATCCTGAGGTGGCTGCCTAGCAAGCCACTCCGTTTTAGCAATATCTTCTCAGGGCAACAAAACAAAAATAAATGCCTGTGTGCCAGCAACGTCTACATCCTGAGAATGAATAAAAGACGCAGCATGTGGTGGTGTGTTTAGCATCAGGGGAGATCAAAACTCTGCAATTTTATAAAGATTGATTGAAGTGTATTTTTGAGTCACTAATATCCTCGGCATACCACATGATTTCATAATTCAGCAGAACAAGTGATGGCAGAGAACGGAGGAATCTACTTGGTTTTAACCCTGCATGGAGAAAGCATAATTAGTTGATACCTGAAGGATGCCTGGGAGTATTTCCTCCGAAGACAGTCCATCTCCTTGACAGATGGGTGTGCTCTCTCATCCTTCATCATCAGCAACTCCATTTAGGTGAGCAGTGTTGCGATTTCAGATTGCTGCTCAAACAGACTGTATCTCTTTTGTTGCCACATAAAGAATGGATTTAAAAAGAACAGCAACCAGCGGGAGGGCTGGAAATGGTGAGAAAACTTCCACGAATATTCTGAGTTGCTTTGTGTAATTTAAAGTTCGTGTCAATGCGCAATGGATGGCAGGAACCAACTTGCAGTTACTCCTGGCAGCAGGGGAGAGGAAGTCTTTTTAAAAATCAGTGTGGCACTTAACAATGCCAATGCAGAATTGGATCCAGGAAAATGGCAACCTACAGAGTTAGATTTGTGACAAGGGGGCTATTATCGCTAACTCCAAGCATTGTGAGTATGGGCAACTACAATAGTCAAGAACAGCTGGAGCTTCAGTTCTTGATGTTTCTGATGCAGCCTTAGCAGAAGCTGCGGCTGTGATATTCATCCTGAAAGCATCAATACACCAATAAAGATCTGACTAATTTTCTTTCTTCTGAAGGAAGGTGAGGGCTAATTACACATTGGCGAATTATAAAAAAAACTGAGTGAGAAACAGTGCAATGTTTTCTGATCTGACTGCCAAAATAATTCAGAAGGTCTGCAGTTTAATTCAAGCATGTAAAAAATAAACAGAAGCCGCCCTCACCAGTTGACAGCAATATATCCTATTCTCTGGAATATTGCTAGGAGCCAGACTGAGCCCGTGAGCAAAAATGCTAGTCAATAATCTGTGGCATTGCTCACATTGATACACAACCAAGTATATGGTGTGGGTTTAGAGGACTGACACATTTGGATGAGAATGTAGATAGAATGTAGTCTTCATTTCAAATTCATACACTCTGTTTATTTTCGTATTTTAATAATAAATTCTTATTTCCACATTTTAAATGTTCACTGTCTACGTAAACTAGTCAGAGTAGTTCCATTTTCCTGACAGTGGTGATGGTGCTACAGGGAGTCGGTTAGCTCAAGTTGGCTGGATGGCTGGTTTGTGATGTAGAGCAACGCCAACAGCTTGAGTTCAATTCCCATACTGGCTGAGGTGATTCTTCATCAAGGCCCTGTTTTCTCAACCTTGCCCCTCGTCTGAGGTGTGGTGATCCTCAGATTAAATCACTACCAGTCAGCTCTTCCCCCTCAAAGTAGAGAGCAGCCTAAGATCATCTGGGGCTATGGCAACTCTAACTACAGCATGATAAGTTTACACAACAATTTCCATTATAACTGAACAAAGAAATTAAAAATGAAAAAATGTTGACAGGAAATGAGTGCAGATGTAAGATATTTAAGTTATTAAATAGACAGATGAATTGGAAGAGGACAGTGATTACATTTTTTAAATTCATTCATGAGACATGGACGTTACTAGCTGGCCAGCATTTATTGCCCATCCTAAGTTGCTCTTGTTGGAAGGGCAGTTGGGAGTCAACTGTACTGCTGTAGCTCTGGAGTCACCTGTCGGGTAGGCCAGACCAGGTAAGGATGGCAGATTTCCTTCCCCAAAGGCCATTAGTGAGGCAGATGGGTTTTTCCAACAATCGACAATGGTTTCATGGCCATCAGTAGATTCTTAATTCCAGATTGTTTTTATTGAATTCAAATTCTACCATCTGCCATGCTGGGATTCGAATCCGGGTGCCCAAAACATTAGCTGAGTCTCTGGGTTAATAGTCTAGTGATAATACCACTAGGCCATCATCTTCCCAACAATACATCCAGCAATACTGCAAATCTACACATCAGTTAGCAGAAATAGGAGACTCAATAAAACTCCATAAACATGTGTAAACCAAACCGAGGGGAAGGATACTGTAATGACATTTAATAGGTTTACCTTTAGGGTTCAGGTTTAGATTCAGCTCAGACTGAAAGTCGTCTTAGTTCATTGAACATAAGAACATAGGAACTAGGAGCAGGAGTTGGCCATATGGGCCCTCGGGCCTGCTCTGTCATTCAATAAGATCATGGTTGATCTTTTCATGGACTCAGCTCCACTTACCTACACATTCACCATAGCCCTTAATTCCTTTACTTTTCAAAAATTTATATTTCCTTGTTCTAGAAACATTCAATGAGGTAGCCTCAACTGCTTCACCTGGCACGGAATTCCACAGATTCACAACCCTTTGGGTGAAGAAGTTTCTCCTCAGCTCAGTCCTTAATCTGCTCCCCCTTATTGTGAGGCTATGCCCCCTAGTTCTAGTTCACCCGCCAGTGGAAACAACCTCCCTGCTTCTAATCTAGTTCCTTTAATAATCGTATGTTCCTATAAGATCCCCTCTCATTCTTCTGAATTCCAATGAGTATAGCCCCAGTCTACTCAGTCTCTCCTCAAAAGCCAACCCTCTCAACTCTGGAATCAACCTAGTGAATCTCCTCTGCACCCCCTCCAGTGCCTTTCTCAAGTAAGGAGACCAAAACTGGACACAATACTCCAGGTGGGGCCTCATCGGCACCTTATACAGCTGCAACATAATTTCCCTGTTTTTAAACTCCATCCCTCTAGCAATGAAAGACAACAATCCATTTGCCTTCTTAATTACCTGCTGCACCTGCAAACCAACTTCTTGCGATTCATGCACAAGGACACCTTGGTTCTTTGGATCCCTGTGAAATTGGATCTTGTCATCAAAGTTCAAGCACAAAACTTCCCTTGGTCTTCCTTAGAAAAATGGCATTAATTCAGTGGTCTCACTGACAGATGGTAAATAAGCAAAATGACATGCATTGCATTTGGGGTTGAATGCCAAAGGCACAATATTGAGATAGAATGGAGAGAGTTGTGGCTCCACTCCATTCTGTCAGAATCATAGAATCCCTACAGTGCAGAAGGAGGCCATTCAGCCCATCGAGTCTGCACTGACCACAATCCCACCCAGGTCCTATTACCATAACTCAAAATATTTTCCCTGCTAATCCCCCGACACTAGGGTCAATTTAGCATGGCCAATCAACCTAACCTGCACATCTTTGGTCTTTGGGAGGGAACCGGAGCACCCGGAGGAAACCCACACAGACACTAGGAGAATGTCTGTGTGGAGTTTGCACAATGACCCGAGGCCGAAATTGAACCCAGATCCCTGGCGCTGTGAGGCAGCAGTGCTAACCACTGTGCCGCTGTGCCACCCCACTCTGGCTTATACGATACATGATCTGCTTTAATTGCATGAAGATTGTTACATTCCGCACTGGCATCACTCCAGTTGATGTTCAATTTAAACAAAATGCCGTTCTTGCAAACTGCTAAACAACTGACCACCATAGCCTTATTTCTAGTCATACCCTATGTAATTTTATTTCAGACTGAATTGATACTGTACTGGAACAGTCTCATTATTCATTCATTCATTGACACCAAGTATATGACGAAAACATTTCATCCAAACTGTCCATAAATGGAAAAACCCTTCAAAATTGTTATACACATTTCTATTACCAGAGATTCAAATGCATGTCAAAATTGAAGCATGTTTTGGAATATCTAAACAAAAGGAACAACAGGAGAGTGTGGTGGAAACAGATTCAATCAAGGTCTTCAAAAATAATTGGATAATTATCTGAAGTGAGAAGATTTGCAAGGCTATGGTGAAGAACATGGGAGAGTGGAACCAGGTCATGATGAGAGCCGGCATGACAGGCCATGTTACCTCCTCCTGTGCCTTAACTGAATCATGTTTCAGTGATTAGCATGATCACAGGTGATTCCTTAGATGCCTCATGTTCAATGTATTGTTGTTACCAGACATAGCAACCAATCTACACCCATTATAGTCCCAAGAAGAGCAATGAAATGTGGGAGTGGATGTCTGATATCACTGAAAGACAGACTGAGGGATGAATGTTGGCCAGGGCATTAGGACAGCTTCCTAGTATCCTATAGATATTCTTGTCGACCTTTTAACTCCACCCGAGTGGACCACAGCTTAATAGCTCGACTTAAAGGCAGCACCTCTGCCGTCAATCAGCACTGCACCAAAGTTTCAGCCGAGGTTACGGGCTTGTCCATAAATATTACTTGTAATGACAGATGGTGACGTAGTATGGGATGGTAGATCAGGAAAAATAATCGGTTTTGAAAATTTGCTTTGATTGTTAGTGGAATTTGTGGCCAGTAAGAAGCTCTCCACCATTTATGGAGCCTACTCCACCCCACAAACCTGCAGTTTGATCACACCCTTCAATGGTTACCACAGTGCTGTTAGGAAGGTAAGGTATGGATAGCACTACTACTAAGTAGTGGCATGGTGGCACAGTAGTTAGCACTGCTGCCTCGCAGCACCAGGGACCCGGGTTTGATTCCCGGCTTGGAAGTGTTGAGTTTGCCTATTCTCTCCGTGTCTGCGTGGGTTTCCTCCGGGTGCTCCGGTTTCCTCCCACAGTCCAAAGCTGCGCACATTGGGTGGATTGGCCATGTTAAATTCTCTCTGTGTATCCGAACAGGCGCTGGAGTGTGGCGACTAGGGGATTTTCACAGTAACTTCATTGCAGTGTTAATGAAAGCCTACTTGTGACTAATAAATAAAGTAACTTTAAGAGGGAGGGGACATTGTCAGTCACTGTGGAAGACTGAGTCCTTTCAGCAGCCTAGAGGGAAATTATGGGGCCGATTGATTTTTTAAAACATTTTAGAAAACTTTCATTGTTTTAAACATAATGGAAATGGGAAACAAATTATTTCACTACTTTGAGAGATTAAGACAATTGGGCAACAAAGATTTTCCAGATGGTGTGGGAAGGCAATTCTCCTTGTGGATGGAGTAATGGTGGGATTGAGAGGATGGGCAGTTCAAGATGGGAGATCATGTGATGGGACCTCCCAGAATAGAATAAGCCAGAATTGGCAACCAAATTAGAGAAGTTCTCAGTCCAGAATAGTCCCACTGTGATTGAAGAAGTGCTGTCTTAGGCAGTAGAGTGCAGGCAGACATTGGACACAAGGCTAAAATGGAGGAAAGTGAATGTAAGCGTATTTTGATAGAGCTGCTGAAAATACAAGGTGAGAACATGAAAAGGAATTGAAATATTTTCAGCATCCTGCCTTTTAACTTAAAGACCTTGTATGAAGAAGTGAGAGATGTGTCTGCCATGCTGAGGCCAGAATGTGTACACATCACATTAGTTAGGAAATGACATAGCACTAAATACAGTAAAAAATGTATTTGGTTGAAAGGTGTCAAACTCTGGTTTTAATATGTGCAATCCATTAATCATTCAGAAATCACACTAACTCCACACAATGAAACTTAATATCCTCAAAATATGCCACATATTTAGCCACAGGGATTCTTCAAGGTGTTGATGTCAAGGATGTTGATAGATCGGACATACAGTTACCTCAAACACCCATAAATCGCAGTGTTATATTCATAATAACTGCAGTGCATTTTTAACTGAGTTCTGGTGGAAGTTCCCCAATGTTCAAGTGGCTTCTTAATGAAAAGGTGGCTGTGACTAAAATGAGATTCCACAGAGCAGCGTGAAGCTATTAAAATGCAGAATGAGTTGTGACAGTTTGTTCTAGAGACTCGGACCTTTCAAAGGATCATCCTAATGACACAGTTGTTAGAATTACTGCTAGTAACCTGCCTGTGAATGTGCTGCAGGAAAAGGGCTAAGGTAGGTGGGAGGGGCAAGTGATTGTGTGCAGTAGTGATGTCTGCAGATTACGTTAAATTAGTGATCATTAAAGGCCTGTACTACTTTCTTAGCCGAGAGCTAATGTTTGAAGGAAGCATAATTGTCACAATGGAGTGTGTGTAAGGCGAGTGTGTGTTTGTTTGCGTCTGTGTGGATGGGGCAGGATTGGTGAACCACTGAGTATGTTTAGTGTATGTGAAAAAGTGGTGTGTGTTTGTATGTGTGCGCGTTTGTGAGGAGCGAGAGTGTGCACATGTGTGTGCATGTACATGCGTGTTTATGAGGAGCTAGTGAGTATCTGTGTGTGTGTTTGTGGGGAATGAATGAGTGTGTTGGCAGGGAGGGTGAAACTATGATGCACAATAACACCTCTTTAACTTCAGTACTTCACTAGAGTGGACGTGCGAGTTACTTTCTGGGTGCCAGTGAAAGCAACTCCTCCTCAATCTTAGTCTGATATATAAGGCACAATATTTCTGAAAAAGTAAATCAGACTAAAATAAATAACTGGAAAGAGCTTGCTTTTTTATCACATTTTTCATGACTTTGGGACATCATAAAACACTTCCCAGCCAATGAAGTCTTTGATGTGTGGTCACTGTTGTAATGTAAGAATTATGGCAGTCAATGTATGCTCATTAAGGTCCCACAATCAGCGTTGAGGTGATCAGATCATCTACTTTTGCGAGGTTGGTTGAGAGACCAATGTTGACACAAGGGAGAACCCTTCTATTCCTCTCCATGATTGCCATGGGAACCTTTCTGCCCATCTAAGAGGGAAGCCAGGATCTTGAGTGAAAGGCAGCATCTCTGACACAGCAGCACTCCCTCAGACCTGCACTAGTTAGTGTCAAATGTATTGTTTTGTTCAAGTCCTCAGAATCTGGGTGACTGATGAAATTGTGCCTGTATTCAACCAGAGCGTTAGGGAGAGAATGTGCTCATAACAGTTCCCAAATTGAATGAAGGCTGGCAGAGGCTGAGGCAAGTGGGCACTGCCACCCTCATAACCTGGGAAGTGGTGCATGAGGAGGCATTGTTATTCTCTTCTAATACATTCATTAAAAACTCCCTCTCTGGCCATCTATGTGGCTTGGTTCAAATAGCGCTCCTGTGAAGTGTTTTGGGACGTTTTACTGCAATAAACTAATAAATTATTATTAAAAGGAAGCAAATAAATGAACATTACACAAAAATATAATGAATAGACTTTCTCTTCATTGTTTTGAATTTTGAAAAATGTGCACCTGTGTGTATAGTCAGAACTCCCTCCCGCAGTTAGAAGGAACAGCATTTGCAATTGGAATTATGTGTGCAGTGAAACTGGCCAGTTCAATTTGATATAAACAGAAAGAGAAAGAATATTCTGGCAGACCTTTCATCCCTGTTTAACATCACGGCAGAGAATTAACATGGTGTCTAGCAAAACACCGTGAGTCAATGGCAGCAGACGCAGGGATTTGTTGTAAAACAGAATCATTACTCGGTCACACTCCTGCTGTTTGTCATCGACAAGGTGTACATGGATATGTTCCAAGTATCCCTGCTCTCAGTCATTCCACTCTCGCTCAGTTTGTGTTCTAATCAGTATCCCTGTTCTGTTGCATTTCACCTTTAGTTTGTGTGTGTTTATGTGTATTATGCATGAGTGTATTTGTGTCTATTTCCATGTAAGTGTATTTGCATGTGAGTGTGTCTGTGGGTGCATTGTAGTGTCAATGGGCGGCACGGTGACACAGTGTTAAGCACTGCTGCCTCACAGCGCATGGGACCAGGGTTTAATTCTGGCCTCGGGTCACTGTGTGGAGTTTGCACATTCTCCCCGTGTCTGCGTGGGTTTCCTCTGGGTGCTCCGGTTTCCTCCCACAGTCCAAAGATATGTGGGTTAGGTTGTGTGGCCATACTAAATTGCCCCTTTAGTGTCAGGGGACTAGCAGAGTAGATAGGGCTTGGCTGGGATTGTTGTCGGTGCAGGCTCAATGGCCGAATGGCCTTCTGCACTGTCGGGATTCTATTTTACGATTCTATGAGTGCAATATGTGCATCCACATGTGTGCGAATCTGTGGGTTTAGCCACGTGCCTATGTGTGTGTGATGTTGGGGGTGGGTGTGCTGAGACCAGAGGCAGTTAAAAGCCCCAGGTTACTGATCTGGAAAGTACCTGGACTTCTATTGCTTCAGATTTGCAACTTGGGGTCTGATTACCTCATTGGGCCCAGGTGAGTTTGGAACTCTCTGTACGGGGGACTGTCAGTGACATGTCTGGAGGTTCGTTTCCCACTAAATCCTCGGGAGGCTGATCTTGGCCTGGTCCCCTGCTGATGATTGACCAGTGTTGTAGCAGCTGAAAGTCTGTCCCATTCTGGATTTCTCAATAGATTGGTGACTGGTGATGGCGATATTTTAATGGTTTGATTTGTCAGGCTGACTTCTCCTGTTACAGTAGGTATCGGGTAACATATTACTAGTGCCGGTCAGGAGTCATTATCTGTTTTCAGTGACACTCCCTGGGAGTGTGACCTCCAGGGATCTCGCGATCACACCTGTCATACCTGTGAGTAGTCTTTTAAAAAATAAATGATTGATTTCAGCAGGAGAGGTGGAAGTCTGTGATAATCTGCTACTGTTTAATTGCTGCTGTTGACCATTCATTTTGGGGTAGGCCACAATGAATGAGGTCTATAAGCAGAGACACAATAGAGATCAGGTGAACAAAAATGACAAACTCTGAATCAAGCAGTTTGAAGCATTTCTCCTGTGTGGAATCAGTCACTTCGACAGAGATTGGAGCATGGCCAGCTGTTTTCTGGAAGAATTATATGGAGAATATCAGGCCTCTGTGTATGCAGTAAAAGTGTCAGAAACCTAGAAATTAGTATTCCTTACTATGGGGATATTTTTTACATGGTATTATATTGCCTTTCTATCTGCACAGAATCCATCCGAAAACTTGGATAAAAACAAATTACTGCGGATGCTGGAATCTGAAACAAAAACTGAAAATTCTGGAAAATCTTCACAGATGCTGTCAGACCTGCTGAGATTTTCCAGAATTTTCCCTTTTTGTATCATCCTAACACCTCCTGCTTACCTCCACAGTCTGAGCTACATTGTATTTCAGCGCTCAGCATGATTCATTGGAAAGTGGAGATTACATTTCTCAAAACACTTACCTTGCTGTGTGCTATCCCAATACAAATGCCAACTGGCACTCATTTATTGCCTAGAATCAATTATTCATTAAAAAAAAATACACTGACTATTTACCAACATCACATAGAAACTCTACAGTGCAGAAGGAGGTCATTCAGCCCATTGAGTGCATTGACAACAATCCCACCCAGCCTTATCCATAGAAACTATAGAAACCCTACAGTGCAGAAGGAGGCCATTCGGCCCATCGAGTCTGCACCGACCACAATCCCACCCAGGCCCTACCCCCACATATTTTACCCGCTAATCCCGCTAACCTACGCATCTCAGGACTCTAAGGGGCAATTTTTAACCTGGCCAATCAACCTAACCCGCACATCTTTGGACTGTGGGAGGAAACAGGAGCACCCGGAGGAAACCCACGCAAACACGAGGAGAATGTGCAAACTCCACACAGACAGTGACCCGAGCTGGGAATCGAACCCGGGACCCTGGAGCTGTGAAGCAGCAGTGCTAACCACTGTGCTACCATGCCGCCCCCGTAATCCTTTAAGAACATAGAACAGTACAGCACAGTACAGGCCCTCCGGCCCTCGATGTTGTGCCGAGCTTTGTCCAAAACCAAGATCAAGCTATCCCACTCCCTATCATTCTTGTGTGTTCCATGTGCCTATCCAATAACCGCTTGAAATTTCCTAAAGTGTCTGACTCCACTATCACTGTCGGCAGTCCATTCCACACCCCAACCACTCTCTGAGTAAAGAACCTACCTCGGACATCCCTCCTATATCTCCCACCATGAATCTTATAGTTATGCCCCCTAGTAACAGCTACATTCACCCGAGGAAATAGTCTCTGAACGTCCACTCTATCTATCCCCCCTTATCATCTTATAAACCTCTATTAAGTCGCCTCTCATCCTCCTCTGCTCTAAACAGAAAAGCCCTAGCTCCCTCAACCTTTCCTCATAAGACCTACCCTCCAAACCAGGCAGCATCCTGGTAAATCTCCCCTGCACTCTCTCCAATGCTTCCACATCCTTCTTATAGTGAGGTGACCAGAACTGCACACAATATTCCAAATGTGGTCTCACCAAGGTCCTGTACAGTTGCAGCATAACCCCATGGCTCTTAAACTCCAACCCCCTGTTAATAAGCGCTAACACACTATAGGCCTTCTTCACTGCTCTATCCACTTGAGTGGCAACCTTCCGAGATCTGTGGATATGAACCCCAAGATCTCTCTGTTCCTCCACATTCCTCAGAACCCTGCCGTTGACCCTGTAATCCGCATTCAAATTTGAATCACCTCGCATTTATCAGTGTTAAACCTCATCTGCCATTTTTCGGCCCAGCTCTGCATCCTATCAATGTCTCTTTGCAGCCTACAACAGCCCTCCACCTCATCCACTACTCCACCAATCTTGGTGTCATCAGCAAATTGACTGACCCACTCTTCAGCCCCCTCCTCCAAGTCATTGATAAAAATCACAAATAGCAGAGGACCCAGCACTGATCCCTGTGGTACACCGCTGGTAACTGGTCTCCAGTCTGAAAATTTTCCATCCACCACCACCCTCTGTCTTCTATGAGATATGATGTGGAGATGCCGGCGTTGGACTGGGGTGAACACAGTAAGAGTTTTAACAACACTAGGTTAAAGGCCAACAGGTTTATTTGGTAGCAAACACCATTCGCTTTCGGAGCGCTGCTCCTTTGTCAGATGGAGTGGAAATGTGCTCTCAAACAGGGCACAGAGACACAAATACCATGTGGATCGGCCGACAAGAGGTGGGGCCACATTGGACTTGGTACTGGGTAATGAACCGGGCCAAGTATTAGATTTGGTTGTGGAAGAGAACTTTGGAATGGTGACCATAATTCGGTGTCTTTCATTTATTGCAATGGTCAGTAAAGGGTCAGTAAGGGTCAGTAAATTTGCCTTTCCAAATGGTCATAAATCCTATCCCTCAGGACCTTTTCCATTAACTTACCGACCACCGAAGTAAGACTAACCAGCCTATAATTACCAGGGTCATTCCTATTTCCTTTCTTTAACAGAGGAACAACATTCGCCACTCTCCAGTCCACTGGCACTATCCCTGTGGACAGTGAGGACCCAAAGATCAAAGCCAAAGGCTCTGCAATCTCATCCCTTGCCTCCCAAAGAATCCTAGGATATATCCCATCTGGCCCAGGGGACCTAGCGACCCTCAAGTTTTTCAAAATTGCTAATACACCTTCCCTCAGAACATCTACCTCCTCCAGCCTATCAGCCTGTATCCCATTCTCATCCTTAAAAACATGGTCCCTCTCCTTGGTGAACACTGAAGAAAAGTATTCATTCATTGCTTCTCCTATCTCTTCTGACTCCATGCACAAGTTCCCGCTACTATCCTTGACCAGACCTAACCTCACCCTGGTCATTCTTTTATTTCTCACATAAGGGTAAAAAGCCTTGGGGATTTCCGTGATCCAACCCGCCAAGGACTTCTCATGCCCCCTCCTACCTCTCCTAAGCCCTTTTTTTAGCTCATTCCTTGCTATCTTGTAACCCTCAAGTGACCCAACTGAACCTTGTTTTCTCATCCTTACATACGCTTCCTTTTTCCTCTTGACAAGACATTCAACCTCTTTTGTGAACCATGGTTCCCTCACTCGGCCATTTCCTCCCTGCCTGACAGGGACATACCTATAAAGGGCACTCAGTATTTGTTCCTTGAACAAGCTCCACTTTTCATTTGTGCCTTTCCCTGACAGTTTCTGTTCCCATCGTATGCTCCCTAATTCTTGCCTAATCGCATCATAATTAACCCTCCCCCAATTATAAACCTTGCCCTTGCCCTATCCCTCTCCATTGCAATAATGAAAGACACCGAATTATGGTCACCATCTCCAAAGTGCTCTCCCACAACCAAATCTAACACTTGGCCCGGTTCATTACCCAGTACCAAGTCCAATGTGGCCCCACCTCTTGTCGGCCTATCCACATATTGTGTCAGGAAACCCTCCTGCACACGCTGTACAAAAACTGCCCCATCCGAACTATTCGACCTATAAAGTTCCAATCAATGTTTGGAAAGTTAAAGTCACCCATGACAACTACCCTGTGACCTCCACACCTATCCATAATCTGCTTTGCAATTTCTTCCTCCACATCTCTATTACTATTTGGGGGCCTATAGAAAACCCTCAAAAACGTGACCGCTTCTTTCCTATTTCTGACTTCAGCCCATATTACCTCAATAGTCAGATCCCCCTTGAACTGCCTTTCAGCAGCCGTTAAACTATCCTTGATTAACAATGCTACTCGTCCACCTCTTTTACCACCTTCCCTACTCTTACTGAAACATCAATACCCCGGAACTTCCAACAACCATTCCTGTCCCTGTTCTAACCATGTCTCCATAATGGCCCCAACATCGTAGTCCCAAGTACCAATCCACGCTCCAAGTTCACCTACCTTATTCCGGATGCTCCTTGCATTGAAGTAGACACACTTCAACCCACCTTCCTGTCTGCCGGTACACTCCTGCGACCTTGATACCCTCCTCAGTACCTCACTACACTCAACACTGGCTTCTGGACTACAGCTTGTTTTCCCATTCCCCTGACAAATTAGTTTAAAACCCCGCAAAGAGCCGTAGCAAATTTCCCTCCCAGGATATTGGTGCCCCTCTGGTTCAGGTGCAAACCGTCCTGTTTGTACAGGTCCCACCTTCCCCAGAATGCACTCCAATTATCCATGTAACTGAAACCCTCCCTCCTACACCATCCCTGCAGCCACGTGTTTATCTGCACTCTCTCCCTGTTCCTCAACTCGCTAGCACATGGCACCGGCAACAAACCAGAGATGACAACATGGTTTATCCTGGCTCTCAGCTTCCACCCTAGCTCCCTAAATTCCTGTTTTAAATCCCCATCCCTTCTCTTACCTATGTCGTTGGTACCGATGTGTACCACGACTTGTGACTGTTCCCCCTCCCCCTTAAGAATCCTGAAAACACGGTCCGAGACATCACGGACCTTGGCACCCGGAAGGCAACACACCATCCGTGAGTCTCTTTCGCTGCCACAGAACCTCTTATCTGTCCCTCTAACTGTTGAGTCCCCAATGACTATTGCTCTCCTGTTCTCCCCCCCTTCCCTTCTGAGCCACAGGGACGGACTCAGTGCTGGAGATCCGGTCCCGTGACTTACCACTGGTAGGTCTCCCCCCCCCGCCCCCACAACAGTTTCCAAAGTGGTATATTTGTTGCCGAGGGGAATGACCACAGGGGATCCCTGCACTGACTGCTTCCTCCCAGCCCCTCTCACCGTCACCCATCTATCTTCATTCTTCGGAGTAACTACATCTCTGAAGCTTCTATCTATGACCACCTCTGCCTCCCGAATGATCCTGAGTTCATCCAGCTCCAGCTCCAGATCCCTAACACGGTCTTCAAGGAGCTGGAATTGGATGCACTTCCTGCAGGTGTACTCAGCTGGGACACTACCGGTGTCCCTCACCTCAAACATCCCACAGGAGGAACATTGCACTGACATCAGTGGGCGGCACGGTAGCGCAGTGGTTAGCACTGCTGCTTCACAGCTCCAGGGTCCCGGGTTCGAGTCCCGGCTCGGGTCACTGTCTGTGTGGAGTTTGCACATTCTCCTCGTGTCTGCGTGGGTTTCCTCCGGGTGCTCCGGTTTCCTCCCTCAGTCCAAAGATGTGCGGGTTAGGTTGATTGGCCAGGTTAAAAATTGCCCCTTAGAGTCCTGGGATGCGTAGGTTAGAGGGATTAGTGGGTAAATATGTGGGGGTAGGGCCTGGGTGGGATTGTGGTCGGTGCAGACTCGATGGGCCGAATGGCCTCCTTCTGCACTGTAGGGTTCTATGATTCTATGATCCCTGCTAACTTCCCTTACTAAGAAATGAAAGAGAGAAAAAAAAAGCTTACCTGCTCTCACTCCGAGTCCTTTTTTTTTAGGTTAGAGGAGGGGGGAGCGTGGGATACTCAAAAATTGCGATTAAATCTAAACAACTGAGATTAAACCCAAACAAACTGAGATTAAATCCAAACAACTGAGATTAAACCCAAACAAACTGAGATTAAATCCAAACAACTGAGATTAAACCCAAACAAACTGAGATTAAATCCAAACAACTGAGATTAAACCCAAACAAACTGAGATTAAATCCAAACAACTGAGATTAAACCCAAACAAACTGAGATTAAATCCAAACAACTGAGATTAAACTCAAACAACTGAGATTAAACCCAAACAACTGAGATTAAACCCAAACAACTGAGATTAAACCCAAACAACTGAGATTAAACCCAAACAACTGAGATTAAACCCAAACAACTGAGATTAAACCCAAACAACTGAGATTAAACCCAAACAACTGAGATTAAACCCAAACAACTGATATTAAGTCCAAACAACTGATATTAAGTCCAAACAATTGAGATTAAACCCAAACAACTGATATTAAATCCAAAAAACTGATATTAAATCCAAACAACTCTTTATATTTACTCCGCTAATCCCTCTAACCTACACATCCCGGGACACTAAGGGACTATTTAGCATGGTCAATGCACCTAACCCGCACATCTTTGGACATGTCATGTCAGATGTGATTACCACTGATTCATGGATTATGTTTCTCCTTGGGTGCTATCCTGTGGAGTGTGGGGTTAGGGCAAGTAGAACATGAAGCCTTGAATCTCTGCCTCATACCCTTGCTGATATACAGTCAATACTGGAACCGAGTACTGAGTTCAAACAAGCATCCTGGTACTCTGCGGTCAATTTCAATGTTTAATCTCCAGTTTTCCTTCCAAAAACAAATGATTTTGTAAATTCAATTGAGCAATGCTTGTTGTAAAGTTACAACTGAAGACCAGGATGTCTTACTATAATGGTTCTCGAACTTTTTGGTTAAAGGGTTTCATTCCAAATGGGTGAGAAATCATAGAGCCTGACAGTGTAAATTATACTATATCAAACTCAGTGCTGGGATGCACTTGTATTTTGGTATCCTGAGTCATCAATATTTCAAAGCTCCCCTACCTTGAATAAGGGTGAAATCACCTGGCATCCACAGTCAGTCTTGGTAATTGTGTGTTTCCCTGGCCATGTCTGGCGCTACATAAGAATATTGAGCTCATATTAATCTATCTGGTGAAGTTATTGCAGCTTTTGCAATTGTCACATATTGGGGCAGTACGGTGGCTAGCACTGCTGCCTCACAGTGCCAGGGACCTGGGTGCGATTCCTGGCTTGGGTGACTGTATGTGAGGAGTTTGTACATTCTCCCTGTGTCTGCATGGGTTTCCTCCCACAGTTCAAAGATGTGCAGGTTAGGTTGATTGGCCATGCTAAATTGTTCCATAGTGTCCCAAGATGTTTAGGTTAGGGGAATTAGCGGGGTAAGTATGTGAGGTTATGGGGATGGAGCCTGGGTAAGATGCTCTGTTGGAGTCAGTGCAGACTTGATGGATCAAATGGCCTCGTTCTGCACTGTAGAGATTCTATGATTTATGTGGAAATGTTGGACTAGAAGTAAGACTTTCCAATTCCTGGGCCTGTTCCTCCATTGAATTAGGTCTGAGCTCCATAACCCTTAATAGCATGGAAACATAGAAAATAGAAGCAGGAGGCTGATTATCCAACTCAATAGCCTGATTCTGCCATTACCCCCCATTTGATCCCCCCAAGAGCTATGTCTAAGTCCTTTTTGAAAATGTACAATGTTTTACCCTCAACTGCTTTTTGTGGTAGAGAATTCCACAGGCTCACCACTCTCTGATTGAAGAAATTTATCCTCATCTCAGTCCTAAATGGTTTATTCATATCCTTAGACTGTGAATCCTGGTTCTGGACACCCCAACCATTGGGAACATCCTTCCTGCATCTATCTTGTCTAGTCCTGTTCGAATTTTATTAGCGTCAATGAGATCCCCCTTCATTTTTCTGAACTCCAGTGAATATAATCCAAATCAATTCAATGCGACATTCCTGCCATTCCAGGAATCAGTCCAGTAAACATTCACTGCACTCCTTCTATTGCAAAAACATCTTTCCTCAAATAAGGAGACCAAAATTGCACATAATATTCTCGGTGTGGACTCACCAAGGCCCTGTATAATTGCAGCAAGACAGCCCTGCTTCTGTGCTCAAATCTTTTCACCATGAAGGCCAACATACTATTTGTTTTTTTTTACTGCCTCCTGCACCTGCATGCTTACTTTCAGTAACTGATAGACAAGGACACCAAGGTCTTGGTGCACATTCCCCTCTCTCAATTTATAGCCATTCAAATAATAATCTGCCTTCCTGTTTTTGATAACAAAGTGGATAACCTCACATTTATCCACATTATATTGCATCTGCCATATATTTTGCCCACTCAGCTTGTCCAACTTTACCCAACAGAAAAAAAACAAACTGACTCCTCATGCCAAGCTATTTTTGGGTGGAGAATTCCACATGTTTACTAACCCTTGTGTGGAAAAAAGTCTTTTTCATTTCACTCCTGAATGGCCTGGCTCTAATTGTGTGCCCTTGTTCTAGATTCTTCTTGTTTGATTAAAAGATAATGAATTGGTCACACTGGACCTCCTCATCAAATCGGATACATCTTTGACATCTCTACGGTACAACACAAACATTCTCAAAGTACTTCATAATGAAAGCAGCTCTTAACGGGTTGAGCAGATCATTGGTATTTGAATAGAAACACCACATGGGGGTTTGAAAGAGAATTGTCCAGTACCGAATGCAGCTGAGAAAGTGGCAGCTTGGAGCCAGTTGCAGTGTTGATAAGACCTCACCACTGATCAATGTATTGACCTTAATTCCAATGTCAAACCCACCTGTAGCTGTACTGTAACTGTGAATTCTTTACCAAATGAAAGTGCTTTGGTTCCACAGACTGCACAGACAGATTGACCCATGTGCCATTTAGCTGTTTCCTTTGTTAATTTGCAAGATCTGAGCAACATAGGCAAAGTAAGAGTTTTAACAACATCAGGTTAAAGTCCAACAGGTTTATTTGGGAGCAAATACCATTAGCTTTCGGAGCACTGCTCCTTCAGCGCTCCGAAAGCTAATGGTATTTGCTACTAAATAAACCTGTTGGACTCTAACCTGGTGTTGTTAAAACTCTTACTGTGTTTACCCCAGTCCAACGTCGGCATCTCCACATCATAACATAGGCAAAGCCAGCATTGGTCACAATATTCTGCTACTCCTCGCCGCACGCAAACATAACAAACAAAAATCAAAGTATTTTGACCTGGCAAGGTATTGCTTAGTGCGCCTTAGATATACCCTTTCTACAATGCGGCGGTGATAATACTGTGCCCCAGGGAGAATGGCCAACTCTGCCAGAGTGCTCAGATACTACAGGGTGGGAGAATGAATCTCTTGGGCATCTCAAAAGGGCTGGAATATAAGGGTGTCGTTGTTATGTTACATTGAGTTGGAGTTCTGCTTGGACTCCTTTTAGAACACTGCTTTCTGCCCATGGCACCTCAGGAAGGATACAATGACTTTGGCGGGGGGTGCATTTCAGATTCACCAGAATGGTAACCAGTACTAAAAGGATTAAATTATAACACAGGTTGGAAAGACTAGGCTTGTATTTCATTGCATAAAGAAGATTAAGGGCTGATCTAATTGAGATGTTTAAGATGATTAAAGAAAAACTTTCATTTATGTCGCGCATTTGACAACTACCAGACATCGCAAAGTACTTTACAACCTAGTAAGTAGTACTTATCTTTAAATGTAGGAAACATTTGAAATGTAGGAAACATTACAAAAAATTGAACATACGAGTGTCCCACAAACAGAGTTTGGTAATAACCGGATCAGCTGTTTTATTTGTGATGTTACTTTAGGGATGAATATTGGCCAGGACATCGGGGAACCCCCCCCCCCCCCCCCCCAACAGCCCTCGACCCCCCGCCCCCGCATTTCTTTGAAATAATACCAGGGGATCTTTGACAAACACCGTGGTCTAGTCAGGGAGAATGAGAGAATAATTGACATGAGTTATAGGGAACTAGTTACACCGGGGCATCGGGAGGAAGACACGTGGGTCACAGTTAGGAGGAGTAAAGGTCAGAAGGGTAACGTACCAGAGAGTACTCCAGTGGCTGTCTCTCATAATAGGAAGGGCTCGGCGACAGGTGTGAGAGGGGAGGGGAGCGAGCAATTAGAGGAGGGATCACCTGTGGTTGTCCCACTCCAAAACAAGTATATTGTTTTGGATAGCGTGGGGGAGGATGACTCTCCAGGGGTAAGCCACAGTGACCAGGTCACTGGCACAGAGTCAGGCTCTGTGGCCCGGAAAGGAAAGAGAGGGGTTAGGAGAGCAATAGTGGTGGGGGATGCGTCGGTTAGAGGCACGGACAGGCGATTCTGTGGGTGCGAACGGGACTCCAGGATGGTAGTCTGCCTACCTGGTGCTGGGGTCATGGATGTCTCTGAGCGGATAGGAGGCATATTAAAAGGGGAAGATAAAGAAACGGATGTCATTGTACACATTGGTGCAAATGACGTAGATAGGAAGAGCAGGGGGATCCTACGAGAGCAATTCAGGGAGTTGGGAAATAGGCTAAAAAGTAGGGCCTCCAGGGTGGCCATCTCTGGGCTGCTCCCAATGCCTCGTGCCAGTGAGGCAAAGAATAGGGAGTTAGTACAATTGAATGCTTGGCTAAAGGACTGGTCCAGGAGGGAGGGCTTCATTTTCCTAGATCAATGGGAAGTTTTCAGGAGAGGATGGCACCTGTACAAGAAGGACGGGTCACAACTAAGTTGGAAGGGCACGAATATCCTTGCTGGGAGTTTTGCTAGTGCAGTTCCGGGGGGTTTAAACTAGTATGGCAGGGGGATGGGGATAAAAATATTAGGTCTACAAGTGTAGAGGCTGGGGACGAGCTTGGGGCTGGGACAAGGCTGGCAAAGAAGAAGAGCACTCTGGGGGAGGATGACTTCACTGGGCCTGGAGGTCTGGAGTGCTTATATCAATGCAAGGAGCGTAGCAGGTAAGACAGATGAACTTAGGGCCTTAATGCTCACGAGGAATTTGGATGTGGTTGCGGTGACGGAGACTTGGTTGAAAGAGGGACAGGACTGGCAGCTGAATATTCCGGGGTACAAGTGTTTTAGGCGAGACAGAGGAGGGGCCAAAAGAGGTGGGGGAGTAGCAGTATTAGTTGGAGAGCATATTACAGCAGTGCAGAGGGAGGACAATTCAGAGGGGTCGTGTAACGAGTCACTCTGGGTGGAGCTTAGAAACAGGAAGGGCGCAGTCACTATGTTGGGCGTGTACTACAGGCCCCCCAACAGCCCAAGGGAAGTAGAAGAACGGATATGTCAGGAGATACTGGATAGGTGCAGGAAAAATAGGGTTGTTGTAGTGGGAGACTTCAATTTCCCTGGTATAGACTGGAAATCGCTGAGAGCAGGGACTCTGAATGGGGAGGAATTTGTAAAATGCGTACAGGAGGGTTCTTTGGAACAATATGTAGATAGCCCGACTAGAGAGGGGGCTATACTGGACCTCGTACTGGGGAATGAGCCCGGCCAGGTCTTCAAAGTTTCGGGAGGGGAACATGTGGCAAATAGTGACCACAATTCTGTTAGCTTTAGGATAGTGATGGAAAAGGATGAGTGGTGTCCCAAGGGTAAGGTGTTGGATTGGGGGAAGGCTAACTTTAGTGGGATTAGGCAGAAATTGGCAGCTCTTGATTGGGAGAGGCTGTTTGAGGGTAAATCCACATCTGGCATGTGGGAGTCTTTTAAGGAACAGTTGTTAGGGCTGCAGGACAGGCATGTGCCTGTAAAAAAGAAGGATAGGAAGGGTAGGATTTGAGAACCGTGGATAACCAGGGAAATTGAGGGACTGGTCAAAAAGAAAAGAGAGGCGTATGTTAGGTCCAGGCAGCTAAAAACGGAGAGAGCTCTGGAGGAGTACAAAGAAAGTAGGAAAGAACTCAAACGGGGAATTAGAAGAGCAAAAAGGGGTCACGAAATGTTCTTGGCAGACAGGATTAAGGAGAATCCCAAGGCATTTTATTCATACGTTAGGAACAAAAGGGTTGTCAGGGAAAAAATCGGACCTCTCAGGGACAAAAGTGGGGACTTATGCTTGGAGCCCAAAGAAGTAGGGGAGATCCTAAATGAATACTTTGCGTCGGTATTCACAAAGGAGAGGGATGTGTTGACTGGGAGTGTCTCGGAGGGGAGTGTTGAACCGTTGGAGAAAATCTCCATTACAAAGGAGGAAGTATTAGGTTTGTTAGAGAATATAAAGACTGACAAATCCCCAGGGCCTGATGGAATCTATCCAAGGCTGCTCAGGGAGACGAGAGATGAAATCGCTGGGCCTCTGACGCAAATCTTTGTCTCGTCACTGGACGCAGGTGAGGTCCCAGAGGATTGGAGGATAGCTAATGTGGTCCCGTTATTTAAGAAGGATAGGAAGGATAACCCGGGTAATTATAGGTCGGTGAGCTTGACGTCCGTGGTGGGGAAGTTGTTGGAGAAGATTCTTAGAGATAGGATGTATGCGCATTTAGAAAGGAATAAACTCATTAACGATAGTCAGCATAGTTTTGTGAGAGGGAGGTCATGCCTCACTAACCTGGTGGAGGTCTTTGAAGAAGTGACCAAAATGGTTGACGAGGGAAGGGCCGTGGATGTCGTCTATATGGACTTTAGTAAAGCATTTGACAAAGTACCTCATGGTAGGCTGGTGAAAAAGGTTGGATCTCATGGGATAAAGGGGGAGGTGGCTAGATGGGTGGAGAACTGGCTTGGTCACAGAAGACAGAGGAGGGTGGTAGTGGAAGGGTCTTTTTCCGGCTGGAGGCCTGTGACTAGTGGTGTCCCGCAGGGCTCTGTATTGGGACCTCTGCTGTTTGTGATTTATATAAACGGTCTGGAAGAAGGTGTAACTGGGGTGATCAGTAAGTTTGCGGACGACACAAAATTGGCAGGACTTGCAGATAGTGAGGAGCATTGTCAGAAGCTACAGAAGGATATAGATAGGCTGGAAATTTGGGCAAAGAAATGGCAGATGGAGTTCAATCCTGATAAATGCGAAGTGATGCATTTTGGTAGAAATAATGTAGGGAGGAGCTATACGATAAATGGCAGAACCATAAAGGGTGTAGATACGCAGAGGGACCTGGGTGTGCAAGTCCACAGATCCTTGAAAGTGACGTCACAGGTGGAGAAGGTGGTGAAGAAGGCATATGGCATGCTTGCCTTTATAGGACGGGGCATAGAGTATAAAAGTTGGGGTCTGATGTTGCAGATGTATAGAACGTTGGTTCGGCCGCATTTGGAATACTGCGTCCAGTTCTGGTCGCCACACTACCAGAAGGACGTGGAGGCTTTGGAGAGAGTACAGAGGAGGTTTACCAGGATGTTGCCTGGTATGGAGGGGCTTAGTTATGAGGAGAGATTGGGTAAACTGGGGTTGTTCTCCCTGGAAAGACGGAGGATGAGGGGAGACTTAATAGAGGTGTATAAAATTATGAAAGGCATAGATAGGGTGAACGGTGGGAAGCTTTTCCCCAGGTCGGTGGTGACGTTCACGAGGGGTCATAGGTTCAAGGTGAAGGGGGGGAGGTTTAACACAGATATCAGAAGGACATATTTTACACAGAGGGTGGTGGGGGCCTGGAATGCGCTGCCAGGCAAGGTGGTGGAGGCGGACACACTGGGAACGTTTAAGACTTGTCTGGACAGCCATATGAACGGAGTGGGAATGGAGGGATACAAAAGAATGGTCTAGTTTGGACCAGGGAGCGGCGCGGGCTTTGAGGGCCGAAGGGCCTGTTCCTGTGCTGTATTGTTCTTTGTTCTTTGTAACACCTGAGCAGAAAGGTGGGGTTTGGCTTAACACCTTCAACAGTACAGCACGCCCTCAGTATTGCACTGGTGAATCAGCGTTGATTTTTGTCCTCAAGTGGGACTCAAGCCCAGAACCCAGCAACTCAGAAACAAGTGAGCTACCAAATGAGTCATATTTGACAAGAGTGGAAAAAAGCAAGAAACTATTTTATCTGGTGAACGAGTTCAGAACAAAAAGGCACAATCTTTAAATGAGGGGTAATTTCAGTAAACACTTCTTTACGGAAAGAATAGTTTAAATCGAAAAATCACTCCCCTCAAAAAGTTGTTGAGACTGAGGACTAATTGAAATTTCGAAGTTGAGATTAATACATTTTTGTTGGGTCAGGTTATTAAGGGTACCCATGCCAATAGGTGAAGTTAAAATACAGATCTAACTAAACAAGGGCTTAACAGCCTCCTTGTTTGTGTGAGAATAAAGTGTGATTTATGTAAAAACAGCAAGCTGTTTACTACCTGCAGTTGCCAAAGGAATCATTCTGATCTCTTTCAGGTGGGAAATCTGTGATGGGGACCATTAAACGAGAATAGATTAAAACACACAAGGAAATATCAGAGAGGAATAACAGGATTAACGAAATACTGGGAGAGACAGAAAGCACTTGTAAAGAGAATAGTAGTTAAGAGGCAAAGTCAGAGTTGGGGGAAAATAATGATGTCCATATCAGGGTTACTGTGCATGTATGTGAATGCATGGAGTATAGTAAATAAGATTGAGGAGTTGCAGGCACAGATTGCATTGTGAAAATATGATGTGGAAAAATAGAGAACTGGCTCAAGAAAGGACAGCACTGGATATTCAATATTCTTGGGTACCAGATGTTCAGAAAAGATAGGAAGGAGAGATATGGTGGTATTGGTTAAAAAGAGCATTGCAGTGCTGAAGGAAGAGGATGTCCTAGAGGACACGGTAGCACAGTGGTTAGCACTGCTGCTTCACAGCTCCAGGGACCTGGGTTCCATTCCCGGCTTGGGTCACTGTCTGTGCGGAGTTTGCACATTCTCCTCGTGTCTGCGTGGGTTTCCTCCGGGTGCTCCGGTTTCCTCCCACAGTCCAAAGATGTGCGGGTTCGGTTGATTGGCCATGCTAAAATTGCCCCTTAGTGTCCTGGGATGCGTAGATTAGAGGGATTAGTGGGTAAAATATGTAGGGATATGGGGGTAGGGCCTGGGTGGGATTGTGGTCGGTGCAGACTCGATGGGCTGAATGGCCTCTTTCTGTGCTGAAGGGTTTCTATGATTTCTATGATTTAAGGACAGAATCAATTTGGCTAGAGCTGAGGAACAAAAAGGGTGTAATTACATTGCTCAGTGTAGTCTATAGACTGACAACTAGTGAGAAGGATGTAGAAGAACAAATCTGCAGGGAAATTAGAGAAAGATGCAAACATTATAGAGTTTTTACAATGGGGACTTCCATTACCCAAATGGAGACTGAGACAATGGGAGTGTAAACGACAAAAGTTCCAAGATTGTTGTGTCCAGGAAATTTTCCAACAGCAGTTTGTGTCCAGTCCAAAAAGAAAGGATACAGTGCTGGATCTGGCTCTTGGAAATGAGGTGGGCCAAGTAAATCAACTGTCAAGAAACGGAAAATAGGCAATCCAGAGTAAAAATAATTAACTGGGGAGAGCTGACTTCAATGAGGCAAGAACAGGGCTGGGCTGATGACTGGAATGAAAGGTTGGTGGGAAAAACTGTAGCTGAACAAAAGAGAAATGGTCAGGACACAGTGAAGGTATATTCCCTTAAAAAGGAAAGGCAGGGCAAACAAATCCAGAGCTCCCTGGATAAAAAAACAAGATAGAAATTAAGATAAGTAAGAAAAAATGCCCTTCTGACAGATGTCAGGTAGAAAACACAATTGAGAACAAAGGAATGCAAAAGGTTGAGAGGGGAGGTGAAAAAAGCTCATTTGAGAATCAAAGAAGGATTATAAAAGACTGGCAGCCAACATAAAGGAGAAACCTAAAGAAATCTATAGGCATATAAATAGTAAAAGGATGGTCAAAGAAGGAGTAGGGACTATTGAGGACCTGAAAGGGAAGTTACACATGGAGGCAGGGGGCATGACTGAGGTATTAAATTAATATTTTGCATCCCTCTTTACCAAGAAGGTAAATGTTACCCAGGACATGGTGATAGAACAGGAAGTTTTCTCCCTAGAAGGGTTCAGAATGGAGGAGGAAGTGTTGAATTGATTGTCGATACTGAAAGCTGACAAGGCACTGGGAACGGATGAAATATATCCAAGGGTATTGAAGGAAGTGAGAATGGAAATTGCAGGGATGCTGGCCACAAACTTCCAGTCTTCTCTAGACTCAGAAGAGGTGCCAAAGGACTGGAGAATTCCAAATGTTTTGCCCTTTTTTCAAAAGAGGTTGTAACAATAGTCCAGACCAATCAGTTTAACATCAGTGGTGGGCAAACTTCTAGAAACATTTATTAGTGATAGAATTAGGAGTCACATGGAAAAATGTGGGTTGATTAGGAAGAGCCAGCATGGATTTCAAAAGAAGAAATCCTGTTGAACTAACTTGCTGGGGTTTGTTGAAGTGGTAACAGAATGGGTTGATGCGAGTAATGATGTTGTTGTGGTGTACATTCAGAAGGCCTTTGAATTGGTACCACACGACTGACAGGTGAGAAAGGTTATAACTTGTGGAATAAAAAAGATAGTTGCAACAAGGATGGGGTATTGCACCCGTGTTCAGCACAGGCGTAAATGGCGGCATTGGTGCAAAAATATCAAAAGTCAGAAAACGAGAATCTCACCAGTGAGATTTCATTTTCACATTTTCCCTGCTCCCAAGCGCTGCACAACGTGGCGAGAAAAGCCAGCAGTGGGGCTGACAAGCTGCATGCCTGTTTTCTCACCTTAGCCAGCACTCTGCAAAAACGGAAAAATTCCGCCCGTGGTTACAAAGTTGACAGAATAATGGGTCGATGGATATTTTTCAGGCTGGAGGAACGTTTGTAGTGGTGCTCCCCAGGGGTCAGTATTGAGACCCTCATATATATTAATGATCTAGATCTTGGTGTGCAATAGTTTCAAAGTTTGTGGATGACAACAAAATTTGGAAGTATTGTAAACTGTGAAAGGGACAGTATAGAACTTCAAAAGGACAAAGTCAAGTTGGTGGAGTCGGCAGATGAATGGCAGATGAAATTCAATGCGGAAAAGTGTGAGGTGATGCACTTTGGCAGGAAGAACATGGAAAGACAAATATAAACTAAGGGGTAAATTTCTTAAAATGATGCAGGAGCAGAGGGACCTGGGTGTATATGTGCATAGATCATTGAAGGTGGCAGGACAGGTGGGGAGAGCAGTTAATAATTCATATAGTATTCTAGGCTTTATTAATAGGAGCATTGAGTACAAGACCAAAGAGGTTATGCTGAACTTGTACAAGACACTAGTTCGACCTCAGCTGGAATAGTGTGTAAAGTTCTCAGTGCCGCACTGTAGGAAGGATGTGAATGTATTGGAGAGAATGCATAAGAGGTTTGCAGGAATGGTTCCAGGGATGAGAAACTTCAGTTAGGAGGATAGCTTATTATGGTTGAGTCTGTTCTTGGAGAAATGAAGGTTAAGAAGAGATTTGATACAGATGTGCAAAATTCTGTAATGTAAGCTTGGAAGTGTTAATGAAAAGTGAAAATGCTGCAGAATCTCAGATAAAAGCAGAAATTTCCGAGAATGCTCAGTAGGTCACTCAGCATCTGTGGGGTGAACACAGGAGGTCATGGCAACTCAGTGTTAGCTCAGAAACTTCACATTTTACATTCCTTTTGATATTTTGGCAGTGACTCACAGTTTCTCCCTTTGTCTCTTGCCTCCCACACTGAGTTGAATATTGACGTGGACTTTAACCTGGTGTTGTTAAACTTCTTATTGAATATTGACAGCAATGGAAAAATGATGCAAATTGCTTGGGCAATGTTATGCCGAAGGCTCCCCATGTTTAGATTGGGGTTCAGATGCAGTCCATGGTCTCCATTATCGAGTCCCCCCCCCCGCAAAACCTTGGTACCATACTGAATGCAGAGATTTAAGTATTTTATTTAGAGCTATTTATTATTTTATCTAATATTGTCTAACGTGGATATGTGATCTGGGAGCACCGAGTCTATAGAGATACTGGCAGTATTAGCAAGGGAGCAGGCCGAAGCTAATTTCTCAGACAAACTTAAAGGAGTAACTTGTTTCTTTTAAAATGCAGCTGGTTTCACTGTGTTAATGTTACTAATTATGGAGCGTAACTCTCACAGAGAAAGAGTGTGAAAAGCACTTCTTGTGCTTCAGTTTAGACTGAAGATATCGTTCCCATCCACTGTGTCACCCATTCTCTTTAACTGGATAAGCTTTACTCCCATTCTTATAACACAAGACTCCAATAAACAAGAGAGTGCAAATGATGGAGAAACATATGTCAAAACTCTGGGGAGGATCAAGAGAGAGTCACATACACAGAATGGTGGAGACAGACAAAGAGAGAGACAGAAGGGGGAGAGTCACACACATGATAGAGGAGAAAAAAATACATAGGCACGGAAGTGGGAGATGGAAAATGGAGACACACACACAAACACTGGACCCACAAGTCTGCTTCTTCCAAAGATATTGCCTAAGGATTACAAACATGGCACTAGAGGATATGAGTCTGAAATAGATACAAAACTTTCAAGCAAGGTTCAAGATGAATAAAGTATTTTCCTCAAAGGATAATGGCACAGGGAAAGACTGATGTGGAGATGCCGGCGTTGGACTGGGGTAAACACAGTAAGAAGTTTAACAACACCAGGTTAAAGTCCAACAGGTTTACTTGGTAGCAAAAGCCACACAAGCTTTCGAGGCTCCTCGAAAGCTTGTGTGGCTTTTGCTACCAAATAAACCTGTTGGACTTTAACCTGGTGTTGTTAAACTTCTTACAGGGAAAGACTCACAGAGTCTTTGATTTGAGGTCTGGATCACTATCTGTGAAGAAGCGTGATTGTGGATGGTAGAGTTATTTAACATCTCATTTTTGTTCTTTAAGTGAGGAGGAGGAGGGGCAGTTAATTTCTTAAATTAGGGAACAGTAGGTGATGTGAAAGCTGATATTTCCCTGATGGAATAGTGTCACATGGGGCTGGTTTGATCAGCTGAAAGGTCAGTTCTATTTTTTTCAAGCAAAATTCTAGCTTCTTGATTCACAGAGATAACTGACCAAAATAACCACCAAATTTCCAACTCCTCTTCCAGGTTGGACATTGGTGATTCAAACTAATTGATCATATGGAGGGTTAATGCTGACATGGATTGGGTGGGCTGAATGATTTTCTGTTCTAATTTTGTGTATCCATTTATTGTCATCTGAGTTCTACTCCACAAACATTTCTGCCATTCCCACCAGTCTCCCCAGCCTCTCCACAAATCTTTATGTTGTCCTCTCACTGTTTCTTCAGTTGCCTCCTCTTTCTCACTTCCGCTGATTGTGCTGTGCTCTATAGCAAAGGGGAAGATGGTGGTGTAATGTCACTGGACTGGTAATCCAAAAGACATGGGTTCAAATCCCACCATGGCAGCTGGTGGAATTTAAAGTCAGTTAATTAATCTGGAGTGTAAAGCTAGTCTCAGTAATGGTGAGCATGGATGCTTGGCGGCCTGCCATTGGCTGGCAGCGGGATCTTCTGTCAATGGGGTTTACTGTTTATGGAAGATCCCACCAGCAGGAACAGCTGGAAAATTCTGGAAAAGGTGGCACAGTAGCCAGCACTGCTGCCTCACAGCACCAGGGATCCAATGCTGGCTTTGGGTGATTTTCTGTGTGGAGTTTGCACTTTTTCCCCATGTCTGCGTGGGTTTCCTCCAGGTGCTCCGGTTTCCTCCCACAGTCCAAAGATGTTTAAGTTAGGTGGATTAGCCATGGTAAATGTCTGGGGTTACAGAGATAGGGCTAAGGGGAGGGACTGGGTGGAATGTTCTTGCAGAGAGTTAGCGCAGACTCGATGGGCCGGATAACGTCTTTTTGTACTGTAGGGAAGCTGATTTCTATGTGTCAATTGTTGCAAAAACCCACCTGATTCACTAATGTCCTTTAGGGAAGGAAATCTGCTATCCTTGCCTGGCCTACATATGGCTCCACATCCACAATAATGTGGTTAACTCTTAACTGCCCTGTGAAGTGGCCTAGCAAGCCAATCGGTTTCAAGGACTAGGAATGGATAACAGATCCACATCCTGTGAATGAATAAAGAAAAATGGCCTTGATTCAGCACCTTCCACTAAAATAGGGGACACCTTTACACCTGCTAACATCACACAAAATCGCTGTAGGTGTGTGAATGGAACTCGGAGGGTGCAGCTACTTCAGTTGCTTGTTTCCCACTTGTGTGGAAAGCGGGTGAGGAGAGAAAATAAAGGTTATGAAACAGGGCAAGAAATGGGAAGAAATAAAATCCTTCTCGCTCCTTGAGTAAAGTCAATAACACATTTTAGATGAAGCTAGATCAGGACGTGAAGGAGAAAGGAACACGTTGATTACCTTAAATGAAAACACTTCAAACAGCCTCACACATGCCAGAGTCTGCAGATCAAGCATCAGATTTATCAGCCATCTCCGAACTCAACAAACCGGAGAGAAAGCAAATCGTCCTGGATCCTGAGGAACTGCCTGAGGAGAAATTTGTTTAATCTGTCAAATGGCAGCATGGTGGTTAGCCCTGTTGTCTCACAGCACCAGGGACCCAAGTCCACTCCAGCCTTGGGTGACTGTCTGTGTGGAGTTTGCATGTTCTCCCCGTGTCTGCGTGGCTTTCCTCCAGGTGCTCCGGTTTCCTCCCACAGTCCAAGGATGCGTGGGTTAGGTGAATTGGCCTCTTAATGTCAGGGGGATTAGCAGGGTAAATACGTGGGGTTCCGGAGATAGGGCCTGGGTGGGATTGTTGTCAGTGCAGGATTGATGGGCCAAATGGCCTCCTTCTGCATTGTAGGGATTCTATGATTTTGGTATCAAATTATTAATTTTCAGACAGCATTAGAGTGGCACAGAGGCACAGTGGTTAGCACTGCTGCCTCACAGCACCAGGGACCCGGGTTCAATTCCAGCCTTCGATGACTATCTGTCTGTGTGGAGTTTGCACATTCTCCCCGTGTCTGCGTGGGTTTCCTAAAGGTGCTCAGGTTTCCTCCCACACTTCAAAGATGTGCGGGTTAGGTTGATTGGCCATGTAAGTTGCCCCTTAGTGTCAGGGGATTAGCAGGGTTACGTGGATAGGGCTTGGGTAGAATTGTTGTCGGTGCAAACTCAATGGGCCAAATAGCCTCCTTTGGCACTGTAGGATTCTATGAAATTAGGTGAGAGATGGTTCATGTGGAGTGTAAACATCAGCATGGACTGTTTGGACAAATTGCCTGTTTCTGTAAATGCCTTGTAATTCTATTTAATATTCAGTCATTTCACACGAGTTTCCGTGTGACTGGTATACTGAAGTATATGCATTTTATTCTTACTTCATCTTGTGCATTTCAAAGGGAATTTTAGATGTTGAAAATGGCTGTCGAATGTGTTGGTGTGATTGATGCTGTGCTGTCATTGGTTGATGCTATTATAGGAATAATTTTAACTAACCTGCCAATGGGAAACTGACAACATTGAATGGAAAATGAGTTTTGCACACTGCATTCAATTGAAGTCAATGATGATTAAAATAATGCAGAGTGTAAACCAAATCAAACTAAACTCTTCAGCTTCCCATTGAATGACTTAGGTTAAAATTAACCCTCACCACCTGTTTTCGATGCATTCTTTCTAAATCTTGGTTTCATTGAATCAAATTAAAATGAAAACACATCATTCCTTGAGCCCCCAAACCTCCCTCTCCTTTCCTTCTCTCGTCCCTCCCTCTCCTTCTGTCTCTCTCTCACTCCCTCTCACTCTATCCCCTTCCCTCTCGTGTCCTTTTAACCTCCCTCTTTGTGCTTCCCCCTCTCCTTGTTCTCTCCACTCCTTCCCTCTGTGTCTCTCTCTCTTTTTGTTCCCTTCCCTGGTGTATCCCCTGCACTCTCTCATATCCTCTCTATCCTCTTTCCTGGACCTTCTCCCCCCCCCGACCCCCCCCCATCCCCCCCCCACCCCCCATCCTCCCCCCCCCACCCCCCATCCTCCCCCCCCCCCACCCACCCCCCACCCCCCACCCCCCCCCACCCCCCCCCACCCCCCCCCCCACCCACCCCCCACCCACCCCCCCACCTCCCCTCCCACCTCCCCCCCCCCACCCCCCGCCTCCCTTCCCCCCCCACCCCCCGCCTCCCTTCCCCCCCCACCCCCCGCCTCCCTTCCCCCCCCCACCCCCCGCCTCCCTTCCCCCCCCCACCCCCCGCCTCCCTTCCCCCCCCCACCCCCCGCCTCCCTTCCCCCCCCCACCCCCCGCCTCCCTTCCCCCCCCCCACCCCCCGCCTCCCTTCCCCCCCCCACCCCCCGCCTCCCTTCCCCCTGCCTCCTGCTTTCTCTCCCCTTTCTTCCTCCCTGCAGCTGTAGCTAGGCAGGGGGCAGTTGACGAGGGTCTCACAGTCTCCTGGAAATGCTGTGGCCCCCAACCTCCCCCCTAATCTGTCTCTGGGTAGCCACCTCCAGAGACTGCTGTGCTTGCAACACTGCAGGTGTCTACAGGCTACTTGAGAAATTCAAGTTGGCCTCTAATCCGTGGCCCAAATTGGTGTCATAATGACCGTATCCAGCTACTTGGCATTTGAGAGTGCTCGCCATTCTAGTCTCTAGGAAAATGCTTTATGTGGGATGATGTTGACAAACTGGCATAGAGGCTGGCATCACGGAATTATGTGCCTGTCCTTCACCGCTCCTGTCCCTATATTGGGGCAAAATTCCTTTCCAGGGAGTCAGATGGAGCAGTCCTGCCTGTCTGGTTTGTATTTACATATCAAGATGACAACACCTGTCTAACAAAGGACTTATCAGAAAAAGAGCTGGCGGTTTTATATTGCTCCTGCTGTGGTTCATTCAGCTGTTCCCATTTAGTGATACACAAACCATCTGGAAGATTCTAACTCCCCCCACTCCTGACTGACCCCGCCCCTCTCCCTGAAAAAGAAAATCGATCTTGCACAATGTCTGTGCACCAAGGTGTGAGAGTGACTTCCAAAAGAGTCCGCTGCTCTGAAAGATCAAGAATGTCGTCTTGGTTAAAAAAGATCTAATGCCCAGTGAAAATAAATACAGCAAAGAAATGTTTCTCGAAATATGTGCGTGCAACAGTCACTAACCCAGTTAGTTAATTCATTACTTAAGAATTATAGGACAAAGAAGGTGCCATTTCTATGGCAACAGAGTCTGCGTGCAAAAATTATCGTATTGAGCCTGATCACAGATTACATGACCAGAAGACTGACTTTTTTCAATTGTCACTGAATTAACTGGGTGTATCTGTCTTTGACTCCAAATTCACTGGGAATTCCATGAATTGAAATCATAAATGTTTGGCATTTGTTTGGCATTTGTGTGAAGAATCATCAGCAGGTGAAAGTTGGATGGAAAAGGTAGTTGAATTGTAGGATGGGAAATAAGCTGAGAAAAGCGCCTTGATCTCCATGGGCAGGTTTGCAAAGGGTTCAGGTGTACAATTCCTCAGGAAGAAGGCATTGGCCTTGGAGAGAGTGCAGTTCAGATTGGCTGGAATTATCCCAGGACTGAAAGGTTGAAAGTAGGTTGAATAAAATTGGCATGTATTCTTTGGAGTTTGGAAGACCGAGGAAGTGGGCTGGTTGTCGTTTAAAATAATAAAGAATACAATGGGGTAGAGACAGAGAAACTAATTCCTCTGGTGGGTGAGTCAAGAACAAAGGACACAATCTTAAAATTAGTGCCAGACCTTTCAGGAAGGACATTAGGAAGCATCACTTTGCACTAAAGTTAGTGAAAATCTGGAACTATCTCCCCCAAAGGCTGTGGATTCTGGAGGATAAATTGAAACTTTCAAGACTCAGATCAAAAGCTGTTTATTGTTGGTAAGGATCCCAAGAACTAAGAGCTTGAGTGAAAAATTGTGCTGATTGTGTAGATCAGCTATGATCTATTTGATAGCTGGAGCAGGCCCAAGGGCTGCATTTCCAACTACTACTAGTGTCATACTTTATTTTTTTAACCCATTTTCACAAGAGTGAATTTTGATGAAACTGTGAGTGGTTTCCATTGGGCTTCATTCAGAGTGTGTAATTGGATCCAATTGATTCAAGTTAATTCCCAACCCAATACCAAGCATCTGCTTAGAGCTGTGTAAATGATAAAATGGCATATCACTGGTAAAGCCCTGAGTGTTTAGGGCTGGATTGCATTTGATCGAAGGATGTAGTTGGGCAGTCCAGATGGAATTTATTGATCACATGTGCACTCCAAGGGATGAACCCTTGCCCTTGTAGCATATTAAAATCACATTGATTTTGTCCACAAGATGAAAGTCAGATTCAATTAATAATTTTCATAGAATCATAGAAACCCTACAGTACAGAAAGAGGCCATTCGGCCCATCGAGTCTGCACCGACTACAATCCCACCCAGGCCCTACCCCCATATCCCTACATATTTTACCCACTAATCCCTCTAACCTACGCATCTCAGGACACTAAGGGGCAATTTTAGTATGGCCAATCAACCTCACCCGCACATCTTTGGACTGTGGGAGGAAACCGGAGCACCCGGAGGAAACCCACGCAGACATGAGGAGAATGTGCAAACTCCACACAGACAGTGACCCAAGCCGGGAATCGAACCCAGGTCCCTGGAGTTGTGAAGCAGCAGTGCTAACCACTGTGCTACCGTGCCGCCCAAATTTTACAATTTTTAGAAGATTTCAACACTGCTTTTATTGCATCATTGATAACTGGCAGTGAAGATGAGTCAAGAATGCAGGATGGACTATGAACACAACCCAAAATGAATCATGAAGAAATATATTTTTGTTCAAATGATTTAGCTAATAAATGCCACACAGGATATGGTAGGCAAACAGGTTTGCAATTGTCTGTCTTCTCCAGTCTTATTCTCCATGCCTGTTTCCTAGGTTTTTATTTATTTTTTCATGGATTGTGGGTGTCACTGTCAAGGCCAGCATTTGTTTCAGATCTCTAATTGCTCTTGAGCTGAGTGGCTTTTGTGAGACTATTGCAGGGGACAGTTAAAATCAATCACATTTGTGGGTCTGTAGTCAGGTGTAGGTCAAACCAAGTAAGGACATCAATGCACCAGATGGGTTTTTACAACAATCCATGATAGTTTCATGGTCATCATTACAGAGTCTCGCTTTATATTCCAGATTTATTATTTACATTTAAAATTGTAACAGCTGCCACAGTGGGATTTGAACCCATGTCTCCAGAGTATTAGTTGGGCCTCTGAATGACTAGTCCAGGATTATTTCCACTCCGCCACCATTGTAGTTTTGCTGCTGCTCTTTTTCCTCCTCCTCTCTGTGTCCTCTCTCAGCTAAAATGTTTTAATGTTCTTTGTCTCTCACAGGTTTACCAGACAGATACCAGGAATGGGGCAGATTGTCTCATGAGGAAAGATTGGACAGGCTAGGCTTAAATCCACTGGAGTTTAGAAGAGTATGGGGCAACTTGATTGAAACCATTATGATCCTAAGGGGTCTTGACAGGGTGGATGTGGAGATGATGTTTCCTCTTGTGAGAGGACCTAGAACTAGGGGGTCACTGATTAAAAATAAGGAGTCACCCATTTAAGACTTTTGGCTTTCAAAAGTGTGTTAACCAGGGTTCAGGGTAAACACATTCCTCTTAGAGTGAAGGGCAAGGCTGGCAGAAGTAGGGAACCCTGGAGGACTCGGGATATTGAGGCCCTGGTCAAGAAGAAGAAAGAGGCACGTGACATGCATAGGCAGCTGGGATCAAGTGAATTCCTTGAAGAGTATAGGGGATGTAGGAGTAGAGTTAAGAGAGAAATCAGGAGGGCAAAAAGGGGACACGAGATTGTTTTTGGCAGAAAAGGCAAAGGAGAATCCAAAGAGCTTCTACAAATACACAAAGGGCAAAAGAGTAACAAGGGAGAGAGTAGGCCCTCTTAAGGATCAACAAGGTCATCTGTGTGTGGATCCATAAGACATGGGTGAAATCCTAAATTAATATTTCTCATCAGTATTTACTGTTGAGAAAAGGAACTTGGGGAATTAAATAGTGATGTCTTGAGGAGTGTACATATTACAGAGAAGGAGGTGCTGGAAATCTTAAAGCGCACCAAGATAGATAAATCCCCGGGACCTGATGAAGTGTATCCCAGGACATTGTGGGAGGTAGGGAGGAAATTGCGGGTCCCATGGCCGAGATATTTGAATCATTGATAGTCATGGGTGAGGTGCCTGAAGATTGGAGAATGGCAAATGTTGTGCCTTTGTTTAAAAAGGGCTGCAGGGAAAGGCCTGGGAACTACAGGCCAATGAGTCTCACATCTGCGGTGGGTAAGTTGTTGGAAAGTATTTTGAGAGACAGGATCTACAGGCATTTAGAGACGCAAGGACTGATTAGGGAGAGTCAGCATGGCTTTGTGAGTGGAAAATCATGTCTCACAAATTTGATTGAGTTTTTTGAAGGGGTAACCAAGAAGGTAGATGAGGGCAGTGCAGTTGATGTTGTCTACATGGACTTTAGCAAAGCCTTTGACAATGTGCCGCATGTAGGTTATTGCATCAAGGTTAAATCTCACGGGATCCAGGGTGAGGTATCTAAATGGATGCAGAATTGGTTTCTTGACAGAAGCCAGAGGGTGGTTTTAGAGGGTTGTTTTTCAAACTGGAGGCCTTTGACCAGCGGTGTGCCTCAGGGATCAGTGATGGGTCCACTGTTATTTGTCATTTATATTAATGATTTGGATGAGAATATAGGAGGCATGGTTAGTAAGTTTGCAGATGACACCAAGATTGGTGGCATAATGGACAGTGAAGTAGGTTATCTCCGCTTGCAACGGGATCTTGATCAATTGAGCCAGCGGGCTGAAGAATGGCAGATGGAATTTAATTTAGACAAATGCGAGGTGATGCATTTTGGTAGATTGAACCAGGGCAGGACTTACTCAGTTAATGGTAGGGCGTTGGGGAGAGTTACAGAACGAAGAGATCTAGGGGTACATGTTCATAGCTCCTTGAAAGTGGAGTCACAGGTGGACAGAGTGGTGAAGAAGGCATTCAGCATGCTTGGTTTCATCGGTCAGAACATTGAATACAGGAGTTGGGACGTCATGTTGAAGTTGTACAAGACATTGGTAAGGCCACACTTGGAATACTGTGTACAGTTCTGGTCACCCTATTATCATAGAATCATAGAATCATAGAAAGGATATTATTAAACTAGAAAGAGTGCAGAAAAGATTTACTAGGATGCTACTGGGACTTGATGGTTTGAGTTATAAGGAGAGGCTGGATAGACTGGGACTTTTTTTTCTGGAGTGTAGGAGGCTAAGGGGTGATCTTATCGAGGTCTATAAAATAATGAGGGGCACAGATCAGCTAGATAGTCAATATCTTTTCCCAAAGGTAGGGGAGTCTAAAACTGGAGGGCATAGGTTTAAGGTGAGAGGGGAGAGATATAAAAGTGTCCAGAGGGACAATATTTTCACACAGATGGTGAGTGTCTGGAACAAGCTACCAGAGGTAGTAGTAGAGGCGGGTACAATTTTGTCTTTTAAAAAGCCTTTAGATAGTTCCATGGATAAGATGGGTATAGAGGGATATAGGCCAAATGCGAGCAATTGGGATTAGCTTCGGGGTTTAAAAAAAAGGGTGGCATGGACAAGTTGGGCCGAAGGACCTGTTTCCATGCTGTAAACCTCTGACTCTATGACAGAGATAAGAGACTTTTTCTACTGAAGATCATGAGTCTTTCGAACTCTTCCTCAAAAAGCAGTGGAAGCAGAGACTTGAAATGTTTTCAGGGCAGAGATACATAGATTCTTGATAAGCAAGGGGGTGAAAGGTTACCGGGGTAGGCCGGAGGTTACAATCAGTCAGTCATGATCTTATTGAATGGCGGTGGAACAGGCTCAAGGGGCCGAGTGGCCTACTCCCGCTCCTAATTTGTATGTTTCTATGTACTCCTCAATCACCATCTTTCTTTGCTCCAGGATATTTGATCTGCACGATCAGTTCTCAGGCCTGCACATAGAGTTCTACTTGTGCCAAATGAGCTTTTTCAGGCAGTGCATGTTTGATTTTCTTTTTCTTTTTGGCGAACATGTCAGCACGAGGAAACTATTATGGAAAATCAAAATAACCTCCTTGGCTGATTTCCCGGTGCACAAAGTTCACGTCTGAGCTGCCCTTCTTTAACTCATCTCAGATTCTGCTTGCAAGCACAGAACTGAGAGAATGCAAAGTTATGCATTACAGATGTTCTAATTGTTGGGATTGTTTTGATAGGAAACAGTAATAGGATTTGATTCAGCGCCATCTCACACTGCCTGCGAGACTCACTCCAGCTGTATTCTCTTGTATTATTTTGGGTGTGGACTATAGTTATAGAGAAACAAAGAGATCTCAATCCTATGTCTTTGCATAGTTAGCCTATTGTAGGTAAACAGGACTAAAGCAAAAAACGGATATGGAGCTCAATGCCCTGAGTAACTGCACCTTCCGGAGAGCCACTTAATGTGATTTAAGTCCTTCAGAAGCTTTTGTAAGTCGGTTGTATTTACTTTGCCAATTTTGCTCTAGCTATGATGTTAACACGGTCTGAATCACCACTGTGCATGTGTGTGTCTGCAGGAATGATTCAAGGTGGCCCTATTACACTGAATGTACAGTACAAAAACAGGGCATTGGGTCTGACTGATTCATATCAGTGTTTATGCTCTTCATTTCACTTTTTTCTCCCTCTCTCTCAAAGGCAACCTTGCTTCCCTGTGGTAGAGAGTTTCACTTTCTTATCACTCTCTGGGTAAAGATGTTTCTCCTGAATTCCTGATTGGGTTCATGAGTGCCTATTTGCCTCTCTACTGTTGGATTTCTGCTACCCTGATCTCTATGTGTCTGTCATGTTTACCAAGTATTAACAGCAGGTTGGCCTGTGCCATAATATGAGCTTTTTAATTAGGATAAGAGGAGTGCCCTCCCACTCAACCCTGACATTCTTCCTTTCCTCCCTTTTCTGCAGTCTCGTGCTGCCCTATCAGTCACTGTCCATCAGAAAGCAGTCTTAATTTAGGAACCTACATATTGAGGGCAGCAGGCTGCTTCTCCATGGGAGAAGCCTGGTAAAGCTACAGTGATCCCAGCTTCATTCAACACCTATTTTATATGTTCACCAAATGGAATCTGCATCCTGATCAGGTCAGGATGACTTTTTTTTGTTGTACTCCATTTTGCAAGCTGTTAAGAGACGCAATGTAAGCTTCCTCTCCCCCACTCCTGTCAGCATGCACTGACTAAGGTTGGCTAAGCTGGACCAGACCAGCTATAATTGCTACTCAGGCTGGGTCGGTGTCACCAATTTGATCCAAGGAAAAATACTTAGAACATAGAACAGTACAGCACAGAACAGGCCCTTCGGCCCACGATGTTGTGCCGAGCTTTATCTGAAACCAAGATCAAACTATCCCACTCCCTATCATCCTGGTGTGCTCCATGTGCCTATCCAATAACCGCTTAAATGTTCCTAAAGTGTCTGACTCCACTATCACTGCAGGCAGTCCATTCCACACCCCAACCACTCTCTGCGTAAAGAACCTACCTCTGATATCCTTCCTATATCTCCCACCATGAACCCTATAGTTATGCCCCCTTGTAATAGCTCCATCCACCCGAGGAAATAGTCTTTGAACGTTCACTCTATCTATCCCCTTCATCATTTTAGAAACCTCTATTAAGTCTCCCCTCAGCCTCCTCCGCTCCAGAGAGAACAGCCCTAGCTCCCTCAACCTTTCCTCATAAGACCTACCCTCCAAACCAGACAGCATCCTGGTAAATCTCCTCTGCACTCTTTCCAGCGCTTCCACATCCTTCTTATAGTGAGGTGACCAGAACTGCACACAATATTCCAAATGTGGTCTCACCAAGGTCCTATACAGTTGCAGCATAACCCCACAGCTCTTAAACTCCAACCCCCTGTTAATAAAAGCTCACACACTATAGGCCTTCTTCACAGCTCTATCCACTTGAGTGGCAACCTTTAGAGATCTGTGGATATGGACCCCAAGATCTCTCTGTTCCTCCACAGTCTTCAGAACCCTACCTTTGACCCTGTAATCCACATTTAAATTTGTCCTACCAAAATGAATCACCTCACATTTCTCAGGGTTAAACTCCATTTGCCATTTTTCAGTCCAGCTTTGCATCCTATCTATGTCTCTTAAACTCCAACCCCCTGTTAATAAAAGCTCACACACTATAGGCCTTCTTCACAGCTCTATCCACTTGAGTGGCAACCTTTAGAGATCTGTGGATATGGACCCTCCACCTCATCCACTACTCCACCAATCTTGGTGTCATCAGCAAATTTACTGATCCACCCTTCAGCCCCCTCCTCTAAGTCATTAATAAAAATCACAAAGAGCAGAGACCAAGCACTGATCCCTGTGGCACTCCGCTAGCAACCTGCCTCCAATCTGAAAATTTTCCATCCACATACTACCTGCAAAGATCTTCAAACAAAAAGGGAGAATGTACCTTGTCAAGTTAGAACAGGCCAGAGTGCCATGAGATGAATCTAACTGTTAGTTCCTCATGGAAAGAGCAGTACTCACTGTCATTTCTTCCTCTATCTGCTTTGAGCCATGAATGCTGACATCCAGCCGTAATGAAGAAAAATGATTCGGTTGAACAAAGGTGTCCCAATTGCCTACAAACTGAGTCAGGCATTTTCTGGAGCTGAGGTGTTTGAGAAAACAAAAATGCTTTTTCCAATTCCCCTATGTATGCACAAGAATGAAAATGCTCCAAGGACAATATGATATTTCACTGACTGTATGAGAAACTCAATAGTTCATAAATGCCAGTCCCACAACAGGCTAAACATTATAGAGTAGTTTTAATTGGGGACTTCAATTGCCCAAATGTAGACTGGGACAGAGGTAGTGTAAAGGACAAAGAGGGGTAATCCAAGATTTTCTTTGGGAAAATTTTCAACAGCAGTCTGTATCCAGACTGCTATCGAAACAAGAAAGGATGCAGCGTTGGACCTGGTTCTTGGAAATGAGGTGGGCCAAGTAGATCAAGTGTCTGAGGTGGAACATTTAGGAGACAGTGACCATTGTAAGAATGATGATATCAAATAGGCAATCCAGAGTAAAAATAATTACTTGGGGGAGAGCCAACTTTAATAGGGTAAGGACAGAGCTGGTTACTTAGACTGGAACAAAAGGTTGACAGGAAAAACTGCAGCTGAACAATGGGCTACTTTCTAACAGAAATGATCTGGATACATTCAGAGTATATTCCCTTGAAAGGGAAAGGCAGGGCAAACAAATCCAGAGCTCCCTGGATGGAAAAAGAAATAGAAATTAAGATAAGGAAGAAAATGTTTGCTTATGATAGGTGTCAGGTGGAAAACACAATCGGGAACCCGAGGAATACAGAAGGTTCAGAGGGGAGGAGAAAAAGCTCATTAGAGATGCAAAGAGGGATTATGAGAAAAGGCTGGTAGCCAACATAAAGGGGAATCCCAAAGTCTTCAGTAGGTATGTAAATAGTAAAAAGATGGTAAAACGGAGGAGTAGGATCGATTAGAGACCTAAAAAGAAATTTACACATGGAGGCTGGGGGCATGGATGAGATATTAAATAGATACTTTGCATCCGTCTTTACTAAGGAGGTAGATGCTGCTTAGGACATGATGAGAGAAGAGGAAACTCTCCAAAGAAGAGTTCAAAATTGATAATAAGGAAGTGTTGAATAGATTGCCAGAACTGAAAGTTGACAAGGCACTGGATCTGGATGAGAGGCGCCATGGATATTGAAGGAAGTAAGAATGGAAATTGCAGGGATGCTGGCCATAATCATCCAGTCTTCTCTCGACTCGGAGAGATGCTAGAGAACTGGAGAATTGCAATTGTTGCACCCTTGTTCATAAAAAAGGTTGTAAGAATAGCCCCATCAATTATAAACCAGTCAGTTTAACATCAGTGGTGGGACGTTTCTCGAAACAATTATTCTGGATAGAATTAGTTGTCACATGGAAAAATGTGGGTTGATTAGGAAGGATGTGAATGCATTTGAGAGAGTGCAGGAGGGGTTTACAGAAATGGTTCCAGGGATGAGAAAGTTCAGTTATGAGGAGATTGGAGAGATTGGGACTGTCCTCCTTGGAGAGGAGGGCAAAGAGAAGATTTGATAGAGATGTTCAAAATCATATAGGGGCTGGTTAGAGTTGATAAAGAAAAACTGTTCTCACTCTTAAAAGGATCAAGAACAACAGGGCACAGATTTGAAGTGTTTTGCCAAAGCAGAAAATGTGGCGTAAGAAGATTTTTTTCATGAGCGGTTTGGGTCTAGAATGCACTGCCTGAACGACTGGTAGAGAGAGGTTCAGTCGAGGCATTCAAGAGTGCATTAGATGATTATTTCAATAGAAATAATGTGCAAGGGTACGGGGAAAAGGCAAGGAAATGGTACTAAGTCATGATGCTAATTTAGAGGGTCGATGCAGACACAATGGGCCAAATGGCCTCCTTCTGGACCATACAATTCTGTGATTTAAAGACTTGTAACCCATTCATGACCTAGAATTTTCCCAACAAGCTTTGCCTTCAAGGAAGTATTCTTGAAGTGTGGTCACTGTTGTGGGAGAACATGGCAGCCAAAAATGTACATCAAGCTCCCAACAACAATGATCAGATAATATATGATTTGATAATGTTGGTTAATGAATAAATGGTGGCTTGGAATATGCTTCCCATAGTACCTTATGATCTTTTACATCCATCTGCGAATGCAAGTGTGGCCTGGTTTTAATATCTCTTTTGAGAGATGGCACAGTGCAACTCTCCCTCAGCCTTTGGTTCAATGGAGTGGCAGCAGTGCTATCCACTGAATCATGGTTGCCTTTTGAGACACTTGCATTCTGTTCTTTTTTAATGTCAGAGCTAAAACAAACCAATTTATTTTTCAATTCACTACCCTTGCATCAAGTAACGAACTCGGACCTTTTAGTTCTTAAAATAAATCTTGTTTTTAAATACAGTTAATTAAAACTCAATTTTAGAACTGTTTGTGATTAATCTTGACAACTGCTGGTCTACCAGGTTTAGAATTACTCAGAAAATCTCCTGAACTTGCCTTTGAGATTCAATGGTTGTCAGTTTAGTATCTCCAGTTCATATTTCATGTTTATTATAGATTTACGTTTTTTAAAATTTTTTTTCCTCTCTCCTTCTCTTTCTCTTAGTGCTTGTCTATCTCACCAAGCTGGAAGATGACTTGAACTGTTCCCGTCTGTCATTTGACTCAATTCCCTCTCTGTGTCTGATGCTGATGCACTTCAAAAACTGCCCTTTGACACCTCACTCAGAAAACATGCATGAAAGAATCAATGCTGTTTTTCTTGGTTCTTGCTGTCAGTGTTCTTACTTTATCTCAAGTTTTTAAAATCAGATTAATGGGCCTCTACAATTGCTCAATAATTCAAACTCCTGTTTTTGGAGCCTATGTTTACTCCTATTTCTTGTGTTTTCCTGTTTCTATCCATCCATAACTCTAGCAGCTGAAATGCCTCTGTCTGTTTGAGAAGGAGACTGAATAATAACAAGTCATCATTTAAGGATTTTTTTTTGCTTGCTCTCTTTAGACAAGGGGAGGACAAAAAGAAAATCAATATTCACACCACGGGTGTTGAATAATTAGATCCTTTAATGTGTAATGCTTCTCACAGCCCTGATTATGGCGAGATCACATCTATCCACTGATAATCTCTTTGTCTTTCCAATCTTAAGAGCAGAAGCTGGATATGAAGTGCTACACATTGAATAACCTCCAATTATAGAGACAGTAATGCACTTTTAATGCTGAAAGTGCCCAGGTTTTATGTCCCACTTAGTTACATTCAGTGGGTGAGGAGCAGTGGTTCTCCTTTTACACTGCATATTTGACTGAGAAGTTTTGACTAATCAGTCCATATTTTGCCATCTGTTCTGTCTGGATCACTGTCTGGTACAAGACAGTTCCTCCTGTTGCCAATATCGTAAATGATGAACCTAATGGAAAAGCCAATTCACAAGCCAGTGCCAAATACCCTCAATCTTTTACACTTAAAATGAACAAATGAATTCTTAAAATATATGCTCGTTCATATAGGCAATACTGACAAAGGCAGCAATTATTACCCATGTCCGTTTTCTCAAAGATTGCCAGCTGTTCCAGATTATTTTGGGGGTCTCCCGGTATGATCAATTAATCTCCCTGGGGACAGGTCTCTGATCAGTTTGTGCTGACACACCTCAGACCACCACGAAGGGTCATATAAGCAGACGATCATTACTGGTGATAATTTTTTTTCAGTTCAAAGGCCAAAAGGTGTTGCACTCTTGGAATACTGATTGTACTGCTGCCCGCTGCATTTCTTTTGAGTAGGAATTAATATGGTTTGAAAGGTTAATTGGCTCTTAGCAATGAAATGTACTGTATGTAAGAATTGTTTAAGAAATGGACTTGAGGAAATAGCACATTGCCATTTTAACACCTAAAAAAATGTGTGACTTCAAGATTTGAAAGTTTTTTCACTATATTTTTGTCATGATTGCTACAATTTCAATGACCATTAATAATCTTCACAGTGATGGTTGGTAATATTGAGTTTTCTGGTCCTCCAAGAAACCTGTCTCAACAGTTTAATAATGTGAGTTTAGCATCCTGTTTATTATATTGTCATCACCATTCTGTGCAATTAAGTGATCATCAATAATTGTTGGAGTAATCTTCAGAGAAAAGAGTCATAAAGAAAATGAGAGGAATGTATCCCTATGGGGAAAGCATATATGGGACGGTAGCTATAGAGGCTGAGACATTTTCAGGGAGGCAGGGAGGATTTGGGGTGTGAAGAGTTAACATCAGGAATACCTGATACTGATGTAACTATGCAATGTCATATGACTTGGAGATTGAGATCTGGTGAGAAGCAGATGTACAACCTTGTGTAGAGTACTGAGGTGTACATAGATCTGTAAATAAATAAGAATGGTTTATACCATCGATGGTAGCATTTTTAAGGTAAAGAAATGCCGATGAGACCCGAAACTCAAGACAAAACATGGTGGGAGCAGGTGTTTTCTGTCAACTCTTTATGTGCCCCATATAAAACATGGTGGCAGCGGACAGAGCATGAAGACCCAGAAAAAGGCTGAGAGATGATTGCAGACCACCTTAGAAAAAAAACAAGAGAAGGACTGAAGGCTCACTTGAGAGTAGAGCATTGTGGGTGCTACAGGCGCAAGCAGACATACAGCGGGAGGCCAGTCAGCAGTGAGTACAGATCACAATCTGCAAGCCAAACAACTGAAGCAGTAACAGATAATGAGTTTAGGGGAAGCATGGAGTCTACATTGCAAATCTCAGAATCATTCCAAAGCTCTGAAGACTGGTGACAGGTCTATGGCAGGCTCAACACTGGGACAGGTGGAAGAAGAGATTATCCAGATACATCACAGCTTCAGGTGTGAAGAAAACCAGAAGGATCAGATCAGTACTTTACTCTATGTGGAAGGGGCCAAAGCAGATGATATTGCAAGCCAAGGCGTTTGTTTTGAACTCACATAAATCCTCCACATATTCAATTCATACTTAAGTGTTCAAAAAATGTTTATCATTAAATGAATAAAATTTAATAAGAGGAAGCAAAAAACCTGGCGAACCCATGGACTCATTCATAAATGACCTGCACATTCACAGAGAATTGAAACTACAGGATCTTCAAAGATGAATTAACACATAGTCATATTGTGGTTAGGGTCTTGAATGAAACATTCACATGTATTACAAATGCGGGAAGATTTAACCCTAATAAAGGCAGTCCAAATGGTGTAACAGACTGAATTTAGGAAGAAAAACAGAATGGTCATTTGTGGGGAAATTGATGTCCCACAGAAATAAATGAATGATTCCATTCAATATGTTGGACAAAAAAAGTGAGTACAATGAAGTAAGAACTGAGAAATCATGAAAGAGTCGCCAACTGTTATCTTGAGATGCTCTTGGTGTGGTGGGAAACCCCTGCATGTGCAGGAAGAATGCCTAACAAGGCGAGTAGAGTGCCATAACTGTGGGAAGTTAGGACATAAAATAGTCTGCAGATACAAAGTTACTAGAGCGCACAGAAAGAAGGAGATAACAACGGAACCAAGTCAAATCCAAGAAGTGGAAGAGCCACAGAGATACAATGAAGTTAGCAAAACAGAATATAATTATTGGAACATTAAACTGGACGTCAATGGTCACCTCACAGAATTCAAGCTTAGATAGTCATGCATGAGTTTCAGTATTACCTGCTGAAGTAAAGTGGCTTAAAAATATATTATGTCATCCTCCATTCAGTTACAAGGTCCAGGAGGGACAAGAGCTTCAAGTTCTTGGGTATCCAGATCACCAACAATCTGTCCTGGTCCCCCCATGCTGACACTATAGTTAAGAAAGCCCACCAACGCCTCTACTTTCTCAGAAGACTAAGGAAATTTGGCATGTCAGCTATGACTCTCACCAACTTTTACAGATGCACCATAGAAAGCATTCTTTCTAGTTGTATCACAGCTTGGTATGGCTCCTGCTCTGCCCAAGACCGCAAGAAACTACAAAAGGTCGTGAATGTAGCCCAATCCATCACGCAAACTAGCCTCCCATCCATTGACTCTGTCTACACTTCACATTGCCTCAGCAAAGCATTCATCAACCCTGCTGCCATCAGACTTTTGAATGGACGTTAAGTTGCATTAAGTTGATCCATCTCGACACCCTAGCTATGACTGTAACACGACATTCTGCACTCTCTTGTTTCCTTCTCTATGAACGGTATGCTTGGTCTGTATAGCGAGCAAGAAACAATACTTATCATTGCATAATAAATCAAATCAGAATTAAAACTAATAAGCTAACACTGAGCAAGATTGAGATGCAAGGATAAAGAAATGATTGAACCCCTTATATGTTATACAGAATCAGAAGTCACCATTATCGAATTGAAAAACATGCTTGCACTTGAGGCTAATTTACAAGATTAATGAAGTTGCTGATGAGTAGTCTATTGAAATATTTAGAAATGAATTTTCATCGCAATTTTCAGGCTTAGGAAAGCTGAACATCAAGTAACCCAAAGGGTAGATACTAAACCTCTGTTTTTTTACAGTGAGGAAGGTCCCTCAAAGGGGTCCCCTCTGGAACCTGGACAAACAAAATACTTTTAACAAGATCAAAAATCTTCTAATTTCATCAGAAATTCTAATGCACTACGATGCGGAGTTGCTAACAATTGTAGCAGCTGATGCATTATCTACAATCTTGGACACAGTGCTGTTTTGTGTTCAAAAAATGGACAAAGAGGACCAGTATTTAAAGGCTCAAGATCTCTGAGAACCAGAGAAGAGGTATGCAACTATTGATAAAGAAGGCACATGAACCTATAAAAAGTTCTCTGAATATGTCATGGGAATAAGGTGTAAAATTCAAAGTGACCACAAACCTTTCATTACTCTTGACCTAAAGAAAATTGCAAAAATGCAACCTAGAGTTCAACATTTTGGATTGTAGCTAATGAGATACGATTCAGTTACTGAGTATGTTGAAGTACTAGACAACACCAGATGAAAACTTCACCTTTTGAACTCAAGTAAATCCATTCCCAGGCATTGCCATGACCTTAAAAAGAAAATTAGGGAGTGCCAATGATTCATTCATTATTCACTGCACACGTCAGACAAATTGTGATTAACTCTTCAATGCCAAGAATACCAGTGGGATACCAGTCAAACAGTGAGATTTAGTTTTATTGAGGAGGCGGAAATATATACTATCATCACCAAACACTTACCAGCCACTGAGAAGAAATTAAGCAAGGACAACAGCAGAATGATGAGCATATCAAAATAAAAGAGTATTTTCAGAATGGATGGTCAGATTATACGCCGAAAAACCCAATACTTTGAACAGGGAAAATATCTCACATGCATCGACAATTTCTTAGTTTTTAATGACAAACTAGTTATCCCTAAAACACCTTGATTTCAAAATTCTTCTGAAAATTCAAGGTCTCTTGGAAATTTTGAGCAGGAACCCAGCTGTCAGTCTGGTGGTCAGGCACCAGTCACTCCATTGAAGAGTTAAACACAGATTGCCTTTGGTGTGCAGTGAATAGTGAATCATTAGCACCTTCCACTTTTCCCCTGGGACCTTGGCAGCACCTGGGAATGGATTTATTTGAGCTCAAAGGAGAGCTTTTCACCAATATCATTGATTACAGTGGTTTGGAGAGATTAGACCGTACAGCATCAAGGCGGAAGCGGTCATTACATTGTCAAGAAGAATTTTAGTGACACATGGCATCTGTTCTATAACTTTGTCCAGGAAGATTTGTAAATGTGATTAGTTCACCTCGATATCTTCAGTCAAACAGAAGCAGAAAAAGGATTTTTGATTTGATTTAATATTGTCACATGTATTAATATTCAGTGAAAAGTATTGTTTCTGGCACGCTATACAGACAAAGCATACGGTACATTGAGAAGGAAAGGAGAGAGTGCAGAATGTAATGTTACAGTCATTGCTAGGGTGTAGAGAAAGATCAACTTAATGCAAGATAGGTCCGTTCAAAAGTCTGATGGTAGCAGGGAAGAAGCTGTTTTTGAGTGGGGTGGTAAGTGTCCTCAGACTTTTGTATCTTTTTCCCAACGGAAGAAGGTGGCAGAGGGGTTCTTTATTGTGCTGGCTGCTTCTCTGAGGCAGCGGGAAGTGTAGATAGAGTCAGTGGACGGGAGGCTGGTTTGCGTGATGGACTGTGATACGTTCACAATAATTTGTAGTTTTTTTGTGGTCTTGGACAGAGGAGATACCATACCAAGCTTTGAGGAGTTTGAACAATCAAGAAATTTATGACAAAGAAGGAAGATATGAACTTAGCACTCCGTTAACTACAGAACCTCACCACTAAGAAACAATTCTCGCCACCAGAACTATTGATGGGAAGATGGTTGTGAACACAATTTCCAGCTCCACAACAAAAACTATGACCTAACATTACTCAGAAGGTTGTGAGAACGTTTGGAAGCCTGAGGAGCAATAAAGAGGCAGGCAACTCCTAATTTCACCTTCAGCTACAGAGCACTAGACTGGAAGGTGCTACAGCCAGGGAGAGTGTGGATATGAGATCAGCCTGGAAAAAAGGCAGTGTAATAGCAAGAGCTCCACAGCTGAGATCTTACAGAATTGAGACTGACCAGGGAAATTTCAGAAGGAACTGAAGAACCTTAATATCATTGGGAAGGAAACTAATGGAACCTTAGACATACTGTTTGGATCCAGGTGGAGATGGAGAACCCGAAACAAGAAGAAGCTACAACCACCCAGGTGGAAGTCACTCCTATTGAATGACGAGAGAATGCAGTTTGTCCTTTACCTAGAAATGAAATCAAGACCAGAGCAGAGTGATTGGTCGAAGCACACAGAGATTAAACCTGTGAAGTCTGAGACTTTGTGGGGAGATGTAGGAGAATGTATATAGTTGAGATAAAGACTTGAGGGAGATATAGAGTAAAGGGTTAACATCATGAGCGCCTGACACTGATGTAGCTACAGATATAACTGTCACATGACTAAGACTGAGATCTGGTTGAAACAGAAGTACAACTTTGTGGAGAATTACTGAGATATACACAGACCTGGAAATAAACAGACTGGGTTTAATAAGTAACAATCTATGGTAGCATTCTTGCGTAATAGGCAAACCCTAAAGAAATCCCATTTAGGCTTTGAACCCAAGACAAAACATGGAGACATTTGGGGGGAACCTTCAGTTTTAGCAATCAGGAAACCTAGAAGAGGGTTTTTTTGGTTTCTTCCAAACTTAACAGCAGAAGCTGTTAACATATTTGGAAATGGCCAATAATTAGGATGGGATGGACAGAGAATACTTGCATTGTCAGCAATATTCCATATCTTGTGAATAAATAGAAAGAAAATGCATTTGCAACTGTGGCCAATCAGATTGAAAGGATAGTTGGCTGTCAAGGAAATAGAATCTCTGACAGTGCAGAATTTCCTCTATTGCATAAGAAGAGTTAGTCTCCTGTTAGTCTTTTCAAATCCGTGGAGTGAAATATTATCTACTATCTTCTGACTGGGGGGTTAGAGTGCTACTCACTGACCAATAGATGACAGCTTGACTCATGACTGTTTTTGGACAGAGAGAATGGAGTGAGCATTGCGTAAAGACAAGCTCCCTTAGATGTGACTTCACTTATGAACATTTGAAGTCTGTCGAACTTCATCCCATGATGTGGAGATGCCGGTGTTGGACTGGGGTAAATACAGTAAGAAGTCTCACAACACCTGGTTAAAGTCCAACAGGTTTATTTGGTAACAAAAGCTACTAGCTTTCAGAACGCTGCCCCTTCAAAAATTGAGTTTGTGTCTTTATATGCCCTGTTTGTGAACAGAACTCCCACTTACCTGACGAAGGGGGAGCGCTCCGAAAGCTAGTGGCTTTTGCTACCAAATAAACCTGTTGGACTTTAACCTGGTGTTGTGAGACTTCTTACCGAACTTCATCCCAGCCAGTCGGCGCCTTGAGTGGAGAAGGGCAGAAATGCAGTTGAATGCAAATCCCAGTCAAATTGTACAGGGCTCTGACTGATTGCACCTTGAGTTCTCTGTCAAGTTCTTGGCACTGAGACACAAGAAATATATTCATAGACTGGAGGCAGTACAAAGTTGAACTCGAGTCCGATCAATAGTTTTGCAGTGTCACTCGAGAGACAGAGTCATAGAATCGCTACAGTGCAGCAGGAGGCCATTCGGCCCATCGAACCTGCACCAACAACAATCCCACCCAGGATCTATCCCCTTAACCCCACACATTTACCCTGTCAATTCCCCTGACACTAAGAGGCAATTTATGATGGCCAATTCATCTAACCCGCACATCTTTGGAGTGTGGGAGGAAACCGGAGCATCCGGAGGAAACCCACGCAGACACGGGGAGAATGTGGAAACTCCACACAGAGAGTGACTCAAGGCTGGAATTGAACCCAGGTCCCTGGTGCTGTGAGGCAGCAGTGTTAACCACTCTGCCACCATGCCGCACCTTTATGATCAATCTGTAAAGGCAGCTGCAGAAGTAGGACAAGGTTCAGACTAGTAAAAGGAAACTTTTGGACTGTTATCAGAAAGTGGTTGTTCACAGGGGGAGTGCTCAGCACTTGGAATGTGCAGAGTGTTAGAAGTGTAAGCCAAACAATCATTTAGGGTAAGCACTCGATACAGCAGCAGTGAGGAGTGTAAGATGATTCAGAGCAAAGCAAGGCCAAATGATCCTCCTCATTCAGAAGATATCATGGCTTGAAAAAGGAAAAATAACCAAAAACAGTCACAAAGAAATGAAGGGGAGGTGGATAAGGGATATGACAGCTGAAGGACTGTTGCTGCCTCGGCTACCCTTGTCTTCCCTACTCCCAGGCACACAAGTGCAGGTATCTCCTTCAGTTTACAAAGTTGAATTCTGTTGAGCAATGTGGGGTTAAGGAGCCCACATGTCTCTCTCACATTGTTCTGTAAATTCAACAGGAAAATCAGGCTTGTGAGTGACAGGTTCTGGCTAACCTTTGTTCCTTGCACGTCGGATCGGTCTCAGTTTAAGCTGCTCCATCATGAATATTTAATTGTCTTAATACTTAATTTAATTTGTGCCTCTGCCTGTGCTTCCTCTCCAGACAGCTAAGGTTTGGGGAGATTGACATGTCCCTAAAGGTTTGATGGTTCGGGCATGGAAGTGCTTGACTCCCCCATCAGAAGGTTGTGACTATGACATCCCAGAGGTGCCTGTCACGCCAACTCATTTATTTTGGTTGAGTGAATTCCATTTGCTCTTGGCTGGGCTGCCTAATTAAGCAACATGAGGAGATGAGGAATTTCATCTCAATGAAAGGGAAGGGGAGAGAAGGAAGAGCAGAGAAGGCCAAAACTGACAGAACAAATCATTGCAATTCCCACAGGTTGAAGATGAATTGACACTAACAGCTGTCCAAGCGTATTCTGTGCTTCGAATCATCCTACTCTCCTTCCTGCTCATGCTGAGGTTGGATGTTGTAACAATATGATAATTGGACGATTATAAAATCTGGAAATGAAACAGAGGCTAATCATAGAGTTGTGAAATCATAGAATTCCTGTAGTGCAGAAGGAGGCCACTCGACCCATCATGCCTGCACTGACTCACTGACAGAGCATCTTACCCAGGCCCACCCCTGTCCTATTCCTGCAACTCCATATATTTACCCCAGTAATCCCCCTAACCTACACTAAGGACACTAGCATGGCCAATCCAACTAACCTGCACATCTTTGGATTGTGGGACGAAACCTGAGTACCCGGAGGAAACCCACGCAGACACGGGGCGAACGTCACCCAAGGCTGGAATCGAACCCGGGTCCCTGGCACTGTGAGGCAGCAGTGCTACCAATTGTGCTGCCCAGAATATACAGGCTAAAAACCGTGAGAATTATGGCAATGTGAAATAGTCTATCATAGCAAGAACAATTTGATAGGGGCTAGAAGAGGAGCAGTTGACTTGGTTAGAAGATTATTGCTGGAATTTCCTGGATGTTTACGCTGGGGGGGGGGGGTCTTCTAGTCCTGTTGATGGTGCACTCCCACTGCGGGTTTCCCGGCAGTGTGGAGTGGAGTCAAAAGGAAATCCCATTGACAGCGGCTGGACCAGAAGATTCTGCTGCCAGCAAACATGAGAAACATGCCGCGGGGAGGCCAGAAAACTACCCCCCCCCCGCAACCAATATCTTCAATTTAGGGTAAAATGGTGGAATGAGGAGGGTCTGGCAACAGTTCTTGGTGGCTTGGGTGTTAAAGAATAAAGGTGCACACCTGGAAACGATGAAAAGCATCTGTGCTGACAGCAGATAGACCGTTAAACCAGAATTCACACCTCTGAGTTGGGAAATTTTTGGATTCTGGAGAAACTTCCCCAGATGGTTGGGTTTTTGTCCCCGAGTGGGGTGTAGGTGTTGGAGGTGGGTGCTAACTGGAGTCAGGCTTGCCACCCCGGGAAATGCTGCAGAGGCAGCCACAGGGATTCCTGAGTGTTCCAGCTGTTTAATAGGCCCACTTCAGTGTTCTGGAACTTTGTTTCAGCTATGATAAAAATAGTAAAGTCCTCTCACCCTCACCCCTCACACCCAACACAGTCCCCATGCTCCATTCATGCCACCTCATCCCACCTCATGTTCTCTGTGGCCCCACATACCTTTCCTGCACCCTATAGTCCTCCAATAACCCCCTGGCCCTTCATACCCTCTATTCCACCCATGACCAGCCAGTAATCCCCGTGGCCCCTTACCATCCCTATGCCAACTTATTGCCAACTCATGACTGCCCCCCATACAACTCTTTGCCCTTCAACCCTACATGTCAACTCACTCAGTATCGACCATGGGCAGGCTACAGGAGACACGCTGTCATGAAATAACAAAAATATGTATTTGCCACAGACTTTAGGGGCAGTACGGTGGCACAGTGGTTAGTACTGCTGCCTCACAGTGCCAGGGACCCAGGTTCAATTCCGGCCTCGGCTCACTGTCTGTGTGGAGTTTGCACGTTATTCCTGTCTCTGCGTGGGTTTTCTCTGGGTGCTCCGGTTTCCTCCCACACTCCAAAGATGTGCGGGTTAGATTGATTGGCCATGCTAAATTGTCCCTAGTGTGAGGGGGATTAGCAGGGTAAATATGAGGGGGTACGAGAATAGGGTGGGATTGTGGTCGGTGCAGACCCGATGGGCTGAATCCCTGCACTGTAGGGATTCTATTCTATATACAAAATATTCTCAGTGAAGAAAGCACTTCAAATACTTAATTCCTTTCTAAAAAAAACATTATGCATAGCCCCACACCAAAGGTAGCTGATCCGTTTTTTGCCACTTGGAGCTGTCAATCAAACTGAACTGAAGATCCCCCTACTATGATAATGATAGGTTGTGGAAGAATCGAGCAATAATAATAGCCCTCAGGATTATGTCAATAAACATCCATTGAAATTGTAAGCACAGATTCTTTTCAACTGCAGGCTTTTTCACATTTAAAAAAGTTGAGAATTTAAATGACTTGACAGACCTTATCAACTGTTATGGTAAGGTTATATAAGGTATTGGTGAGGCCGAATTTGGAGTATTGTGTACAGTTTTGGTCACCTAGTTACAGGAAGGATGTAAATAAGATTGAAAGAGTGCAGAGAAGGTTCACAAGGATGTTGCCGGGACTTGAGAAGCTGAGTTACAGAGAGAGATTGAATAGGTTGGGACTTTATTCTCTGGAGCGTAGAAGATTGAGGGGAGATTTGATAGTGGTGGATAAGATTTTGATGGGTATAGATAGAGTGAATGCAAGCAGGCTTTTTCCGCTGAGGCTAGGGGAGAAAAAAACCAGAGGGCATGGGTTAAGGGTGAAAGGAGAAAAGTTTAAAGGGAATATTAGGGGGGGGCTTCTTCATGCAGAGAGTGGTGGGAGTGTGGAATGAGCTGCCAGATAAAGTGGTAAATGCGGGGTCACTTTTAACATTTAAGAAAAACTTGGACGGGTTCATGGATGAGAGGGGTGTGGAGGGATATGGTCCAAGTGCAGGTCAGTGGGACTAGGCATAAAATGGTTCGGCACAAACAAGAAGGGCCAAAAGGCCTGTTTCTGAGCTGTAATTTTCTATGGTTCTAACTTTATATGCACCTTCATTCTTACTCTTAACAATCCCAAAGGGGTACCTGACCTTTCTAAAAGGGCCCACATGACCTCTCCAAAGAACGCCAGTAGGTTCAGACTTTGTCCTTCAATTGTAAAGTCAGTGAGCTAAGTTTCAGAACCTAGGGTAATAAAAGTTGCTTTTGGGTGAAGGCAGTTGCATGTTTAAATGTGCTGCTGCCTCCGTGAACCATTGATGCAAAAATACATCCCACTTATATTTCACACTCCGTGAGAAGGCCATTTGGTCCATCATGTTTGCACCAGCTCTCCAAACCATTATCATGATCCAGTGGGCTTCGAGAGGGGAAAGATCCCTAGGAAGCCATTGTAGCCACTGAACAGCAGCAATTGGCATCAACCAGGCTTCTGAAACATAACTTATGGACTTTACAAATTTGAGGAAAGGGTCTAAAACTATCAGAGGTTTTTGGAGAGGCTCTTAGGATCTGCAAGAATCCCAGGGAGGGAAAGAGAGCTGAGAGACGGAGGCAGCATGTCACTATGGTTCATCATGTAAGAATGTGGGTAGGAGCTCATGCTCAGATTGAAGAGACCAGGGTTGTGAAGATTTAAATTGAACTGGAAGATTCACCTAACTTTGGCTCGAGGGAAGATCTCCAGGGTAACTGGAAAGGCAATTTGGGGAATTAGAAGTTACCCAGCTGACAAAGGAAAAGGGAATTAAGACTGGTTTCTGGAGATTGAACTGCCAACTAAAGGAACTCATTGAAGTATAACTATGGAGGGAGATGTTTAGTTATTTAAAAAGCTAAATGGGGATCTTTTCTGTCGTTCAGAGCAGAGGCTGTCCACTGAAATTGTGTTTGGTGTTGCTTTTAGTTTGTATTACAGCAAAAGTCTTTAAACTTTAAATCATGCCATTCAATTCCTTAATATTGTCCACCAGAAATTTATATTTCTTTTCATAGTCCATGGACTCGAAAAATTGAATCTGTTTCTCTCCTGATAGATGCTGGTGAATCTGCTAAGTTTTTCCAGCGTACCCTGCGCTTGTTTCTTTGCAAGTGTCTTTACAAGGATTGTAACAACTTGAAGGGATGGACAATTATGTTGTTTTTCCAGTTGTGTGATGGAGTAACTTATTGGCCAGAGACAGTCGGTCTAAAGGAGAAGCTTGGCTTCAATTTTAGTTCACATTCTATAAACTTAAATTGCAAGGCAATTAGGGAAGTCAGGTCTTGCATCTTGAAAGCTGGGCACAACAAGCTTGCCAATATATCTTGTAACAAACATATGTCAGTCTGGCACAGAAATGTGGCAGTGTTACTGGCCCAGTCCGAACCACCAATCAAACCTAAGGCTCTGAGTTACTTTAAAACACTGCAATCTTCTGATTCAATCAGGAGAGAATATTAATGCAGCAAAACACAGCTTTGGTTGAACAGTAATTATGATACCTGCTGTTAGATCTCCCTCTTTTCTTTGTCTTTTAGGGTAGATCTCCCTCTTGTAGCTCAATGCCCTGTTCAATGTAAACCAGATAGTTATAATGTAACCAATGGCAACAAGCTGTGCTGATCAGCTGACCTGTAGAATCTGTCACAATGTAACCAATGGCAACAAGCCATTGATGTTCAGCTGACCTGGTAGAATGTTACAATGTAGCCAATGGCAGCAAGCTGTGGTGGTCAGCTGACCTGGTAGAAATAGGAACTAGATGGGGATTGGGGGAGGCATTTCTGGCCCAGTTGTAAAGAAGGCGGCACGGTAGCACAGTGGTTAGCACTGCAGCTTCACGGGTCCTGGGTTCGATTCCTGGCTCGGGTCACTGTCTGTGTGGAGTTTGCACATTCTCCTCGTGTCTGTGTGGGTTTCCTCCGGGTGCTCCGGTTTCCTCCCACAGTCTAAAGATGTGCGGGTTAGGTTGATTGGCCAGGTTAAAAAAAAAAATTGCCCCTTAGAGTCCTGAGATGTGTAGGTTAGAGGGATTAGTGGGTAAAATATGTGGGGGTAGGGCCTGGGTGGGATTGTGGTCGGTGCAGACTCGATGGGCTGAATGGCCTCCTTCTGCACTGTAGGGATTCTATGATTCTAAGGATCTTTAGTTATTTTAAAAGCTAAATGGGGATCTTTTCTGTCATTCAGAGCAGAGGCTTTGTGAATTTGTGGGGTTTTTTTGGTTTATTATTGCTTGCTGCTGGATTAACACAGGTGACATAAAGGCCAACCCAGGACCAAGCAGCAGACCATCAACTCTAAAGCAAAATAAACAGAGAAACCAAGAACTGCCCAACATGCAGGCCCAGGTAATATGTCCATTGGGTCCTCAACATGGACCTTCCATGTGAAGTGCTGTTACCAGGGGAGGAATCCTCCGGTCTCTAGAGATTGTTATGTATTGTATGTTTTGTCTGGCTTGCTGTATTTTGCAAGCCAGTGCATTATGGGATTGCAGGATCCATGTTTTCTCATTAGTTTGACTATAACAGCAATTAAAGAACAGTTGCAATGTTAATCACCTCTTGTATCTACCTGTGTACTGATTGATCAAGACGGGTACCGCAACCAAAAACCTGAGATCCCTTGGTCTCTAAGACTGGGTGAACCCTACCCTTGGGACAGAGACCAGAGGATCCCTATCCTGGGAGCAGAGACTGGATGAAGATCTACCCCAGCAAGAGAGAGGGAAATTGGAAGCAAACACAGAAACCTGAGTTATCTAAAACTTGCAGACTTGCCTTGTGAATCTGATTGCTGTCATGTTCTGGTAGCTCTACACAATATGAGCAATATTTTCTGTACCAGCCAAATGCTATTTCCATTAAGCCAGCAGGATAAGAGTTCTACCTGTCAGCTTCTAACCTTGAAGCACTAGTGAATAATTGAAGAACATGTGGAAGAGGAGGCTTGTGTGCTGTATTAATGCTCAGATGGATTAGCTTGGCTGAATGGCCTATTTCTGTGCTGTAAACTGTGTGGAAGATGCTGCACTAATCCTTGTAGTTTGTTATTGTGATCTTGCAACCTTTTTTAGGCTATATACAGGTCAGTTTCAAGATATCAGCTACATTTATATTTTCCTCCAATTGTCTCTGAGTTCTACCCCTTCCTCCTCAGAAGATCATCTTTAACTGACTTCCCACAACTCATTTAACAGCTAGTTTGAGCATTTGGACAGAAAGCAAGAAAGAAAAAAGGAGGTAAAGCAACAACGTGGATTTGTACAGTGTCTTTAATTATTGATATCCCACAGCAATGTTAACAAAAAAAATCAATGACACATTATAAGGTATTAGGGCAGGTAACCAAGTTTGGTCCAACAAGAAGGTTTTAAGGAGCATCTTCTCAGAGGAGAGGTTGATAGAGAGATGGTGAAGGTTGATGCACGTCAATCGAGCACAAGACACAAGGCTTCGGTAACTGAAGGCTTTTATTGCCTAACAATGGAACTACTAGAACATAAGTACACCACTCCAGACTGACGAGGTCCCGCCCGAGCAGGGGGTCTTATACCTCTCCCAGGAGGCGGGGCCTGACTGGGATGTGCCACAACAGCAACAACCACAGGTGTATTAATCCCACAGTGTAAACACCCTAGCCCAACAACAACATTAGAACAATCCCACAGTGTGAACACCCTAGCCCAACAACAACATTAGAACAATCCCACAGTGTGAACACCCTAGCCCAACAACAACATTAGAACAACCCCACAGTGGGAACCAACGATGGTTCACCACATTCACCCCTCCTTTGAGAACAAATGCCGGCGGGGTGCGAAAACAGACTATATAAAAAAAAAGTCAACAATCTACAAGTCCAGACGGTCTGGAGGACCGCACCGTCGTTGTGACCTCCTCAATACCGGCGGTGACACCGGAGCAGGTGCTTGCGGTGGCGTTCTCTCCAAAACAGCGTCCGGCTGTCCTCTCGCGGACTCACGGGCCGGTTGACCCTGATGAAGCGGTAGTGCAGGGGATCCCGGTACATTCTGCGATGGCGCGATCTCCGAGTCTCAGGCAAGCTGTACAGTGGAGTATAACTGTTATGCACTGGTCCCGGTGCTGACCGCGCCACGTCCGGGGGAGAAATAAGAGATAAGGGATTTGTGACTGGGGGTATGGGAGCGACAGGAGTTGCTACGTCCCCTGCGGGCGCCAGGTCTCAGATCGAGACTGTGTCCTCTCGCCCGTCAGGATATGCCACATAGGCATACTGAGGGTTGGCGTGGAGGAGGTGGACCGGTTCGACCAAGGGGTCGGACTTGCGGGCCCTTACATGTCGCCGCAGAAGGACGGGTCCTGGGTACGTCAACCAGGCTGGTAAAGATATCCCCGAGGACAACTTCCGAGGGAATGAGAACATCCTCTCGTGGGGAGTAGCATTGGTTGCTGTACACAGGAGAGAGCGAATGGAGTGAAGCGCATTTGGGAGGACCTCCTGCCAATGGGAGACTGGAAGGCCTTTGGACTTCAGTGCCAATAGGACAGCCTTCCAGACTGTAGCATTCTCTCTTTCCACCTGTCCATTGCCCCTAGGGTTGTAACTCGTGGTCCTACTAGAGGCAATCCCGTATGAGAGCAGGAATTGCCTCAAGTCATTACTCATGAACGACGAGCCCCTGTCGCTATGTATATAGCTGGGGTACCCGAACAGGGTAAAAAGATCACGGAATGCCTTGATCACCGTGGCAGTCGACGTGTCCGCACAGGGGACAACAAACGGGAACCGGGAGTACTCGTCTATGATGTTAAGAAAGTACATGTTCCGATCTGTTGAGGGAAGGGGGCCCTTAAAATCCACACTCAGCCTCTCGAAGGGGCGAGTGGCCTTGACCAAATGTGCCCGGTCAGGTCGGTAAAAGTGCGGTTTGCATTCCGCGCAAATCCGACAGCTCCTTGTCACTGACCTGACGTCCTCCACCGAGTAAGGCAGGTTGCGGGCTTTGATGAAGTGGTAGAGCCGAGTGACCCCAGGATGGCACAGGTCATTACGGAGGGCGTTCAAGCGGTCCTCCTGCATAGTAGCGCATGTTCCGCGCGAGAGGGCATCCGAGGGCTCATTGAGTTTCCCTGGACGATACATGATATCATAATTATAGGTGGAGAGCTCAATTCTCCACCGCAAGATCTTGTCGTTCTTGATCTTGCCCCTCTGCGTGTTATTGAACATAAACGCCACGGACCGCTGGTCCGTGATCAGGGTGAACCGCTTCCCCGCCAGGTAATGGCGCCAGTGTCTGACGGCCTCCACAATGGCCTGGGCCTCCTTTTCCACCGCTGAATGCCGGATTTCGGGACCTTGGAGGGTGCGGGAAAAAAACGCGACGGGCCTGCCTGCCTGGTTTAGTGTGGCGGCCAGGGCGAAATCCGATGCATCACTTTCCACCTGAAAAGGGATGGATTCGTCCACCGCGTGCATCGTGGCTTTCGCAATGTCGTGTTTCAATGCCTTGAAGGCCAATTGGGCCTCTGGCGTGAGTGGAAAAGTCGTGGACTTAATAAGCGGACGGGCTTTGTCCGCGTAGTTGGGGACCCACTGCGCATAATAGGAGAAGAAGCCTAGGCATCTCCTTAGTGCTTTTGCGCTAGCGGGCAAAGGAAGTTCAGCAAGGGGGCGCATACGGTCGGGATCGTGGCCAATGACCCCGTTTTCCACTACGTATCCCAGGATGGCTAACCGGCGCGTACGGAATACACACTTCTCCCTGTTGTAGGTCAGATTCAGGCGAGATGCAGTGCGCAAAAAGTTCTGGAGATTTGTGTCATGGTCCTGCTGATCACGGCCGCAGATGGTGACATTATCCAGGTACGGGAAGGTAGCCCGCAGCCCGTTCTGGTCCACCATTCGGTCCATAGCACGCTGGAAGACCGAGACCCCATTGGTGACACCAAATGGAACCCTAAGAAACTGATACAGACGACCATCCGCCTCAAAAGCCGTGTAATGTCGGTCCTCTGGGCGGATGGGGAGTTGGTGGTAGGCGGACTTAAGGTCTATGGTGGAGAACACCCGGTACTGCGCAATCTGATTGACCATATGAAATATGCGCGGGAGAGGATACGCATCCAGCTGCGTATATCGATTAATGGTCTGACTGTAATCAATGACCATCCGAGGTGGTGGAGGCTACCTCGCTGAATATGTTTAAAGCGCGGATGGATGGATTCCTGATTGGTAAGGGAATTAAGGGTTATGGGGATCAGGCGGGTAAGTGGTACTGATCCACGTCAGATCAGCCATGATCTTATTGAATGGCGGGGCAGGCTCGAGGGGCTAGATGGCCTACTCCTGCTCCTATTTCTTATGTTCTTATGTTCATATGTTTGTTCCTGCTCTTAACCACCACGACCTGTGCTCTCCACGGACTAACACTGGGCTGTATGATCCCTTCTTTGAGGAGTCGCTGAACCTCAGATCTGATGAAGATCCGATCTTCAGCGCTGTAACGCCTACTTTTAGTAGCGATGGGCTTGCAGCCTGGTACCAGATTCTTAAATAAAGAGGGTGTGGTGATCTTTAATGTGGAAAGATTGCATGTGGGGCGCTTTGGACAATTTGGAGGCTGCAGCTGGTCCCTTACTGTCAGCGAAGGGAGTGGCCCACCGTACTGTAGGATCACACTCTTCATGTGGACCATAAAGTTTAGTCCGAGGAGAATTGGTGCGCAAAGATGCGGCAACACAAGGAGCCTGTATCGCTCGTAAATTGTGCCCTGCACTTTCAGAGTTACCACACAACGTCCTTGAACCGGTACAGATCGGGACCGTGATGCCATAGAAATTGTCTGTTTGGCAGGTAGAACCCGGAGTCCACACCTCTTTACAGTGTCAGGGTGAATAAAGCTCTCAGTGCTCCCGCTGTCAAACAGACAATAAACTGTACGACCATTTACCTTAATGTCCATCATTGAACAGTCAAGCCTGTGGTGCTTAGCCTGGTTCAGGGTGATCGACGCCACCGTTGGCCCTTGGACGTCACTGCAGGCAGCTGAGGTCGATGCTGAGGACCCCTGCTGGTCGCTCCTGGTCGTCGTCGACCAAAATGGCCGCCCCCATGAATCGCACATGGTTGAGGGCGCCAAGCGTAGCGACTCCTGGTGGTCATCCTCCTCCGACTCCGCCGACCACAATGGCGTCATCCTGGACTCGCACGTGGACGGACCCCGTGGGTACTTCGACGTCGATGGTGATGATCCCCGTTCTGGAGGGTCACAGGCTGCACTGCTGTTCTTGGGCTTCGATCTGCAGACCTTCGAGTAGTGCCCCTTTTTACCGCATTGATTACAGACCACCGCTTTAGCAGGACACTTTTGTCGTGGATGCTTGGCTCCTCCGCAGAAGTAGCACCGCGGGCCGCCTGGGGCTGCCGCCGTCGTCGGGTCTATATGGGAGCACGCCATAATACTGCACTTCGGGCCCATGGGGCGAGGAGGGATTTGTGACTGCTCCTGCCACGTTGTCTCCACGTGGTCCTCCGGATACAGGACCAAGCTCTTCGAAGCCGCCTCAAGCATTTCAGCCGTCTCCATAGCTTGGGTCAGGTTGAGATTCCCCTTTTCCAGCAGCTTGAGACGGATGTACGAAGACCCTACCCCTGCCACAAACGCATCTCGGGCGAGGTCGTACATGTACTACTCAGCCGACACAGCTTTGCAGTCGCAGCCCCTGGCAAGCTGCAAGAGCTCATTGGCGTAATCCTCCATGGTTTCGCCCGACTGCCGACGTCGTGTAGCGAGGAGGTAACGAGCGTGGATCTCGTTGGGAGGTCTCGTGTAGTGCTTTTTAAAAGCTCGAGGGCCCTCGGGTAAGTGGTGGCCGCACGGATCACGAGGTAGACAGTGTCGCTTACCCTCGCATGGAGGACCCGGAGTCTGTCGTCATCTGTGATGACCGCTGCAGAGGCTGCCAGGTAGTCCTCGAAACACTTCAGCCAGTGGTCGAAGGTGTTAGAGGCGCCGACTGCACGTGGATCCAGCGTCAGACGCTCTGGCTTTAGTATTTGTTCCATACTCTCCTTTCTGTCGAGAGCTTAGTGTTAGGCAATAAAATTGATGCACGTCAATCGAGCACAAGACACAGGGCTTCGGTAACTGAAGGCTTTTATTGCCTAACAATGGAACTATTAGAACATAAGTACACCACTCCAGACTGACGAGGTCCCGCCCGAGCAGGGGGTCTTATACCTCTCCCAGGAGGCGGGGCCCGACTGGGATGTGCCACAACAGCAACAACCACAGGTGTATTAATCCCACAGTGTGAACACCCTAGCCCAACAACAACATTAGAACAACCCCACAGTGGGAACCAACGATGGTTCACCACAAAGGTGTGGTCACCAGTGATGAAGTACAAAAAACTGAAACCTCATAAGATTGCAAATGACTTGAAAATAATGATTAATTTGAGTTGGAAAATATTGTGAATGATTATCGCCTCTGAGTTCATGTAAGTGACATCCCTTCCTCAAATAGAGACAATCTAGGAAAAAATAGTGACATCAAGTAAAGGTGTTAGGCAGGCTTATCATCATCATTGATTTCCATTTGTTATGGAAGTCTAGCATTCGTTAAGTCATCTATTATGAATTCGAACATTTCTGTGGAGCCTAATTACAGGCCTGCATCGCTTTCCACAGTGAGCAAATATGAGTTGGCTGATTTTGTCAGCACTGCCCTGTCTTTCCAGCTAAAAAACAACTTGCCAGGGCCAGATGGTATTTTTTGTAGAGAGCTGTGAAAGACTACAGCGGAGACTTGTGAAGCAATGGTGGTCATGAAGTGGTTCTTTGTTACTGGGGAGATGATTCCAAGATAAGGACCAGGTGAAGATAAATGTAGGATTGATAGTGTGAGGAGGAATTGTTCCAACGAGTGGAGGATACTGCAGACAGTCTGAGACTGTACCTGGAATGGGCCGGACGCTCTGGGATTGTAGCTGGAGTGGGGAATGGACCAGACGCTCTGGAATTGTACCTGGAGCGGGGAATGGACCGGACACTCTGCCTGCTCCAGCTACAATCCCAGAGTGTCCGGCCCATTCCCCGCTCCAGCTACAATCTCACAGCGTCTGGTCCATTCCCCACTCCAGCTACAATCCCAATGGACCAAATGCTCTGGGATTGTAGCTGGAGTGGGGAATGGGCCGGACACTCTGGAATTGTAGCTGGAGCGGGGAATGGGCCGGACACTCTGCCTGCTCCAGCTACAATCCCAGAGTGTCCAGCCCATTCCCCGCTCCAGCTACAATCCCAATGGACCAGATGCTCTGGGATTGTAGCTGGAGCAAGGAATGGGCCAGACGCTCTGGAATTGTACCTGGAGTGGGGAATGGGCCGGACGCTCTGGAATTGTACCTGGAGTGGGGAATGGGCCGGACACTCTGGGATCGTAGCTGGAGCAGGGAATGGGCCGGACGCTCTGGAATTGTAGCTGGAGTGGGGAATGGACCAGACACTCTGCCTGCTCCAGCTACAATCCCAGAGTGTACAGCCCATTCCCCGCTCCAGCTACAATCCCAATGGACCAGATGCTCAGGGATTGTAGCTGGAGCAAGGAATGGGCCAGACACTCTGGAATTGTACCTGGAGTGGGGAATGGGCCGGACGCTCTGGAATTGTACCTGGAGTGGGGAATGGGCCGGACGCTCTGGAATTGTACCTGGAGTGGGGAATGGGCCGGACGCTCTGGAATTGTACCTGGAGTGGGGAATGGGCCGGACACTCTGGGATTGTAGCTGGAGCAGGGAATGGGCTGGACGCCCTGGGATTGTGCTTAGAGTAGTGAATGGGTCAGACGCTCTGGGACTTTAGCTGGAATGTGCATTAATGGGGACATGCAGGATACTTGGTTCCCACAGGATGTGTTATGGAGTCATAGAGGTTTACGGCATGGAAACAGGCCCTTCGGCCCAACTTGTCCATGCTGCCTTTTTTTTTTAAAACCCCTAAGCTAATCCCAATTGCCCACATTTGGCCCATATCCCTCTATACCCATCGTACCCATGTAACTATCTAAATGCTTTTTAAAAGACACAATTGTATCCGCCTCTACGACTACCTCTGGCAGCTTGTTCCAGACACTCACCACCCTCTGTGTGAAAAAACTGTCCCTCTGGAGAGTGTCCAGAGGGACAGTTTTTTCACACAGAGGGTGGTGAGTGTCTGGAACAAGCTGCCAGAGGTAGTCGTAGAGTCCCCTCTCACCTTAAACCTATGCCCTCTAGTTTTAGACTCCCCTACCTTTGGGAAAAGATATTGACTATCTAACTGATCTGTGCCTCTCATTATTTTATAGACCTCTATAATGTCACCCCTCGGCCTCCTACGTTCCAGAGAAAAAAGTCCCAGTCTATTCAGCCTCTCCTTATAACTCAATCCATCAAGTCCCGGTAGCATCCTAGTAAATCTTTTCTGCACTCTTTCTAGTTTAATAATATCCTTTCTATAATAGGGTAACCAGAATTGCACACAGTATTCCAAGTGTGGCCTTACCAATGTCTTGTACAGCTTCAACAAGACATTCCAACTCCAGTATTCAATGTTCTGACCGATGAAACCAAGCATGCCGAATGCCTACTTCACCACTCTGTCCACCTGTGACTCCACTTTCAAGGAGCTATGAACATGTACCCCTAGATCTCTTTGTTCTGTAACTCTCCCCAATGCCCTCCCATTAACTGAGTAAGTCCTGCCCTGGTTCAATCTACCAAAATGCATCACCTCGCATTTGTCTAAATTAAACTCCATCTGCCATTTGTCAGCCCACTGGCCCAATTGATCAAGATCCCGTTGCAATTGTAGATAACTTTCTTCACTGTCCACTATGCCACCAATCTCGATGTCATCTGCAAACCTACTAACCATGCCCCCTATATTCGCATCCAAATCATTAATATAAATGACAAATAACAGACTAACTGCACTGTTAATCTGCTAGTTGCTCACCTTTGAAGTATAAAATTAGGCATTGTTGTTCCTCCATCCCTTCCGCTCCCAATACAAACCTTCCCCTATACAGCATGACTATCCAGACATGACTCAGTGCTAGGTAATGTCACTACACAGTTTCTTTATACACAAGCAATGCAAGTCTGTATCTGACTGATTTACTGTTGCTGGAGGCAGTTAGTTTTTAACAGGTGAACTGGGTGAGGAGTTTAGCTCCACATCCAACTGACATGTTTCCAAAACAACAGATAGCTGGTGAAGCCTTGGATATAATTCACTTTCTCCTTGGGTTTTTTCCCCTTCCCTCTTGTTTTCTGACTGCACCTGCAGCACAAATAGTTCACATTCTGGGCAAAGAAATTCCTCATGCTTTGAATTGTTTGTTGAAGATAGGTAATTATCAGTTAAGATGCTGACAATCACTGACAGCCCTCCAGCCAGGACTGAAGATTTCACTTGCATTAGTGTCTGTTATCTGTGCCTTTAGTTTCAAGGTGTAACAAATGAGTGTGTCAGTACTCCTGATGCATTTTCACCAATGCACCAATAACAAGATTCTTGTTGCTGCTGATGTTTTGTAGTTTAACTTTCACCACATGGGCAGCCAAGTAGATATTCAAAATACTAAACATTATAAGCTAGATTACCTGTGATTCAATGAGGTCAAGCATAAATCGTCTCAACAACTTGTACATCCCAGTGTCATTTGCATTGTCTCTGAGCTCCAAACAGCAGCAAGGAGATACCAATTAAAACCTGTTTGACTTTTCTGTTGGTGAATGAATGATGGGCAACATCTTTCTATAAAGAGCATTTTGAAGAAAGGACCAGCCAGTGGGTGAGGGGAGACAGACAGAGACACTCCTTCTTTGATCTGATCTTTCTTCAGGCCCGTGGAGGCAGCAATGAGTTGGAAAATGAGAAACAAGGCCTACATCTAGATGCCAACTAACCCTAACCCTTCATATTGTCATGCCCAAGATTGTTCTGTGTCTCTTGTGAAAATGGGCCCACCTTTCAGAAAGAAAATTCTAAGTTTGGAAATTTTAGCCTGGTACCAAGTATAGGAAGCTGATGAGCTCAGTTGGCTGGATTTTTAGGATGTGGTTTAGAATAGTGCCTTTGGTGCAGGTTGAATTTCTGTACCAGCTGGGTTAGACATGAGACCCGCTTCCTCACTTGCTCTATGTTTGATGTAGAGTGCTCAAGCTACAAAACCAACTGTGGGGTGGCACGGTAGCACAGTGGTTAGCACTGCTGCCTCACAGCACCAAGGACCCAGGTTCGATTCCTGGCTTGGGTCTCTGTATGGAATTTGCACATTCTCCCTGTGTCTGCATGGGTTTCCTCTGGGTGCTCCGGTTTCCTCCCACAGTCTGAAAGACGTGCTGGTTAGGTGCATTGGCCATGCTAAATTCTCCTTTGATGTACCCGAATAGGCGTCGGAGTGTGGCGACTAGGGGATTTTCACAATAACTTCATTGCAGCGTCAATGTAAGCCTACTTGTGACTAATAAATAAACAACTGTCACAGTGTTATAGACAGATGTTAACAGTTCCTCATCAATTATAACTAATTATCTACCAAGTTGAGAATTCTGTGCTGTGGTTTCTCATAAGAGGCATTGACCAGATTGGCATTTGTATAGCACCCTTCATGACTTCAGACGCTCAAAGCTGATTAATTTGAAGTATAATTACCATTGTAATACAGATAAATATGGCAGTTATAATATACGGTCTCATAAATAGGAGGAGGCAATGCAGTCCTGGGTGCCTGTATCCACTATTCAATTAGACCATAACCCATCTGTATCTTAACTCCTTCTACCCACCTTTGCTTCAAATACTCAATACCCCAACCCAACAAAAGCTATTGATCTGAATGTGGGTTGAGGGATCAATATTTGCCAGGACATTAGGATGAAGACCCTGGCTGGGATTTCCCGCACGACCCCTGACACCCAGTGTGGCTGAGTGGGTGACAGTGTTATCTAGCTTGGAGTCAGAAGGTTGAGGACTCGCACTCCACACACTGAAACACACACTCCAGTGCAGTACTAGAATGTCAGAAGTATTCATTGCTCTAGCTGGATGATGGCATGAAAGAAGCCATGGTACTATTTTGGGGGGAAAAAAGCAGTTTTGTCCTGGAGTCTTGACCAATATTTAACTGAATGCAGCATCACTAAATATAGATTATCTGGCTGATTTGTGGGAGTTTGCTGTGTGCAAATTGACTCTCACACTTCCTACAATAAAACAAGGACTTCACTACAAAAGGATCTCATTAGATGTAAAGTGCTTTGACAAATCTTGAGGTTGTGAAAAACATAAGTCTTTCTATTCTTTCCTTTCACACTGATGGCTGCATGGTTTGCTGAAGCCACAATAATGAAGTAAGGGGCTGCTCTATTGAGGTTAATTGATGCTAAGTGACCTTTACTGTGTACCTTGGCTTTATATTAAAGCTGCAAACACACAACGCTGGCACTCTGTACAGCGAGCACTTCATTGGTAACGATGAAGAGCACAGAGGTTCACCCCTATAATTAACTGATATAGCATGCTGAAACAGTGGATCTGTACTCAATCAATCCAAGGCAAAATGGAACTAATTTAACCAATCCTTTGAAATAACTCCATTAAACGCGAATCCAAGAGATCTGTTTTGACTGATTCATTGATTTAAATGCAGCTCAAAAATGAAAACTAAACTCTACTTCAACCCATTTACTAGATGCAATTTTAATTGACAGAAAATTAACAAAGGATCCAATTATCATGTTCAAAGGTCAATGCATTTTTTTTCACTCCATTGTTAACATTTACATCAATTTTCACAATGTCCTGATATTCTCAAATACTTCACACCTGGGGCTAGGGAAGTGACCAGAGAGCAAGAACCCAGTTAGACAGGGGTCACTTCAACCAAATCCATTCTCCACAGTATGAGTGGGATCTGTTCCCCAAGCGAGGGCCTGTTTTCCACAGTGAGAGAGAACTGAGGCCTCCCCATAGTGGGAGTGATCGGCAGCCCTGTCCCTCATGGTGGGAGTGAACAGAAGAGTGGATTAGATATTATTTCATGCAACATTATTAATTCACAGTGAACTAAACTGCACACTATCACGGACAGAATTTGAGTTTCTTTTTACTGCCTGTAATCAGTATGTTTGCATGTAAGATGAGAGTCTTCTCGCCCTCGGAGTGAGTGTTCCAATTAAATGTTTCCAGCAGCAAACATTTTGAGTTTAAAAATAAAGATGGTTATTTAGTATCACATACTTATCCTGAGTTTAACACATTTCACTCAATCAGACACACTTTTGCAAACACAAAGATTTGGTACAGACGAAGGTAATGTACAGTTATAGCTTGTCGTCATGTGAGCCCTTTTTGTGGCAGGCCTGTAGTTTCTTAGATGCAGTAGATGTTTTCAAGTTGAAGTGACGCTCTTGTAAAGCAAACAATTCTCAGTAGGCTCTGAGGTTTCTTTAGTCAGATTCCTAGCAAGTTGGTTCCCAGGTGAACTTTAACCAGAGCAAGTTGGGGAATCCTTCTTTCTGGTTGGACATCTCACTTGAAGGTATTGCCATTAATGATCGTGTTGACTTGCAGCAAGTTCAGTGAAGAATTCTGTCTCCAAGTAGCTTCTTGCTGGTTTTAAATCAGACAACAAAAATTGTTCCATCATCATGTGACTTTCACAAGTCCTTTTTCCAACCAAACTGTGGTGTGTGTATATTGATTACAATCATCCTGTGTTATGTGACACCCTGAGATTCGCTCAGCCTAGTTTAGATGAGGGAAACTATCATAATAGAATTGAAGGTTCATAGAAACCCTACAGTGCAGAAGGAGGCCATTCGGCCCATCGAGTCTGCACCAACCACAATCCCACCCAGGCCCGACCCCCACATATTTTACCCGCTAATCCCTCTAACCTACACATCCCAGGACTCTAAGGGGCAATTTTTAACCTGGCCAATCAACCTAACTAAAGGTTAATAGGGTCTATTCACATCCATCTTAGACACTTTGTGTTTCAATGTTGTCTTTCTTTCAGGTTGAAGCCACAAGTCAGGTCAACTGGAATCCTAGTCCTTTTATGTTGATCTATCCTTAAACAAAAGGATGTGTGAATTCCCCGGATGGGTGTGAATGTTCCTATTTAATTAGGCATTCAATTGAGACTTGGGACTGCCTGATGCTCAAAATGCCAAAGATCATGGCCATTTTAATAGTGTGTTTGTGTCTCGTTTTAAAATATAAAAGTATTGACAAAGTTTATCATATATTGGGACCTGACATCACTGAACACATGCTTGCTCTGAAAAAGGAGCTTTTCAGATGTGTTAATATCCAACTAACTTGTTAAATCAACATCAGTAATCAGCATAATACCCTTTACAAATGATCACACTTACCATAGCTTCTGTGCAAGGTGGCACGGAAGCACAGTGGTTAGCACTGCTGCTTCACAGCTCCAGGGACCTGGGTTCGATTCCTGGCTTGGGTCATTGTCTGTGTGGAGTTTGTACATTCTCCTCGTGTCTGCGTGGGTTTCCTCCGGGTGTTCCGGTTTCCTCCCACAGTCCAAAGATGTGTGGGTTAGGTTGATTGGCCATGCTAAAATTGCCCATAGTATTCTGGGATGCGTAGGTTAGAGGGATTAGTGGGTAAATATGTAGAGATATGGGGGGATTGTGGTCCGTGCAGACCCGATGGGCCGAATGGCCTCTTTCTGTGCTGTAGGGTTTCTAAGATCTCGGACAGGTTGGGAGTGTAGTGAGCATCTCTCTGCCATCCTCCTGCACTGTCTGCCCTGATCTCGTCAGATGCATGCAGCTAGAGAGATTTGAGGGAAATGCAGCCTGATGTGTCCTTCCATTGGAGATGTATGTACTACGGGATAAACCGATAGTGAAGTCAAACTAATAAATATAAGACAGTGGGCACTTAAAGACATGGATGTCATGGCAGGGAAATCCTTTTTACAGCTGAAGCCCATTCTAGATATCTGTTGATCTGCTCCTGGTTTTGCATGGGTTTCCTCTGGCTCCTGGTTTTGTTCATTCAGTTGTTGCTGAGGTTATTGAGGTTGCTACACATTTAACACTCCCAGTTATTCATGACTAATCCCCTCTCTTTATTCCAGCTGCTTCACAGTGACACTTTGAGCTAACGGTTCACTGGCACTCACACCTGCTCATTGAGTTATAACAGACTGTGCTACTCCAGACAAATAATATCCGGCCCCACACTGTTCTCCAGGGTAGCAAAATGCCATTCAGTCCTGTAGTACTCATTGCTGATGTGTAGCACTGTGCTTGTGCGTTGGTGCATTGCCTGTTTTTACACATTCCGGAAATTGATTGGTTTGTGGTCACTCCTGTGATGTGGTTAGCAAGGCTTGCAAAGCTGATTTCACCTTCTTCGCTGCCAAAGGTCCTTTAACTGCTTTGGATTTTGTTTTCTCTGATTGATCATTGCCATAGTTTCTAAGGTAAGGTAGTTGCCCACCTCCCCCTCCCACCCTCTTTCGCTCTCTCTGTTTCTCTCCTCAATGCTAAAGTAACTGCTGTTCTACACTGATGACAAGAATTGAATATAATTGAGCATCACGTGGATTTGACTTGCCCTGAAATTAGTAGTTTTAGCCTGAGGCCTAAAGGAGAGCGAGAGATTACTGCAAGTCTCCACATGTACTGTGCACCAAGTGCAGTCTGAAACCACAATGCAGTGGCTCCATTGGGACTAAGAAGTCCAGTAAGAATTTGGGCCTTTTGAAAACTTGAGTGAGTTTCACAGAAGATTGATGGGGCAGGAAATTCAGGAGAGCTCCTGGACTTTACCTGATAGGGGTGCTGGGGTCCCCCCTCTCCACTGAAATTTAAAGGCACACTATAAGCAGAAAACTATTTTCTTCCCAAATTCCCGGTCCAATCCCACTTCCTGATCTCTCTCTCAAAACTTGCAGCATTTTGATGTTCAGTCAGAAATTTCAGTCAAAATGGTGGACACATTCTCCCACAGTGTTGGAAGCCTCCCTATAACGTTGTGAGGGGTGCACACAGGGAGTCAGTTTGAAGGTTGTTATCATATCTAATACTCTTATGATTGTGGTGAACCATTGTTGGTTACCACCAGGAGTGCTGAGCCATGGTTTGGCCAGTACTATGAGTCTGTAGATATGTTACTGTTGGGGTTAGGGTTGGGCTGTTCTACCTGTTAATATAGTCCTATGGTACACCCCAGTTGGCTCCGCCTCCTGGGAGAGGTATAAAGGTCACTGCTCTGCCTGGTGACCCTTTAGTCTGGGATTGTATATTGTGTATATAGCAGCTCCGTTATTGTTGGCAATAAAAGCCTTTATTTCCCGGGTACATCCAGCCTCCCGTGTGATTTATCGCGCATCAATGATAATACTGTCTTGTGAAAAGGAAGAGGGAAGCTTATGTAGGGATGAGGAAACAAGGTTCAGATGGCGCGATTGAGGGTTACAAGTTAGCAAGGAATGAGCTGAAAAAGGGGCTTAGGAGAGCTAGAAGGGGACATGAGAAGTCCTTGGCGGGTCGGATCAAGGAAAACCCCAAGGCTTTTTACTCTTATGTGAGGAATAAAAGAATGACCAGGGTGAGGTTAGGGCCGGTCAAGGACAGTAGTGGGAACTTGTATATGGAGTCAGTAGAAATAGGCGAGGTGATGAATGAATACTTTTCTTCAGTGTTCACCAAGGAGAGGGGCCATGTTTTTGAGGAAGAGAAGGTGTTACAGGCTAATAGGCTGGAGGAAATAGATGTTCGGAGGGAGGATGTACTGGCAGTTTTGAATAAACTGAAGGTCGATAAGTCCCCTGGGCCTGATGAGATATATCCTAGGATTCTTTGGGAGGCAAGGGATGAGATTACAGAGCCTTTGGCTTTGATCTTTGGGTCCTCGCTGTCCACGGGGATGGTGCCAGAGGACTGGAGAATGGCGAATGTTGTTCCTCTGTTTAAGAAAGGGAATAGAAACGACCCTGGTAATTATAGACCAGTTAGTCTTACTTCGGTGGTTGGTAAATTGATGGAAAAGGTCCTTAGAGATGGGATTTACGACCATTTAGAAAGATGTGGATTAACCCGGGATAGTCAGCACGGATTCGTGAAAGGCAAGTCGTGCCTCACAAATTTGATTGAATTTTGTGAGGCGGTAACTAAGTGTGTTGATGAAGGTAGGGCAGTTGATGTCATATACATGGATTTTAGTAAGGCGTTTGATAAGGTCCCCCATGGTCGGCTTATGATGAAAGTAAGGAGGTGTGGGATAGAGGGAAAGTTGGCCGATTGGATAGGTAACTGGCTGTCTGATCGAAGACAGAGGGTGGTGGTGGATGGAAAATTTTTGGATTGGAGGCAGGTTGCTAGCGGAGTGCCACAGGGATCAGTGCTTGGTCCTCTGCTCTTTGTGATTTTTATTAATGACTTAGAGGAGGGGGCTGAAGGGTGGATCAGTAAATTTGCTGATGACACCAAGATTGGTGGAGTAGTGGATGAGGTGGAGGGCTGTTGTAGGCTGCAAAGAGACATAGATAGGATGGAAAGCTGGGCTGAAAAATGGCAAATGGAGTTTAACCCTGAGAAATGTGAGGTGATTCATTTAAATGTGGATTACAGGGTCAAAGGTAGGGTTCTGAAGACTGTGGAGGAACAGAGAGATCTTGGGGTCTATATCCACAGATCTCTAAAGGTTGCCACTCAAGTGGATAGAGCTGTGAAGAAGGCCTATGGTGTGTTAGCTTTTATTAACAGGAGGTTGGAGTTTAAGAGCCGTGGGGTTATGCTGCAACTGTACAGGACCTTGGTGGGACCACATTTGGAATATTGTGTGCAGTTCTGGTCACCTCACTATAAGAAGGACGTGGAAGCGCTGGAAAGAGTGCAGAGGAGATTTACCAGGATGCTGCCTGGTTTGGAGTGTAGGTCTTATGGAGGAAAGGTTGAGGGAGCTAGGGCTGTTCTCTCTGGAGCGGAGGAGGCTGAGGGGAGACTTAATAGAGGTTTCTAAAATGATGAAGGGGATAGATAGAGTGAACGTTCAAAGACTATTTCCTCGGGTGGATGGAGCTATTACAAGGGGACATAACTATAGGGTTCATGGTGGGAGATATAGGAAGGATATCAGAGGTAGGTTCTTTATGCAGAGAGTGGTTGGGGTGTGGAATGGACTGCCTGCAGTGATAGTGGAGTCAGACACTTCAGGAACATTTAAGCGGTTATTGGATAGGCACATGGAGAACACCAGGATGATAGGGAGTGGAATAGCTTGATCTTGGTTTCAGATAAAGCTCGGCACAACATCGTGGGCCGAAGGCCTGTTCTGTGCTGTACTGTTCTATGTCCTATGTTCTTATCAGTTCCAACCTGTGCCTTTCTACCTCAATTCCGATCACACATCCTTGTTATAAAGCACATTTTCAAATGCTGTTCGGAGACTCGGGCTGATAAATGTCTGGATAAGCTTTATAAATAAGTAGGCTAGAGTGGGAACGCAACAGAATATCATGAAGCAGAGTGGGTCACTGTAAAACATCATCATTCAATTGTGCATTCACTCCTCGTGGTGTTAAATTATCCTCATCTGTATAATTAACTGCACGGTTTGATGCTTTCACACATTCAGGACAGACTGACAATGCGCTGTCGCTTCCCATGAAGTGTTTGTGTCATACTTTCCTTTTCAAAAAATATACTTTCATTCATTACATTTATAAAAGTACCTTACATTAATGTTCAAAGTTGACATTACATCAAGGTGCAAATGAAATCAGTCTCTTCCAACACTGTGTTACTCACTCACTGCATTTACAATTCCAGTTAATATTCACAATGTTCATTACATGTCGGGCATACAACCTGACATGCTCTCTACAGTTTCCAGTCCCTCGGTGCATTGTGGCTGAAAGACCAAACGATGGTCTTTCCCCATTGCAACTTTGCTGTGCCTGTTTCTAGCTTTATTGTGTCCTTCAGCACATAGTCCTGGACCTGGGAATGTGCCATCTGCAACAACGTGGTTGACTCAACTGACCTCAGCAACTGGGGATGGGCAATAAATGCTGGCCAGCCAGCAACGCCCATATCCCATGAATAAATAAAAAATAATTCAGTTATGGACAAGTCCACACTGGAAGACGAGCAGGTTTTGAGCAGACCAAAGAGCGTCTTCATTGAGTTAATGATTCTCTCGCTGCAGTTGATGTTCACCTTGGTGTGGATCTCTGTGTCCATATAGCAATGTCGTGCGCGGGATGAATTTTGACAACAAGCACTAGATCTCTTTCCAAACCTTTTTTGCAAAGGCGCATTCCAGAAGGAGGTGGGCAATGATTTCTTCTTCACCACATTCAACATGCGGATCAGACTCCGGGTGTGTAGGAAAGACTTCAATGGGGAGGGCCTTTCTCATCACTGGCCAAGCTACATCTTGGCAATTGTTTGAAAGTTTTGACATTGAAGCATTTGCCAGAATCTTCACACTGAAGAAGCTCAACACCATCCAGGATAAAGCAACCCGCTTGATTACTACCCCATCCACAAATATTCACTCCCTCCACCACTGACTAATAATGGCAGCTGTGTGTACCATCTACAAGATGCACTGCAGGAACTCATGTTAAGGTTCCTTAGGCAGCACCTTCCAAACCCACAACTGCTACCATCTAGATGAACGAGGGCAGTAGATACCTAGCACCACCACATGGAAGTTCCCCATCAAACCATTCACCGTCCTGATTTGGAAATATATCATCGTTCCTTCACTGTTGCTGGGTCAAAATCCTGGAACTCCTTCCCTAACAGCATGTTGGGTATACCTACACTTCAGGGACTGCAGTGGTTCAAGAAGGCAGCACACCCCCACCATCTCCAGTGCAGCAAATGCTGGTCTAGCTAATGATGACCACATTCCAGAAATGAATAAACGAAAAGAAGAAAAATGACTTCGACAGTGCTCAGGGAATCCTCTGATAGGATCCACCATCTCCTTTTCCTGCAGGGCCTGTAGGATGTTATGTGCAGACCATTGTCTGATCTATGATCGTTGGATCATTCCACAGCAACATGGGCAGACTCATGGTTCCCGATGACTGACAGGGACAGGTAGAACGTCAGCACGGAATGACATTTGATATTTGCGTACCAAAGATCTACACACAGAAATGGGGTAGCACGGTGGCACAGTGGTTAGTTCTGCTGCCTCAACGCCAGGGGACCCGGGTTCAATTCCGGCCTCGGGTCACTGTCTGTGTGGTGTTTGCACATTTTCCCTGTGTCTGCATGGGTTTCCTCCGGGTGTTCTGGTTTCGTCCCACAGTCCAAAGATGTGCGGGTTAGGTTGATTGGCCATGATAAATTGCCTCTTAGTATCACGGGGATTAGGACTGTAGATATGTGGGGCTATGGATGGGACTTGGATGGGATTATTGTTGGTGCAGGCTTGATGAGCCAAATGGCCTCCTTCTGCACTGTCGATTCTATAATTAACCTACATAGCTTGATGCAGCTGCATACAAAGGTAGCCATCAGGATGTTGGCAATGGTGGATATGTTTTGTCCACCTTTATCTAGAGGTTTGCAAATCATGTCCCTGTGAACACGGTCCATTTTTAATCTCCAGGCAAGGTGGATGATGGCGTGGATAATTGCCACAGGACAGGAGTTGGGCACAGGGCCAGACATGCACCACTTATAACAACACCAAGAATACCACATGTGATGCCCAGGTTCTTACCCACATGCCCAATTTTTGTTTTACTATAGCTCTGCACTCCTTCCAGTTTTTAGTGCATGCCAATGCCTTGCGAACCATACCCCAGCACCTTCAGGCAGTCTTACCTGATAGTAAAGGGGACGAAGGATCAGTTGGCCCAGTTCTCAAACAACATGGCCTTGTTCTTGCACAGTTTACCTTTGGGTCAGTTTGAACTGGTCCCAGACGCTCATTAGTCTGCGCACTAACAGCTGATCCAAGCAGAAGTGGTGACACCATCCTGCATAGGGAACTTTGACCTGAGTGCCTGCACTATCAGGGATCACCACCCCTCTTATTCCCAATCCTCCCTGATGGACTCAGTGAAAGCATCAATACAACACACGAATATTCAGGGGAGAGTGAGGACAGCCCGGCCTCACCCCAGATTTGATTGCAAAGCTTTCCAATTCCCACCCATTGAAACTGTGCTAGTGTAGCACACCATTGTAATTAGGTCACTATGGCAACTGACCCTTGTTGCATTCTTGTGGCTTACAATGGCTTCTTACTGCTTTCCATTTTCTATGATGTGGAGATGCTGGCGCTGGACTGGGGTAAACACAGTAAGAAGTCTCACAACACCAGGTTAAAGTCCAACAGGTTTATTTGGTAGCACAAGCCATTAGCTTTCGGAGCTCTGCCCCTTCATCAGGTGAGTGGGAGTTCTGTTCACAAACAGGGCATATAAAGACACAAACTCAATTTACAAAATAATGGTTGGAATGTGAGTCTTTACAGGTAATCAAGTCTGAAGGGTACAGACAATGTGAGTGGAGAGAGGGTTAAGCACAGGTTAAAGAGATGTGTATTGTCTCTAGCCAGGACAGTCAGTGAGATTTTGCAAGCTCAGGCAAGTCGTAGGGGTTACAGCTAATGTGACATGAACCCAAGATCCCGGTTGAGGCCGTCCTCATGTGCGGAACTTGGCTATCAGTCTCTGCTCAGTGGCTCTGCGTTGTCGTGTGTCATGAAGGCTGCCTTGGAGAAGTGTACTGAAGGCCATGTGTCGTGAAGGCCGCCTTGAGTAAGCATTCTCCAAGGCGGCCTTAACAACACACGACAATGCAGAGTTGCTGAACAGAGACTGATAGCCAAGTTCCGCACACATGAGGATGGCCTCAATCGGGTTCTTAGGTTCATGTCACACTATCTGTAACTCCCCACGACTTGCCTGGGCTTGCAAAATCTCAGTAACTGTCCTGGCTGGGGACAATACACATCTCTTTGACCTGTGCTTAACCCTCTCTCCACTCACATTGTCTGTACCTTTAAGACTTGATTACCTGTAAAGACTTGCATTCTAACCATTATTTTGTAAATTGAGTTTGTGTCTTTATATGCCCTGTTTGTGAACAGAACTCCCACTCACCTGATGAAGGGGCAGCGCTCCTAAAGCTAGTGGCTTGTGCTACCAAATAAACCTGTTGGACTTTAACCTGGTGTTGTGAGACGTCTTACTGCGTTTTCCATTTTCTACCCAGTGAATTGGGTCAATTTTGTCTATGTCAGGTTCTGTGTGAACCAAGGTCATAAACAAGCCAGGGAGCAACTTGATTCCTTTACTAGCTGCTAGTACTTTGAGAATGTGGCTAGCATTTTTAATGTTTTTTATCATCTTGCACCTCGAGACTCAGGTTGTCACAGAATCAAGAATTATTACGGTGCTGAAGGAGGCCATTTGGCCCATCATGTCTGCATTGGCTCTCCAAATGAGAATCATGACTTAGTGCCATTTCCCTCCCTTTTCCTCATACCCCTGCGCAATGTTTCTATTCAAGTAATCATCTAATGCCATCTTCAATACCTCAATTGAACCTGCCTCCACCACACTTTCCAGGCAGTGCATTCTCTGTCTTTGGATATCTCCATTCTTGTAGTTTAAAAAGACTTCGATTTATAAAGCACTTTTCGTGCCCTTAGGATGTCCTCTTGATTCAAACCAGGAAGAAAACCCCAATCTGTTCCACCAAGCAGTCATTTTTTTTGTTTGCAGAAATACCTTTAAGTTAGCCAAATTAAAAATACAGCAGTGTGCTTATAGTTTTCAATATAGACGTAGTCAATAAAAAATCCATTCTGAAAAAAGCATTATGGATTTGTTCATTGTCCAAGCCCCACATAAAACGTGTGTGCAATAGACCAAGGCCAACCAAGTAGAATTGTTGGAGCTGTGGCTGATGTAAAGATCTGTCTAACATGCCACTTGTCTCCATTTTCCAGCACAGCCCACTCCCCAATATCCTGGGACAGCCCCATTCCCTGATTATTCCCCATAGCCCAGTCCACGCCTGGATATTCCCCTATATTTCTCTCCCTGATATCCTTGTAGAGCCCTTTCTCTAATAGCCTCAGTAGCCCAGAACAGGCCATTCCCTGACATTCTCAATATCCCAGTGCAGCCTGGCTTCTTGATATTTAATTTTTAGGAGTTGCAAAGTGACGAGTCAGATGCTGAACTGCTGAGGGCAAAATAAAGGGGAAGGATATTCAGCCTCAAAACAGTTTGTGTGAATAATGTTCTTGTGACCAGATTTTGTGTGAATGAGGTGCAACTCTTAAGATTGGAAGTGAACGCTACCAGTGGTGTTCCATTTTGGTCAATTATCTTATCATTTGGCCATTCTAAACTGGCAGATTCATGAGGGATTCACTAATTCTGGAATGTTCTAACTCAGCACAAGAGTGCAATGGTTGAGTGCTTGACAGGCAAGTAGATTATGACAGAACTTTACTCCATGCTCTCCTTCCTTTTTTCTCTGCTCACCAAAAATAGGCAGTTTGACCTTGGAGCTGATGGTTGATGTTCTTGACTTTATCTTGATTATCTTCACACATTAGGGAACGTCCGAGTGCTTCCCCTCAGGAAATCAAGTGGGTGGGTTAATGCGCATGATGAAGCATACGGTCCCTGCCCAGTGGAAGGGACAGATTTGATGGGCCGAATAGCCTTTCCTTGCTCTGGCAGATTAACAGGTGATGCAAAGGGTTATTTGTGTTTTGTGAGAATGTTTTAATTGTGAGAAATCCTGCCTGTTCTTTGCTGCGCTGCAGTATTCCTACCAACATCTGAGCAGCTTTCTTGAAAATCTTAAATTTAGGGCAAAAGAGAAATGGGGGAGTTTTGGTTTTTTTTCTGCTCTTGGGCACAGCTTGTTCATCATTCCTTTATTCCGACACAATGCCTCCTCTTATTTGCTTTCCTTAGTGAGAGAGTGACAGGCCTGTCTGAAGAAAGGGGAGTCACGTTTCATTACACACTCATTGTCAATAAATCCTCAGCCCTGCTCCACTCAGACGATTCTCTTTCGGTTAGTAATTTGTTTTCAGTCAGCCTGTTGCCAGAGATCTGCTTTGTTTTTCTTGAATGGGATTATGATAAATGGATTCTGGTTTTGTTGCTCTGGTTCATCTAAAACTACTCAGTCATAATAGGTCATGTCTCCCGTACAGTAAACGTTTAAGGTAACAATGGGTCAGAACACATAGAATCTCATTTTTCTTTTCAAAGTATTATCTGACTTGCATTGCTCCGAGAGGCATGCTGCATTTCAAATAATTTCCCAGTGAAATTGGAGCACAGGGTTTTTTTTTTGTTCATCTGTTTCATTCCGAGTCCTATTCGTTCAGTCGAAGCAATGGATGCTCCTCCTCATGTTTAAGGTCATTAAAAGGATTTGCAAGGAGAGATGGAAGGAATCTATTTCCTCATGGTGAAGGGATTACATAAGAAAGAAGCATAACCTCAGAATTAGAGTGAAGCTGTTCAAGGGCTGACTTCAGAATGTTCTTCACATTTGCTCTTTCAGAGAGTCGGTGCAGACTCGATGGGCCAGATCGCCGCCTCCTACACTGTAGGGATTCTATGGTTTTCTATAGTCAGTGGAGAAGCATCAGTCTTTGCGGTGGTTGTTTATCTTGCAGCTTGTACAGACAAGAGTAGGAACTTTAGGGAATTTGAGCAAACTGATCATTGCACCATGGTGCACAGGGCCACTCAAGTGGGTGGAGTAAAAAGGATTGTATTTGTAGTAAGTAACAGTGGATTTAGGGGGAATAGATATTATTCCCTGCAGCCAAGAGTGTGAGTCCGTAAAGGGGTGCTGCCTGGGTTAAGGACATCTGCTCTGTGCTGGAGTTGAATTTGCAGTGGAACGGAAATGTCCAGTTGCCATAGTCTGTGTGGGTACCAGTGACGTAGGGAGGCCTAAGAAAGTGGTTCTGCTAAGGGAGTATGAGCAGCTAGGGGTTGAATTAAAATCTTTGGATATTGCTACTTGAGCCAGGAGCAAGTTGGCATTTAGTAAACAAAATCAGAGAGTTGACTGGCTCAAAGATCAAATGTGAGAGAAATGGGTTTCAATTCATGGGGCATTTGTACCAGTATTGGGGAAAGAGGGATCTATGCCATTGAAACCATCTTCATCTGAATGGCGCTGGGAACAGTGCACTGGCAAATCCTATAACAAGGGCTACAATGAGGGCTTTGAACTAAATAGGGTGGGAGTTGGGGGTTCACGTAAGGGGAGATTTGGAAAGTTAGAGAGAAGAAGGCAGGGTAATGATAAACCCGAATGTTACAGGAAAGACAAGGTGTACAAAACAAAGGAATGCATCAGCAAATAAGCTCAGAGTAAGGAGAAATGGAACAAAGATAGAATTCAAGGCTCATCATTTGACTGCATACACCATTCGTTGCAAGATGGATGAATTGATTGCACAAATAGAAGTAAATGTGTGATACCAGAGCCATTACTCAGACATGGGGTGCCATTTAATGCATTCCCCACAGTGAATTTGGTGAAGGGAGGGGCATTTCATTCTACCCACCACCCGTTTGCCTCCATCCAGATTTATGTCCAGGGCCTGAAAGCTTGTAGACAGCCTTCCTGCCCCATTGTCAACTGAAGCCTTGAAATGGACAATGAATGCCTCATCTTGTCACTGCTGGTATTCACAAGTGGTGGGCAGGGCATCCTGTCATCCAGAAAGGCAAACCCAGAAGGGGGAGGGAGACCCTGGCTTAAAGACGGTGAGTTCATCATCAAGGGGTTTGGCATCAGGAAAGGGGAATGGGTTAAGAGCCACCTCTGTCTCTGTGGCCTGGGTCCCTCTGTGATCTTGGGTCTTGATTGGGTGCATTACTGACAACAGCCACTCCCCCCTCCATGGCCCTGCTGAGCAATGTAAAACTGCTGGCTTTGGATTAGCCAACAGCTCTCAGTGGGTGGGACCTCTGCCCTGGGGCTCTTTGATCCTGGGGAAGTACGCAGGTAAGTGCCTGAGTGGAACCAAGATACAGCAGATCTTCCTGCAAAGAGGCAATGCAATTTCTCCAGCTGGCAGGTGAGACCCCTCTTGCTGATGTTAAATTCCACCCATGGTTGCAAAGTTACCAAAGCTGGCACCTAATTACTCAAGGGTATTTGACCTATTGGAAATGCAGTGAGAAAGGAAAAGGAGGTGAGAGTAGCTCTGTTAATTAGGGATGAAAGAACAGTGGGCGGCATGGTAGCACAGTGGTTAGCACTGCTGCTTCACAGCTCCAGGGACCTGTGTTCGATTCCCAGCTTGGGTCACTGTCTGTGTGGAATTTGCACATTCTCCTCGTGTCTGCGTGGGTTTCCTCCGGGTGCTCCGCTTTCCTCCCACAGTCCAAAGATGTGCGGGTTAGGTTGATTGGCCATGCTAAAATTTCCCTTAGTGTCCTGAAATGCGTAGGTTAGAGGGATTAGTGGGTAAATATGTAGGGATATGGGGGGGTGAGGCCTGGGTGGGATTGTGGTTGGTGCAGACTCGATGGGCCAAATGGCCTCTTTCTGCACTGTAGGGTTTCTATGATTTCTATGATTATCTTGAACATATGATCTTTGTTTGGAGGAGAAAAAATTAGTATCAGTTGGGTGGAGATAAGAAATAGCAAAGGGAAGAAGTCATAGGTGGGGAGTGGTTTATAGACTTCCTGACACTGTAGGACAGAGTATACCACAAGAATGGATGGAGTAGAAAAGAAGGAAGTCTCGCTACAAATGGACAGCCATTGGTGAGACCGCATCTGGAGTACAATGTACAGTTTCGGTCTCCTTAAGAAAGGATGTATTTTTATTGGAACCAGTCAGAGACAGTTTATTGGGCTGATTCCTGAAATGAAGAGATTAACTTACAAGGAAAGATTAAATAGGTTGGGCCTATACTCGTTAGAGGTGATCTCATTGAGACAGAAGATTGTGAGGGGGCTTGACAGGGTGGTTGCTGACAGGATGTTTCCCCTAGGGGGGTATCTAGAACTAGGGGGCATAGTTTCGGAAAAAGTGGTCTCCCATTTAACATGGAGATGAAAATGAATTTTTTCTGAGGGTTACTAGACTTTGAACACTACCTCAGAGAGCAGTGGAAACTGGTCATTGAATATAGTTAAAATTGAGTTAGATCTTTGATTGACAAGGTAGTCAAGGGTTATGGAGGGGTCAGAGAGGAAAGTGGAGTTGAAGCCAAATCATGTCAGCCATAAACCTTATTGAATTGTGGTGTAGGCTCACAGGAACAAGTGGCCTACTCCTGTTCCTAATTCTTATGATCCTCTTTTTGTGTTCCATGGTGAAAGCAGGGGTACTATTTGTCCTCTCTTCAAAATGTATTGGCTAAATGAAAGAAGAAAGTGCTAGAAATGTACAGCATGCATGTCTGGAAAAGTAAAAAGATGTGGGTAATGTTACAGGTAGAGGCTCTTTTCAAGCTGGCCTCTAAAGGAGGGTTTTTTCTGTACAGATGTGCATAAGCCAGCTGTTTACCAACAGCTGCTGGCATTTTATCTCACGTTGAGGATCAGCATAGTTAAAAAGAGATCATTCACAGTATAGAAAAGAGTCTGAGCACCTTATATAATCTTAGAAATTCCAAAGTGCTTCACAACCCATTTTCCAAATGAGGTCACAATGAACTAAGAAGGGGAGTGAAAGGAGGGGGATATTGCACGAGAGGTTGAAGGAGGCAGGATAGGGAGAAATAACAGAGTAAAGATAATAGATGAGTGACTAAGAGTGATAGTCAAATTGGGAGAGGGGGGGAGGGAACAGGTAGTTTTGGGGAAAGGGTGTGGACAGACTGTCCAATCCTCCATCACTCATGAACAGCATTGTCTGTGGGACAGGAGAAAGGGGTAGCCTCAGCCTTCCTGTCTCGGCAGGTCTCACATTTGCTGTGGCTTGGCAGCAAGTTCCAATTCAGCTGTCAGCCAAAGGAAGGAGCAACTCACTCTGTGAACTGGGCACAATTCATGCGATGAAGGGCTTCTTACTGAAGCAATAAGACCATGGTTAAGGCAGTGATTGGGATCAGCTGTAAGGTTGTGGACAGTGGTTGGGAGGATTTTGAGCAATATTCTCAGCAGGATGGGGTTTTAGAGTTCAGGTTTGAATGTGTCAATGTGATGAGTGCATGTTAGACACAGACCTGACTTTCCCCACTGCAGTTCCATATTCCTCTCATTTGTAGTAAGGATAAGTTATTCCTTCATTAAAGCATTTAATGGCATTTCTGATCCAACTGATTTTCAATTCCTTGGTCTTATACACTGAATAGTACTTCATTGATATTTGATTTTTAAGGGCCTCCATTAGTTTTTTCCATTTCATTCGTATCTGTGTCAGCTTTCAAAGTCCAGGGATTAGGATCTTACCAATTTAAGTTTCTCTGCCACAAAACACTGGATAGAACTCCATTGAATTCAATTGGTCACATAATGTTACATTTACTACACCTTTCACTGGTATACCACCACTGAAATCCTGGGACCGCTGCTGTATTTAATGTTTAACATTTGTGAATGACCTGACATTGCTCATGGTAGATTAGAGGACATACCCTGAGGCACATACCACTGAAACAGATTGTGGCTAATTGGCATAACCCTTTACGGCCAGTGGGTTTTTTTGTTGTGAAAGGGTAAATTATACGATTAATTAGGGACATGTTTAATGATAAGTCAAATCCTAAGGTTAATTAGAGGCACAATGATTTCCCTTCCATACAGCATCTGACGCCTTAAGTGAATGGACCTTTTAAGTATATTTGTAGATCTTTGGAAGCATTTGCTCATGGGGAACCTATGGCAAACAATTTGATGGGGTCAGACTGAATGCAGTGACACTCTCCCACTGACTGCAATGCAATAATGGTTCCCCCCTACCCGACTGTCATACAATGAAGGTCTCTTTCCCCCCACCGCCGCGCCCCCCCCCCGCACATTCTCCCCGTGTCTGCGTGGGCTTCCTCCAGGTGCTCTGGTTTCCTCCCACAGTCCGAAAGATGTGCTGTTTAGGTGCATTGTCCATGCTAAATTCTCCCTCAGTGTACCCGAACAGGAGCCGGAGTGTGGGGACTAGGAGATTTTCGAACTAACTTCATTACAGTGTTGATGTAAGCCTACTTGTGACACTAATAATAAATAAAATTAACAATGATGGTCTCTTGCCACCCCCTGACTGTAATGCAATGAGGCGCTCTCTCTCTCTTCCCCTAACCCCACAACTGCAATGCAATGATAATCTCTCCGCCCCAACTGTAATGCACTGGTGGTCTCTTGGTCTCTCTCTCTCTCTCTCTCTCTCTCTGTCTCTCTCTTTCAGCTCCCACCCCTCCCCACAACTATAATGCAATGGCAGTCTCTCCGCTCTAACTGTAATGCAATGATGGTCTCCCCTCTACGCACTGTAATTTGGTGAGTTTGCTGCAATACGCAGGAACGTTTTAAACAAACCCTGCCAGTCAGATCACTGAAGAGATTGAGTGGGATAATGGTTTCACAGTTTGCCCAATATCGCTCTGCATTAATTTAATCATTAAATGCACCTCAGATATTGAGGGGAAAGTAAAGAAACAGATAAAATGGAAGCTTTTGAGGTGGAAAGCCATGATCTAAATTCCAAATCACTTCAGTAAGTCAGCAGGCCTAAACAGGAACCATCGGTTCTAGATTGTTCACAAAAGAATACAAGGAGGAAATGTTTCGAGTAACATTCTTTGAGAGCCCAGGGGAGGCTGAGGACTTTTAGTGATGTCTCACAATAATGGAGGCAGTGTTTCTAATCATGCTATTATCCCAATAATGACATCCCACAATATTAAAAAGCCAGTACATAGCCTGCAGCTGTATTTGTTTTCCAGCACTAACTATTTGGAGCAGTGGAAATTTACAGTGAAGGGCTCAAACGAGTACTGCTCTGCTTTTTTGGGGTTTGAATATAGGCTGATGAGATGGAAACCTAATTCTGTCACTCAGGTAAGGGTCAACAGGAAAAGTAAATGGTTCAATCACCATTTTTTGTCCTGCAGTGCATTGCTTCATGCCTTATTTTAGACACGTTTAATATGTTCACTCTCAGGATGCAGGCCAGCATTTATTAATCATCCTTAGCTCTGAAAGGTGGTGTTATAACAAGAGTGTCAATTGCAAACACTTTAGAGCACATTTAGTATCAGCCCTGTTGACGTGGGCTTGGATATTTTAAAAATTATTTCATGGGATGTGGGCATTGCCAGCTAGACCAGCATTTATTGCCCATTCCTAATTGTCTTTGAACAGAGTGGCTTGCAATGTCATTTAAGAGGGAACCCCGCAACATTGTGGGTCTGGTGTCACGTGTAGGGCAGACTGGGTAAGGATAACAGATTTCCTTCCCTGAGTGAACCAGAAGGATTTTTAAAACAAGTCAATGATAATATCATGGTCACCATTATTGTAACGTGTTTTCAGCTTTTCAACAACACATACATGAGCTCCCTGTGTTTGTAAATAATCCATCCACCTCCAGCCTTCCCTTCCTCTTCATGCTCCTTGGACATGTTCCTGCCTTTTAAAAATTTTTTAAATCCCTCCAAAAAACGAATTTCAAATTGAACCCAATTCATGGTCCCCACGAGAGAGACAAACAAGATCCAAGCTGACAAGGTGTGGCCTTACACCCCATCCTGAATAACAGATGTGTTGAGTATAGGGCTAACGGGAGGACTTTGAATAGTGTGGAGGAGCAGAGGGATCTAGGTGTATGTGTGCATAGATCCCTGAAAGTTGGGAATCAAGTAGATAAGGTTGTTAAGAAGGCATATGGTGTCTTGGCGTTTATTGGTAGGGGGATTGAATTTAGGAGTCGTAGCGTTATGTTGCAACTGTACACAACTCTGGTGCGGCCGCACTTGGAGTACTGTGTGCAGTTCTGGTCCCCACATTACAGGAAGGATGTGGAGGCTTTGGAGAGGGTGCAGAGGAGGTTTACCAGGATGTTGCCTGGTATGGAGGGGAGATCCTATGAGGAGAGGCTGAGGGATTTGGGATTGTTTTCGCTGGAAAGGCGGCGGCTAAGAGGGGATCTTATTGAAACATATAAGATGATTAGAGGTTTAGATAGGGTGGATAGTGATAGCCTTTTTCCTCTGATGGAGAAATCCAGCACGAGGGGGCATGGCTTTAAATTGAGGGGGGGTAGTTATAGAACCGATGTCAGGGGTAGGTTCTTTACCCAGAGGGTGGTGAGGGATTGGAATGCCCTGCCAGCATCAGTAGTAAATGCGCCTAGTTTGGGGGCGTTTAAGAGATCCGTAGATAGGTTCATGGACGAAAAGAAATTGGTTTAGGTTGGAGGGTCACAGTTTTTTTTTAACTGGTCGGTGCAACATCGTGGGCCGAAGGGCCTGTTCTGCGCTGTAATGTTCTATGTTCTATGTTCTATGAGCTTCATCTGATGCTTCACTTTAGCCAAAAGGCCAAGACAGCTTTGAAAAATTATAGCAGGTAACTCCTCGGTTTAGCCTCATCGGCTACCCTGATCCTTTGCTCTACCCTAGCCTGGGAGATCAACCTGCTGATCATTGACTAAATCCATTGCTATTTCTCATGTATCTCCCAGTTTGAATCCTCCAATCAAGGTTTCTCTCTCTCTTGCAGCACCAAGATGACCCCAAAAGAATTCAAATTGAATTGGCTGGGATAGTCATTATGATACATGATCCCAGCTTGACCTCTCAGCAACCTTTGACACTTGATCACACCATTCCCATCCAACACTTTACCTCTTTTATGCAGTAACTTGCCTAACTGAACTATTACCTATCCAATCATAGCCAAAATCATAATATTACCTCCAGAGACTGCCAATGATCTATCCTACAGACCTCCTCTCCCACTCCCGCCTCTCCCCCTGGCATTAGCAACACTTTTCTGTAATATGCAGCATTGCATAATTCTAAACAAAAACTCAGGAAAGCTTTGGACGGGCAAGCATACTTGCCAGCTACATGGGTAAGATTGGTATAGAGGGATATGGGCCAAACACGGGCAATTGGGACTAGCTTAATGGCAAAATTGGGCGGCATGGACAAGTTGGGCCGAAGGGCCTGTTTCAATGCTGTAAGCCTCTATGATTCTATCTGATCATTGTTCTATAATACAACCCTACATTCTTCCCATTACAGTCTACAACGGAGTCATAAATAAATCCAATCTTCTGGCCTCCAACTCCCTTTGTGGCACTTGTTGATCATCCTCTGTAAAAATGAAAATTTAATACTATTCGTCTTACACTTGCCTTTCACAGCCCTTAAACCTGGAATTCCCTTCCTAACAGCACTATGGGTGTACCTACACCTCAGACTGCAGCAGTTCACAAAGGCAATTCACCCACCTTCAAGGGCAATTAGAAATGGGCAATGAATGCTCACCAACAATTCCCACATCTGTAAAATGAACAAAATACACTACCTTGTGTGCAGTTTGTTTTCTCTATCTCCTTGCGTATCTCATATACATTTAGTGGTTCTATGATAATTGGATCCCAAGCTAGAGGGTGAATTATGAAGCTAGGCACAAATCAACAGTGTAGAAGGAGGCCCTTGTGTCTGTACCAGCTCTCCAAACAAACATTGCAACTTATTTCTATTCCCCTCCCTTTTCCCCATACCTCTGCACATTATAATCATCGAATGCCTCAATTGAATCTACCTCTACCAGACTTCCAGGCAGTGCATTCCAGACCCAAACCACTTGGAGTCATAGAGATTTACAGCATGGAAACAGGCCCTTCGGCCCAACTTGTCCATGCCGCCCTTTTTTTTTAAGCTCCTAAACTAATCCCAATTGCCAGCATTTGGCCCATATCCCTCTATACCCATCTTACCCATGTAACTGTCTAAACGCTTTTTAAAAGACAAAATTGTGCCCGACTCTAATACCTCTGGCAGAACTGTACACGGTATTCCAAGTGTGGCCTCACCAATGTCTTGTACAACTTCAACAAGACGTTCCAACTCCAGTATTCAATGTTCTGTCCGATGAAACCAAGCATGCTGAATGCCTTCTTCACCACTCTGTCCACCTGTGACTCCACTTTCAAGGAGCTATGAACATGTACCCCTAGATCTCTTTGTTCTGTAACTCTCCCCAATGCCCTATCATTAGCTGAGTAAGTCCTACCTTGGTTCAATCTACCAAAATGCATCACCTCGCATTTATCGAAATTAAACTCCATCTGCCATTCGTCAGCCCACTAGCCCAAGTGACCAAGATCCCGTTGCAATCGTAGATAACTTTCTTCACTGTCCACTATGCCACCAATCTTGGTGTCATCTGCAAACTTACTAACCATGCCTCCTATATTCTCATCCAAACCATTAATATAAATGACAAATACCCAGCACCGATCCCTGAGGCACACCGCTGGTCACAGGTCTCCAGTTTGAAAAACAACCCCCTACAACCACCCTCTGGCTTCTGTCAAGAAGCCAATTTTGTATCCATTTAGCCTTGCTAAAGTCCATGTAGACAACATCAATTGCACTGCCCTCATCTACCTTCTTGGTTACCCCTTCAAAAAACTCAATCAAATTTGTGAGATATGATTTTCCACTCACAAAGCCATGCTGACTCTCCCTAATCAGTCCTTGCGTCTCTAAATGCCTGTAGATCCTGTCTCTAAAAATACCTTCCAACAACTTACCCACCACAGATGTGAGGCTCACTGGCCTGTAGTTCCCAGGCTTTTCCCTGCAGCCCTTTTTAAACAAAGGCACAACATCTACCACCCTCCAATCTTCAGGCACCTCACCCATGACTATCGATGATTCAAATATCTCTGCTAGGGGACCCACAATTTCCTCCCTAGCCTCCCACAATGTCCTGGGATACACTTCATCAGGTCCCGGGGATTAATCTACCTTGATGCGCTTTAAGACTTCCATCACCTCTTTCTCTGTAATATGTACACTCTTCAAGACATCACTATTTATTTCCCCAAGTTCCCTAACATCCATGCTTTTCTCAACAGTAAATACTGATGAGAAATATTCATTTAGGATCTCACCCATCCCTTGTGGATCTGCACATAGATGACCTTGTTGATCCTTAAGAGGCCCTACTCTCTCACTAGTTACTCTTTTGCTCTTTATGTATTTGTAGAAGCTCTTTGGATTCTCCTTTGCCTTTACACTTGTGTGAAAAAGTTTTTTTCTGACATCACATTTGCTTCTGTTGTAAATCTGTTTAACCCTCTCATTCTAGATCCTTTCACAAACAGGAACAGTGTCTCCCTTTCTGTTCTGTCCAGCCACCTTATGATTTTGAACATCTCTATCAAATTGTCTGAGCCGCCTTCCCTCTGAGAGAACAGTTCCAACCCCTCCAATCAATTGTCATAAATTGGTTGTTTGGTTTATTTCCAGGAAGCAGCATTACATGTGTCTACTTACTACCGTTTACCCACAGTGTCCCTAAGGTCTCTCTATATACTCTTTAGGAAGACCAAATTAGCAAATTAAGTTGAAGAGCAAGTGCTCCAAGCACTTTAATTAAACAATGTCCTTCACTTGTTTATCTTGACAGTATAATTAACATCCTATTAACATTTTCCTTGTAGATGGTTCATTCCAACCCAAAGAACCATAGATATTTCTCATAACTGTTCCCTTTGCTTAGTCTTATGTTCTCATTTGTACTTTATCTAGCTCCCAAACACACCACCACTTCCTCCTTTGGATGATGCCTGGGTGGGATTGTGGTCGGTGCAGACTCGAGGGCTGAATGGCCTCTTTCTGCACTGTAGGATTCTATGATCTGGTCATAGAGGTTTACAGCATGGAAACAGGCCCTTTGGCCCAACTTGTCAATGCTGCCCTTTTTTTGTAAACGCCTAAACTAGTCCCAATTGCCCGCATTTGGCCCATATCCCTCGATGCCCATCTTACCCATGTAACTTTCTAAATGTTTTTTAAAAGACAAAATTGAACCCGCCTCTACTACTACCTCTGGCAGCTTGTTCCAGACACTCACCACCCTCTGTGTGAAAAAATTGCCCCTCTGGACACTTTTGTATCTCTCCCCTCTCACCTTAAACCTATGCCCTCTAGTTTTAGCCTCCCCTACCTTTGGGAAAAGGTATTGACTATCCAGCTGATCTATGCCCCTCATTATTTTATAGACCTTTATAAGATCACCCCTCGGCCTTCTATGCTCCAGAGGCAAAAGTCCCACCCTATCCAGCCTCTCCATATAACCAAACCATCTCAAATCATCAAGTCCCGGTAGCATCCTAGTAAATCTTTTCTGCACTCTAGACTAATTTAATAATATCCTATACTCCTCAAGACTAATTTAATAATATCCTATCTATAATAGGGTGACCAGAACTGTACACAGTATTTCAAGTGTGGCCTTACCAATGTCTTGTGTAACTTCAACAAGACGTCCCAACTCCTGTATTCAATGTTCTGATCGATGAAACCAAGCATCCTGAATGCCTTCTTCACCACTCTGTCCACCTGTGACTCCACTTTCAAGGAGTTATGAACCTGTACCCCTAGATATCTTTGTTCTATAACTCTCCCCTGCGCCCTACCATTAACTGAGTTTGTGAGACATGATTTTCCACTCTCAAAGCCATGCTGACTGTCCCTAATCGGTCCTTGCATCTCTAAATGCCTGTAGATCCTGTCTCTCAAAATACCTTCCAACAACTTACCCACCACAGATGTGAGGCTCACCGGCCTGTAGTTCCCAGGCTTTTCCCTGCAGCCCTTTTTAAACAAAGACACAACATTTGCCATCCTCCATTCTTCAGGCACCTCACCTGTGACTATCGATGATTCAAATATCTCTGCTAAGCGACCCGCAATTTTCTCCCTAGCCTTCCAAGATGTCCTGGGACACACTTCATCAGGTCCCGATGATTTATCTACCTTGATGCGCTTTAGGACTTCCAGCACCTGCTCTGTAATATGTACACTCCTCAAGACATCACTGTTTATTTCTCCAAGTTCCCTAACATCCATGCTTCTCTCAACAGTAAATACTGATTAGAAATATTCATTTAGGATCTCACCCATCTCTTGTGGATCCGTACATAGATGACCTTGTTGATCCTTAAGAGGCCCTACTCTCTCCCTAGTTACTCTTTTGCCCTTTATGTACTTGTAGAAGCTCTTTGGATTGTCCTTTGGCTCATCTGCCCAAACAATCTTGTGTTCCCTTTTTGCCATCCAGATTTCTCTCTTAACTCTACTCCTACACCCCCGATCTTCTTCAAGGGATTCACTTGATCTCAGCTGCCTATGCATGTCATGTGCCTCCTTCTTCTTCTTGACCAGGGCCTCAATCTCCTGAGTCATCCAGGGTTCCATACTTCTACCAGCCTTGCCCTTCACTCTAAGAGGAATGTGCTTACCCGGAACCCTGGTTAACACACTTTTGAAAGCCTCCCACTTACCAGACATCCCTTTGCTTTCCTACAGACTCCCCCAATTAACTTTGAAAGTTCCTGCCTAATACCATCAAAATTGGCCTTGCCCCAATTTAGAATTTTAACTTTTGAGCCAGACCTATCATTCTCCATAGCAATCTTAAAACTAATAGAATTATGGTCACTGGTCCTAAGTGATCCCTCACTAACACTTCTGTCACCTGCCCTTCCTTATTTCCCAAGAGGAGGTCAAGTTTTGCCCCCTCTCTAGTCGGGCCATCCACATACTGAATGAGAAATTCCTCCTGAATTTCAACAAATTTCTCTCCATCCAACCCTCCAGTACTATGGCTGTCCCAGTCAATGTTGGGAAAATTAAAATCCCGTACTATTACCACCCTATTTTTCTTGGAGCTATCAATAATCTCCTTACATATTTGCTCCTCAATTTCCCGCTGACTATTTGGGGGCCTATAATACAACCCTATCAAAGTGATTACTCCCTTTTGGTCATTATCACAGTGCTATTTGTGAGAATGAGGTTATTCATGAAGGCTCCAGCTTCTCATCTTTGTCCCTCGTCTGAGGTGTGGTGAACCTCAGGCTAAATCACCACCAGTCAGTACTTATGGTCATCTGGGACTATGGCATCTGCACCTTTATTTGTGGGAGCTTGCTGTGTACACATTTTCTGCTGTGCTTCTCACCTTACAGTAAGAGTTTTAACAACACCAGGTTAAAGTCCAACAGGTTTATTTGGTAGCAAATGCCATTAGCTTTCGGAGCGCTGCTCCTTCGTCAGATGGAGTGGATATCTGCTCTCAAAGAGGGCATACAGAGACACAAAATCAAGTTACAGAATACTGATTAGAATTCGAATCTCTACAGCCAACCAGGTCTTATAGATACAGACAATGCGAGTGGAGGGAGCATTAAGCACAGGTTAAAGAGATGTGTATGGTCTCCAGACAGGACAGCCAGTGAGATTCTGCAAGTCCAGGAGGCAAGCTGTGGGGGATACTGATAATGTGACATAAACCCAACATCCCGGTTTGGGCCGTCCTCATGTGTGCGGAACTTGGCTATCAGTTTCTGCTCAACGACTCTGCGCTGTCATGTGTTGTGAAGGCCACCTTGGAGAACGCTTACCCGAAGATCAGAGGCTGAATGCCCGTGACCGCTGAAGTGCTCCCCCACAGGAAGAGAACAGTCTTGCCTGGTGATTGTCGAGCGGTGTTCATTCATCCGTTGTCGTAGCGCCTGCATGGTTTCCCCAATGTACCATACCTCGGGACATCCTTTCCTGCAGCGTATCAGGTCGACAACGTTGGCCGAGTTGCAAGAGTAGGTACTGTGTACCTGGTAGATGGTGTTCTCATGTGAGATGATGGCATCAGTGTCGATGATCCGGCACGTCTTGCAGAGGTTGCTGTGGCAGGGTTGTGTGGTGTCGTGGTCACTGTTCTCTTGAAGGCTGGCTAGTTTGCTGCGGACAATGGTCTGTTTGAGGTTGTACGGTTGTTTGAAGGCAAGAAGTGGGGGTGTGGGGATGGCCTTGGCGAGATGTTCGTCTTCATCAATGACATGTTGAAGGCTCTGGAGGAGATGTCGTAGCTTCTCTGCTCTGGGGAAGTACTGGATGACGAAGGGTACTCTGTCCACTGTGTCCCGTGTTTGTCTTCTGAGGAGGTCGGTGCGGTTTTCCGCTCTGGCACGTTGGAACTGTCGATCGATGAGTCGAGCGCCATATCCTGTTCTTATGAGGGCATCTTTCAGCGTCTGGAGGTGTCTGTTGCGATCCTCCTCATCCGAGCAGATCCTGTGTATACGGAGGGCTTGTCCGTAGGGGATGGCTTCTTTAACGTGTTTAGGGTGGAAGCTGGAGAAGTGGAGCATCATGAGGTTATCCGTGGGCTTGCAGTAGAGTGAGGTGCTGAGGTGACCATCCTTGATGGAGATGCGTGTGTCCAAGAATGCAACCGATTCTGGAGAGTAGTCCATGGTGAGTCTGATGGTGGGATGGAACTTGTTGATGTCATCATAGAGTTGTTTCAGTGATTGTTCCCCATGAGTCCAAAGGAAGAAAATGTCATCGATGTATCGAGTGTATAGCATCGGTTGAAGGTCCTGTGTAGTGAAGAAGTCTTGTTCGAACCTGTGCATGAAGATGTTGGCATAATGAGCTGCGAATTTGGTCCCCATGGCTGGTCCGTGTGTCTGGATGAAGAACTGGTTGTTGAAGGTGAAGACATTGTGGTCCAGGATGAAGTGGATGAGTTGTAAAATTGCATCTGGAAACTGGCAGTTGTCGGCGTTGAGTACTGAGGCTGTTGCAGCAATGCCATCATCATGGGGGATGCTGGTGTAGAGTGCCGAGACATCCATTGTGACGAGGAGTGCTCCTGGTTCAACTGCTCCATGTGTGTTGAGTTTCTGTAGGACGTCCGTAGTGTCTTGACAAAAGTGTCTTTGTCCAATGGGTTTCAGGATGCCCTCGACATAGCCGGAGAGGTTCTCGCACAGGGTCCCATTGCCCGATACGATGGGACGGCCGGGTGTGTTTGCCTTGTGTAGCTTCGGGATGCAGTAGAGATCTCCAATGCGGGGAGTATGTGGGATGAGAGCACAGAGGGTGCTCTGAAGGTCCGGATCAAAGGTCTTGATCAGAGTGTTGAGTTGACGGGTGTGTTCTTTGGTCGGATCTGTGGGTAACTGTCTGTAGTGTTCCTCGTTATTCAGTAGCCACAGAAACATAGAAAACTACAGCACAAAACAGGCCCTTCGGCCCCACAAGTTGTGCCGAACATATCCCTACCTTTTAGGCCTACCTAAATCCCTCCATCCTCTTGAGTCCCATGTACTCATCCAGGAGTCTCTTAAAAGACCCTATTGAGTTTGCCTCCACCATACTATGGTACCTCCAGCAGCCGATTCCACTCGCCCACCGCCCTCTGTGTGAAGAACTTCCCCCGAACATTTCCCCAGCACCCTAAACCTGTGTCCTCTCGTAGCAGCCATTTCCACCCTGGGAAAAAGTCTGAGAGTCCACCCGATCTATGCCTCTCAACATCTTACATACCTCTATTAGGTCTCCTCTCATCCTACATCTCTCCAAGGAGAAAAGACCGAGCTCCCTCAGCCTATCCTCATAACGCATGCCACTCAATCCAGGCAACATCCTTGTAAATCTCCTCTGCACCCTTTCAATCTTTTCCACATCCTTCCTGTAATGAGGCGACCAGAACTGAGCACAGTACTCCAAGTGGGGTCTGACGAGGGTCTTATATAGCTGCATCATTATCCCCGGACTCCTAAACTCAATCCCTTGATTCATAAAGGCCAGCACACCATACGCCTTCTTAACCACCTCTTCCACCTGCGGGGCCGATTTTAGAGTCCTATGGACGCGGACCCCAAGGTTCTTCTGATCCTCGACAGTACGAAGAGTCTTTCCCTTTATATTGTACTCCTTCATCCCATTCGACCTGCCAAAATGGACCACTACGCATTTATCTAGGTTGAAGTCCATCTGCCACTTCCCCGCCCAGTCTTGCATCCTATCTATGTCCCTCTGTAACTTCTGACATCCCTCCAGACTATCCACAACCCCACCAACCTTCGTTGTTGGTACACTTCTTTGCAATAATCCGTTCTGTTCAGTGTGACGATGGCCCCTCCTTTGTCTGCTGGTTTGATAACAATGTTGCAGTTGGTCTTAAGCGCGTGGATGGTGTTGCGTTGTGCTTGGGTGATGTTTGGGGCTGTCTTGTGAGTGCGGCTGATGAATTTGGTGTTGACGCACCTCCTGATGGCTTGGGCATACGTGTCAAGTCGAGGGCAGGGGCCTTCCGGAGGAGTCCAATTCGACTCTCAATTCGCACCTCAATATGCCAACATCTTCATGCACAGGTTCGAACAAGACTTCGTCACCGCACAGGACCTTCAACCGATTCTATACACTCGATGACATTTTCTTCCTTTGGACTCATGGTGAACAATTACTGAAACAACTATATGATGACATCAACAATTTCCATCCCACCATCAGACTCACCATGGACTACTCTCCGGAATCGGTTGCATTCTTGAACACACACATCTCCATTAAGGACGGTCACCTCAGCACCTCACTGTTCCGCAAGCCCACGGATAACCTCACGATGCTCCAGTTCTCCAGCTTCCACCCTAAACACGTTAAAGAAGCCATCCCCTACGGACAAGCCCTCTGTATACACAGGATCTGCTCGGATGAGGAGGATCACAACAGAGACCTCCGGACGCTGAAAGATACCCTCATAAGAACAGGATATGGCACTCGACTCATCGATCGACAGTTCCGACGCGCCAGAGCAAAAACCGCACCGACCTCCTCAGAAGACAAACACGGGACACAATGGACAGAGTACCCTTCGCCGTCCAGTACTTCCCCGGTGCGGAGAAGCTACGGCATCTCCTCCGCAGCCTTCAACATGTCATTGATGAAGACGAACATCTCGCCAAGGCCATCCCCACACCCCCACTTCTTGCCTTCAAACAACCGCACAACCTCAAACAGACCATTGTCCACAGCAAACTACCCAGCCTTCAGGAGAACAGTGACCACGACACCACACAACCCTGCCACAGCAACCTCTGCAAGACGTGCCGGATCATCGACACGGATGCCATCATCTCACGTGCGAACACCATCTACCAGGTACACGGTACCTACTCTTGCAACTCGGCCAACGTTGTCTACCTGATACGCTGCAGGAAAGGATGTCCTGAGGCATGGTACATTGGGGAAACCATGCAGACGCTATGACAACGGATGAATGAACACCGCTCGACAATCACCAGGCAAGACTGTTCTCTTCCTGTTGGGGAGCACTTCAGCGGTCACGGGCATTCGGCCTCTGATCTTCGGGTAAGCGTTCTCCAAGGCGGCCTTCACAACACATGACAGCGCAGAGTCGTTGAGCAGAAACTGATAGCCAAGTTCCGCACACATGAGGACGGCCTAAACCGGGATCTTGGGTTCATGTCACACTATCAGTATCCCCCACAGCTTGCCTCCTGGACTTGCAGAATCTCACTGGCTGTCCTGTCTGGAGACAATACACATCTCTTTAACCTGTGCTTAATGCTCCCTCCACTCACATTGTCTGTATCTATAAGACCTGGTTGGCTGTAGAGATTCGAATTCTAATCAGTATTCTGTAACTTGATTTTGTGTCTCTGTATGCCCTGTTTGAGAGCAGATATCCACTCCATCTGACGAAGGGGCAGCGCTCCGAAAGCTAATGGCATTTGCTACCAAATAAACCTGTTGGACTTTAACCTGGTGTTGTTAAAACTCTTACTGTGTTCACCCCAGTCCAACGCCGGCATCTCCACATCACTTCTTACCTTACAGCAGTGACTACACTTCAAATGTAATTCATTGGCTTTAAAGAACTTTACACAGAAGCACAGAGAATCACAGAATTCTACAGTGCAGAAGGACGCCATTCGGCCCATTGAGTCTGCACTGACCAGAATCCCACCCGGGCCCTATCCCGTAACTCCATGTATTTACCCTAGCTAGTCCCCCTGACACTAAGGGGCAATTTAGCATGGCCAATCCACCTAACCCGCATATCTTTGGACTGTGGGAGGAAACCGGAGCACCTGGAGGAAACCCACGCAAACTCTGGGAGAACGTGCAGACTCTGCACGGACAGTGACCCAAGCCGGGAATCGAACCTGGGTCCCTGGCACTGTGAGGCAGCAGTGCTAACACTGTGCCATCATGCCGCAGAAACTTTCTGGATGAAGTTTAGAATGACTGGTCTTATTTAATGTTACTGTAACTTCATCCAGAACATGTTATAGCTTCAGTATGGCTTGAGGAGTTGGAATATATTCGATACTGCAAGAAAGCGGTGATGGCATAGTGGTATTGTCACTCGGCTAGTAATCCTGGGACCCAGGGAAATGCTCTGGGAACCTGGGTTCAAATCCTACCATTGTAGTTACTGAAATTTGACATGAATAAAAATCTGGAATTCAAACCTAATGGAATCATTATTGTAAAAACCCATCTGGTTCATAATAGCCCTCATCGTGGCTGGTTATTTCCAATGGAAGGAAATCTGCCATCCTTACCTGGTCTGGCCTACATATGACTCCAGATCTACTGCCCTCTGAAATGGTCTAGCAAGCCTCTCGTTCAAGGGCAATTAGGGATGGGTAATAAATGTGAATGGCACTCTCATTCAATGAACAAAAATAAATTAAGCCAAAATTATACAATCTAAGGATACCAAAATATACCTTTGAGTCAAGTCAGAATAACAACAAATTCTAGCTTGCCTTCCTGGACAATATACGGTTTGCTAAGTTTACAGCTTGTTTAAGGATCCTGAAGAGTATATACATGTGTTTTATGGAGAGATTAATGAAAATGAGGGCGGTACAGTGGTTAGCATTGATGCCTCACAGCACCAGGGATCCGGTTTCAGTTCTGGCCCCAGGTGGCTGTCTGTGTGCGTGGGTTCTCCCCGTGTTTGCGTGGGTTTCCTCCAGGTGCTCCGGTTTCCTCCCACAGTCTAAAGATATACGAGTTGATTGGCCATGGTAAATTGTCCCATAATGTCAGGGGGACTAGCAGAGTAAATATGTGATTTAAGTGGATAAGGCCTGGGTGGGTTGTGGTTGGTGCAGACTCGATGGGCTGAATGGCCTCCTTCTGCACTGTAAAAAATGTGCACTGAGGATGTGGGAACTTAAGATTGCATCTTTTAATGGGATTTCTTTCTCCACTTGTGGTTCACAACAGATTAAATATTGTTCAAATTGGCTGTTTATTTAAATATGTAATGTAGACAGCCAACTTAACAGCTGCACAGGGTGCATTGATCCCAGAACATCCTTAAAACCAGCATTTTGTGGGATATTTCATGCAGATGAGCTCCTCTTTGCAAATCTCAATCTTTTCTTCCTGTTTTGTTCAAGCTGATAAATGACTTTCTGGTTAATTCTATTTCAGAAAACCTAGATTAGGGGCTATGATGTACAATGCAGGGCTGTGCAAAGTTCGAGGTAAGTAAGAATGAAAATACAGTCAGTTGAGACTTGGGTTTTAGTGCACAACATGGTGTTATAAATTCTCACCTTGTTGAGTGGGTGTGAAACAAGCATTGCAAATTGCAACTATCCATTATGGAAACCATATGAAAATATGAACATCACTGTTTTTCTGTAACAATGGGTAGTCAAATCGCCAGTTTTACACCAATGTGTCTTAATTTGAACATCACAGCAAGGCAGGGAAAAGATGTGTGATTTTTGCTGCAGTTACCAGACTGCAGTACTTGTGAAACATCTGAATAACTTCCAAGTGGGAGATAATCATTGAATGGCTGAGCTAGTTGCAAAATCCTTTCCCATTAACTTCTCAAAGAAATGTTTGGCAACTGAAGAACTTTGTCTAATATCTCGCACTTAGAGCCTTTAGAGGGCTAGACCAATGTGACAGTTAAGAAGAAAAGAGGCTGCACAGCAAGTGGACAGAGACAGTGCAAAAGCAAGCCAAGCAGAGGAAAGAAATGAGTTGAAAAGAAGACAACGCAAGGAGAGAACACGCACACATCCAAAAAAGGAGAAATCAAGCAAAAATAAGCATCCTTTATAAACATCATTAGATCATTAGCCCAAGATCATTGGAAAGTTGGCAAAACTGAATGTGAATCTGAGCTTTCAAGCACTTGGGAAGCGAATTCCCATTGAAATGTCCAGAATCAGTTTTGCGTCATTCTGTGACCTGTTGTGCTCCAAACAATTAAATATGATGAATTAGAAATCCATAATTTCCCAGTTTACCATTTGAGGCCTGATAGGGCTGGACAGAACTCCACCAGCCCTGCAGCTTTGAATATGAATAGGATGAATATCATGAATAAGATGGGAATGGAGGGATATGGTCCCCAGAAGGGTAGGAGTTTTTTTTACTTCAGTCGGGCAGCATGGTCAGTGCAGGCTTGGAGGGCCAAAGGGCCTGTTCCTATGCTGTTATTTTCTTTGTTCTTTAAGTCACATCATAGCAGAAGAGTTGAGCTTGTCACTCCCTCGCCCCCATTTTGGAATTTCAAAACAAGAGACAAACTACAACTTGTATTTATTTAACACCTTTAATAAAATTTCCCAAGGTGCATGACAGGAGCATTATATAACAAGGTTTAACATTGAACCATATAAGAAGGTATTGGGGCTGGCAGTCAAAACCTTGGTCAAGGGGAGCGTCTTAAGGAAGAAAGTTAGGTTGAAAGGTGGAGAAGTTTAGGAAGGGGGCATTCTCGAGTTTAGGGTCTTGGCAACTGGAGGCATGGAGAAACTAAAATCAATGGGTGGAATTCTCCCATGCCCCTTGGCGATGGATTCAATGGCGAGCGGGGGAGAGAATTTGGCAGGAGGTCCAAAAATCAGTTTTAGGCTAGAGTGAATTTCCTGCCAGATCTGCAGCTGGTGCCTGCCATGGCAAATCAAAAAACCCACTGATAGCCAGCATGAAACAGATTTGCATCCCACTAATGGAATGCAGATGAAAGCCCAACCAAACCCTTCCCCCAACCTGCCATGCCCAATTCTCGATGATGCCAGCAGGAAAACACACTGAACCACACGTCTGAAACGGCATGCTGTGCAGAAGTTGGGACTTAACCTGAAGAATACAGGAGCTGCTTCTGGAGTCAAGGGTGGAGGCCACCATTGACCCTGGGCCACCACAGCAGCAGGTGGGGGGAGCATCAATCAGGTGGAAGCTCGTCTCCAAACTCCGTGGCCTGAGCCTCGGCTCCTCCCTCTGCGACTGGATCCTGAACTTCCTAACTCACAGACCACAATCAGTAAGGATGGGTAACGACAGCACCTCCACGATCATCCTCAACACCGGTACCCCAAAAGGGTGTGTTCTCAGTCCCTTACTATACTCCTTATACACCTGTGACTGTGTGGTCAAATTCCCTCCAACTAGATTTTCAAGTTTGCTGATGACACCACCGTAGTGGGTTGGATCTCAAACAGGGTGGCACGGTAGCACAGTGGTTAGCACTGCTGCTTCACAGCTCCAGGGTCCCGGGTTCGATTCCCGGCTCGGGTCACTGTCTGTGTGGAGTTTGCACATTCTCCTCGTGTCTGCGTGGGTTTCCTCCGGGTGCTCCGGTTTCCTCCCACAGTCCAAAGATGTGCGGGTTAGGTTGATTGGCCAGGTTAAAAAATTGCCCCTTAGAGTCCTGGGATGTGTAGGTTAGAGGGATTAGCGGGTAAACATGTGGGGGTAGGGCCTGGGTGGGATTGTGGTTGGTGCAGACTCGATGGGCCGAATGGCCTCCTTCTGCACTGTAGGGTTTCTATGATTTCTATGATTTCAATGACGAGACAGAGTACAGGAAGGAGAGAAAGAATTTGGTGAACTGGTGCGGTGACAATAATCTCTCCCTCAATGTCAACAAAACGAAGGAGATTTTCATTGACTTAAGGAAGCATAGAGGAGAACATGCCCCTGTCTACATCAATGAGGACGAAGTAGAAATGGTTGCGAGCTTCAAGTTTTTAGGTGTTCAGCTCACCAAAAACCTGTCCTGGTCCCCCCATGCTGACACTATATTTAAGAAAGCCCACCAACGTCTCTACTTTCTCAGAAGACTAAGGAAATTTGGCACGTCAGCGATGACTCTCGCCAACATTTTCCGATGCACCATAGAAAGCATTCTTTCTGGTTGTATCACAGCTTGATATGGCTTGTACTCTGCCCAAGACTGCAAGAAACTACAAAAGGTTGTGAATGTAGCCCAACCCATCACGCAAACCAGCCTCCCATCCATTGACTCTGTCGACACTTGCTGCTCCCTCGGCAAAGCAGCCAGTATAATTAAAGACCCCACGCAACCCGGACACGCGCTTTTCCACCACCTTCCGTCGGGAAAAAGTACAAAAGTCTGAGGTCACGTACCAGCCGACTCCAGAATAGCTTCTTTCCTGCTGAATGAACCTACCTTGCATTCAGTTGATTTTTCTCTACACCCTAGCTATGACTATAACACTGCATTCTGCACTCTCTCGTTTCCTTCTCTATGAACGATATGCTTTGTCTGCATAGCGCGCAAGAAACAATACTTTTCGCTGTATATTAATACATGTGACAGTAAATCAAATCAAAATCTTCCAAATTCAGTGTCATCAAGGAAGTCCATCTGGAGGGGAGAGCATAGTGGTAACATCACTGGATGACTAAACCACAGGCCTCAAATAATGCTCTGGGACTTGGATTCAAATCCCACCGTGGCAGATAGTGGAATTTAAGTGTAATTAACAAATCTGGAATATAAAGCCAGGCTCGGTAATGGTGACCATGAAACGGCCATTGATTGTTGGAAAAACCCATCTGGTTCACTCATCCTTTTTAGGGAAGAAAATCTGCCACCCTCACCTGTTCTGGCCTACATGTGACTCCAGTCTCATGAAACCATAGAATTCTACAGTGTAGAAAACCATTCAGCCCATCGAGCCTGCACCAACTCTCCAAAAGTGCATCTCATCCAGCCCACCCGCTCCCCCCCGCCCCATCCCCCTTTCCATTGAACACTGCATTTAGCATGGCCAATCCACCTAACTTGCACGTCTTTAGACTGTGGGAGGAAACCGCAACACCCATAGGAAATCCACGGGGAGAATGTGCAAACTCCACACAGGCAGTCACCCAAAGCTCAAGTTGAACCCGGCTCCCTGGCCCTGTGAGGCAGCAATGCTAACCACTGTGTCACCATGCCATTCACAGCGATGTGGTTGACTCTTATCTACCCTCTGAAATGACCGAGCAAGCCAATCAGTTCAAGGGGCAATTAGGGATAGGCAACTATCGATGTCTACACCTTGAGCAAGAATAAAGGAAGAAGGGTCATCTTATTCAAAGGTGGGTCAGTGATATTGGATGTTGAACTGACAATTTAGAGACAGCAGGCGACATGAGCATACATGTGGAAGCTGTGGCTGTTTTTTCAGAAAAATCAAAGGCGTGATAACTTCGTATAATTGAGCCCTGCCTTAAATTTTGCCATGTCACTGATTATCTGATGGATTCCTTTGTCTCTCTCAAATTATACATCATGCAAATAAACTTTGCAACTTGTCTTAACCTCAATAGTAGGATCTAATAGCAAAATGTTTACAATCTTCTGCACTGTAAATTGTGAGGCAAAGGATAATTTGTTCGTTTTAGCACATTGCTCTCATTCACACATGAGGACATTAGCGTTGATCACAGGAAGTGCAGGTCCTGCTTGTGGAAGGTGTACTTTCCTATGAAGCCAAATAATGAGAGTTGTGTTTAGCCCTAACAGTAACAATTACATTCGATTCAGGGTTGTTGCTGCCAATTCTGAGAGGTAAATATTGGAAAGGAAGTGTTCCAGAAGTTCAAGCAAGTGAAAATGATTTTGAGTTTTGTATTTGTGACACATGGCATTCTCTTTCAGGAGCTCTCTCACACTGCTAATGTCAAATCCTTTCCAAAAAATATGCTCATAAATACTTACCTTGTTTATCTGGATGAACCTACATCACTTTGTCAATGTAGGATTTGGCATACTCTTCTATCCACCCAACCCCCATGGCTGTATATTGTATCATAAAATCATCTTAAAATGGTTTGGATTGTAATTCAAGAGTAATGTTTGACTCCATGGCTAATGGCTGGGTGAGTGAAAAGGATTTAAACAAACACTTTGGAAATGAGATAAATTCTTTTCATCTTAAAAAGACTTAACCCCCTCTCTAAAGAATAACAAAAGAAAAGCAAAGTGGCCATTCTTTTCTTCCTAATCTCTTTCACACAACTGATATTGTGCGTTGTGTTTAATATGCAAAAGTCTAACAAGCTGAGTGCTTGTTCTGATGATATTGGCCTGAGGTTCAGGGCTGCCAGTGTTTGTGATTCTGTGGGACAATGCAAAGTCATTCATGAACCAATCCAAAGAATTGCTGACATCCATTCCATCAGTCTTTGGTATGGATTCCCGGGAGGTCTGAGGGTCTACCGTCATGTGCCAACAACAGAGTTGCTGTTGCCAGACGCACAAATAAACTCTGTTGTCCGGAGAGCTGGGAGTGGGCTCTGTACTCCGCTGTCTCTTTGTTGTAAAGGAGCCCTCCATACATGGTCACTGTTGGATTTGAAACAGTTGCCTCACAGAATTGGTGAGTGCC